>NC_035440.2:165304203-165675805 GCF_002127325.2 Helianthus annuus | reverse complement strand
AGTCTTCCATCAAGTGACAGTCTAATCTTAAGTCGGTTCCCGAATAGAAGCTTAATCATTGCAGCGGGTCAAGCAGGTTGTCGAATGCGAGATAGAGGGTGACGGTCTATGATTGCCACCTTGAGGTAGTCTGTACGCGTACGAAAGGACTTGTCCTTCGTTTCCACAATAGAGTTCGGGCTCCCCAGAGCAAGGAGCTAGATTGCTAATCTCCCACCAGGTAGTTCCTGAAGTTGACTAGACAGTTCTTGCAACCCTCCTGGTGCAAGAGGGTATGAAGTACGAGTTATCAAGACTGCTTCTGGCGTGAGATTAAACTGAGATTCTGTCTAACAGTTGTGGAAGTAAGCCCGAAAGTTCCTCGAGTAACATACCGAGAGGGTTCACAAACAATTGGTGGATCCTCGATCCTCTTTTCCCTCAACCTTGGCATTAGTAACGGTTGTTAACACAGCGGAGTAATCCCTCCATAGGCACTTCTGGCCTTCACATCTGTACTGGCGCTAACCTTTGCACTACTCTGATGCTTTAGAACAAATAATGATTTTGCACACAAAGTTTTCTTCTCACTGGGTATATCTGCGTGATTCATGGATAACCAATTCACACTAACTACTACGTTGTAACCCTCGAGGATAGTAGAAGGAAGGTCGACGTTGAACACTCGTCTCGCCAGGTCGTGTGTATACTCTAACGAACATGTGAGACTCCATTTGGCTTGTCATCAGCTGATTCCACATCAGGTTTAGTTTCAAGAAGTATCAGGGTCAAGCGGAATAGAGACGAAGCGAACAACTACCCATACAAGCTATCATGTTGCTACTATGCCTGGCGTCGCTTACGCCAATCCTTAATGTCCTTCCACGAGCATCATTTCCAGTGTTGTTGTTATGGTTGCGAGGGTTCCCATTACTATCATTATTCCCTTGGTCGTTGACGTCTTGTCCTAGCAACAGCCAATCCCTGTCAATGTCACCTTCGTTTCCATGCTGTAGACTACCATTATGAGTACCTTGATGTTGCCGTGCCTGCTGCCTCCAATGCCGTTTCTTGAAACGGAGCCCTACAATCTTTCACCATCAAAGTCCATCACTTTACCTTCTGTGCCACGCGCTAATCACTGTACTTGTAGCCACATATTTCACTCTATAATCTGTTGTCATCGTCTATGTCCCAATTGATTCGTAAGAGTTGACTCCCGCGAGTCGCTTATTAGAGTTAAGAATTCAATTGAAGTCAAGTCATTGGTTTTCGTTGCCGGTAATCAGGGTTGTCCAAATACTGAGGTCGGTAAAATACTACGCTCACCCTTTTGTCCATCAATCTAACAAGTCGATTGAGTAATAGACAGTATGCTGTAAGAGTATTGGAAAAGTGATCACACTTCGGGGTCTAAGACGTCAATACGTAGAGTTCCAGCAACAAAGAAAAGTGAGAAAGGTATAGACCAATCATTGTCGTTGCAACATTCCACTCAGGGATCTCCGTGCAAGCACCTAACATTCTACACAGTTCGCTGGGCGTTCAGATGAGTGTTCAGGTAAGACTCGATAACATCGAGATTCGAAAGGATTCAGAGAGGAGTGAAAAGATCACATTCAAGTAAGAGACAATCACTGATATGACTCTTATAGACTGTTGTGTTTCACATCGATCAAATAACGGAACGGAACCCCTTTTTCACTTGTTAAGCCTCACTGGGACTCGCATGCACCCCACATTGTTATTATGTGTGCACCCACAATAACACTGTGATTTGCATGCTCATCTCAGTTCCTCTTAACTCATGTCAAATGGTTCCTCCAACTCGAGTGGCAATCAAAGAGCATCACGTAACGTGGGTCATGAATGTTTAGGGAAATACCACCCTATCAGGCACATAACAGAGGCAGGTGATACATGAATTCATACTATTGTGCTAGACGTGCAATCTCATGCAATATCATATGCAAGTGTTCACTAGTTATGCAGTAGAATGGGTATACGAGAGACGAACCTTGCAGTCTGGAGCTGGGTGTCATGGTCGTATTCAGAACTTGTTCGGTTATAGTCTGGTTTTATATAAAAGAAAACATTTTTAAACCAAGTTCACTATAACCAGTGGCTCTGATACCAAACTGTCACACCCTCAAATTACCACTTAGGGAGTGTCCCTGTTAGGCGTGTGACCACTAGTAATGAGCCACTAATTACATTGAATCCGTAAGATTAAAATAAAGTTTCATCATTTAGTAGTAATAAAATCCAAACATAAGTAATTCAAAAACCATCAAGTTCAGCGGAAGCGTTAACGTAACATAAGGTAAATACTTTCTAAACAACCTTAGTAATAAATATTTGATAAATAACCCATCAGTGCAACCATGACCCCTCACGCCATCCAGCCAGCAAGTTCCTGTTCCCAAGTACCTAACGACCTGCGAGCATGTAACAAGTGTATCAGACAAAGCTGGCGAGTTCACAGTTTGGAAAACGTTTATTACCAATTGTATGTAAAACAGTTCAATAACCAATGCAAGTAATATTGTCAATATCTCATTTCCGAACAATGACGGCTCCTGAAATACACGACTGCCCTTCCCACGTACTCCTATCTAGTACTGGGCCAGACTGGGTCATTAGTTCACCTCCGTCCTCTACAGGCACGGGGTGAGGGTGCCAAACCTAAGTAGCGCTACTAACTAATACCCGATGAGGGACTTACAAAAGATGATAGGTGAGAATATTAACCAATATACTCGTTTTTACCCAAAGACTCATTCCCCCCATGGGATACCCACTGACTGTCCCCAACCACTGGGACACATGCTCGAATGTAGTGAACTCACCTTAGAGTGCTCGGTGTGTTATGATTCCCTTGTTTTAACTATCAAGCCGACCACGCCCTATATTAACGATTCCATTTAACATTAGGCTCGTATCCATGTATGATCACATTCACAATCATATAACACATAGCAGCTAGAAGTCGTGTATTATATATAACGTACTTAAATGTTGTTTATCTAGCACATGAACTTTTATACACAACAATTACACCATGATCTACCAGTAACATCGAGATAATGCCATACCATTTATCACAGATTAACAATTTATACATGCACTATGTGTTGACTTGTTTACTTAGGATATGCACCATTAATAATCTATGCATGAATTATGTGTTCGTAGCCCTACTGTTTCGGCCCAGCTAATCCTTGATCATGCAGCCCACTACTCACATCCAATCGAATACTCGGCCCAAGTGCACTCCTATTAATGGGCTGCACAGTTCAATCAATTGCACAACAGGCCCGCAACTCAACTAAACCTCGCCGTCCATCCGACCAGGCTCATTTCAGTTCCGTGTATGTTATTGTATCTGGGCTCGATGGCCAGCCCATCTTCGGTTTATGATTAAAGAAATTATTCATTCAAATGCAACCCACCCGGTTCCCATTCCGCCCATTTATTGTGGCTGTTGTGCGGCACAACATATATACCCAGAACTGAGCATGAACTAATTAAATCAGCTAATGGCCGACACTCTAGATATCGTCACACGTGGGCCTGATGTCACAAATTGACATGTTAATGAGTAAGTCACTGAACAATGGTAAAGCCTGATGCTTCTCCTGATCATGGCCGGCAAGTACTATACTTGTATGTTCTTGATTGGGCCAATCTCTATTTAGTGGACTGCATTCATTGAAGGTTTCTAAACACTTATTCTACCAGCCCACTACCCATGCACATGTGTTATTGTCGGTTCATTGATACAAATCTACCCTCCCCACAAAGCAAATTATAATAACAGACAATATCATTACATAACCATTACATCACCTAAAGTTATCAAATCTCAATATGATTTATCATGGCAGGCACGTGGTTAATGTAGTCCAAATTCCTCATGTCTGTAAGAATATCAAAGTCTTCTAAACCATGCCAAATCATATAAGAATCATACATAGCACAATCATCAGCGATAATTAATGCATTTTCAAGACTGTGTCCTTTAAGTCTCAATCAACATCGTTAATCTACACATGTGCAACCCTAATGAATTTCATCATACATAACTTATACTAGCATGAACCCTAATCCATCTATTCATCACTTACAAGTAATCACATGTATTCACCCCCTGACACAGATCACATATTCTGCTATATACGATCACAAGAGCTACCCAGAACCACATCACATAATCCGAACCACATAGCTTTCATTTGTAATAACTCAGTACAACACAAACAACCAGTTTAAACTTTTATAAGAACCACGGATTAAAGGCACAATACTAACCGGAAGCCAGTTGAGATAGAGTATCGAAAAGGGGGGGGGTCGTCTTCGTCTGCCGCACACAAGTGGGAGAAGATAGGGTTTGCTAAATGTGATATAAAGATTTGCAAGGGGAGTTTACGTCCAAATCCTAGTGCATAAATAATATGCCAACAACTAAACAAATGGGCCAATCCTTGTTGCATGATTTGGGCCGAAATAACCAGGACACACAAACGGACTAGTTGGGCTCTAAAGGTTGTTCATTTAGAAACTTCATGTGGACCGATATTGTGAAATTGTAAGGTTTAGTTACAATGCCCAAAATATACGAGGCCCAACCAAATCCAATACGTTATTTGACCGCGTAATCGAACATTTAATTTTAACGACGTTATAATGGAATAATAGTGAGAATTACCTCAAAAGTTCGGATTGTCACATACCAACTCTTTAATGTAACATTTTTTTTTAATTTCCAGCAATGCCTAAACGACTAAAGACTGACTCCGTATACAATTACATTGATAAAGAAAACACTCCGGATGGTAAGTTTTTTAAAGTCTTCCATTTTTTTCCTACTCATTTATAAAAAAACAATAACTTTAACATTAGCTAGCACATCACAATTACTTTAACAACTATTTGAAAATATATATTTTTTTTATTCGCAGTTCACCGTAATGGGAACACATCCACCGGCATTGTTAACGGTATAACACTAATTATTTCATTGTCCATTTCCATTCTTTTACACCTACTTAGTTAGTTAGCTATTATGCTAGAATCGTTTATTAGCTCTTACATTTTTTTATTTATATCTCTTCAAAGTTTGACGAGGCAGAAGACCTTTATCAAGCTTAACCAATGGTATTATTTTATCTATATATTTTTTTAACAAAATGATAATTATCCTTTCTTTATCTACAACTAACTATTTTGACTTCTTTTGGTTTGTTGATTATAATTTTTGTTAATATGTATACCATTTTCTTTTAGTTGTCCTTCCAATTGTTACTCAAGACGAGGCATCTCATAGAAGGAAATTAAGGAAGTTATACTTGGATAATAAGAGATCAAATGGAGGAACTACATCATCATCCACCAAAATTAATTGTACTTCCAGTTCTTGTGTCACAACAACCACACGCACATCATCTTTGAATTATAATTATCAAGGGCTATCATCCGGAAACACAAGTTGGTAAGCAAACCACGTATTTCGTCTCCTATACCAATGATCGATTTGACCACAGAGGAAACCGTACAACGAGATCCTTATAGAGGTGTTTCTACAGGTTAGGTTTGATTATAAGTAATTATACATAATGTAAAAAAATCAACTCATTAATATGTATATCTTATTATTTTAATGGATGTTGTTTGTATTTTTTAACAGATTATTTCGATCATGGTGATCAAGTTATTACTTGTGAAGTTTGTTATGCAAAGTTATGGGATGCAGAGAAAGGAAGCGGAAGAAAAGAGGGTGGCAAAATATGTCATATGTTATGTTGTGGTTATGCCAAAGTTGTGTTACCTGATTATAAATCTGCGACACCTTATTATAAAAGTATATTCATGTCCAATGACAATGAAAGCATGCACTTTTTGAAAAACATTCGACGTTACAATTCTATGTTCGCGTTTACATCAATGGGTGGTAAGGTTGACCAGACAGTTAATACTGGTAATGCTCCTTTTTGCTACAGAATTAGTGGTGAAAATTATCATTCTATCGGTAGTCTTGTGCCAGAAAACGGAGGGAAACCTAAATTTTGTCAGTTATACATATACGATACTAAAAATGAGTTGGCAAACAGGCAATCAGTTTTTAGGTACAATGCATGAACTAATTTTTTTTAATAACATTTACTTTAAGTATATATTTACTTAACAATTCAATTTTTTGAGACAGGTCTTCAGACAATCCTTCCTCATCAACCTCTTCAGACGAAACTGATAATAAGCTGATACAACAGATCAAAGCAATGTTGGATGCCAACAATGTGCTTGTGAAAATTTATAGGATGGTTAGAGATTGCTTCCAACAGAATCCTAATACCACTTTAAAGCTTCGCCTTATTGGGAAAAGAGAACAAGATGGTCGGACTTATAACTTACCTACTTCCTCCGAGGTTGCTGCTCTTATTGTTGGAGATATTGATAACGCTCTTGAGAATAGAGATATTGTTGTCGAGACACAAACAGGGTCATTAAAAAGAATAAGTGAGTTGCATCCTTCCTATCTTGCACTTCAGTATCCTATTTTGTTCCCATATGGAGACGACGGTTACAGAATTGACATACCACATAGGGGTGTCATTGATCTTACTAACAAGAAACGTCCGAATTGTACAATGAGAGAGTTTTTCGCGTATCGTGTACAAGATCGTAGTAACCAGTTTTCATTGATTCTAAATTCTCGACGGTTATTCCAACAGTTCTTGGTTGATGCTTATACGATGATTGAGAGCGAGCGACTTAACTTTATAAGATTTCAGCAACAAGATCTCAGGTCTGATACATATGAGAATATCCGAAAACTAAGATATAACGGCCAACAAGATTTGTCTAAGGTTGGAAAACGTATTTTCCTTCCATCTTCCTTTACAGGCGGGTCACGATATATGATGCAAAACTATCTTGACGCTATGGCCATTTGTAAATGGTATGGTTATCCAGACTTTTTTATAACCATTACCTGCAATCCCAAGTGGCCGGAGGTTCAAAGGTTTCTTAAAGACACAAATCTTAATCCGGAGGATAGGCCTGATATTTTATCGCGAATCTTTAAAATAAAGCTGGATGCAATTTGTAAAGATTTGAAAGACCGTGATTTGTTTGGAAAAGCTTCAGCTGGTATGTTAATAAATTTACTTTTGAAACATAACCTTAATGATAATTAACAGTTTCTTACGTTTTTTGTAGTTGTTTACACTATTGAGTTTCAGAAGCGAGGATTGCCTCATGCGCATATGTGCTTATTCATGGAGAATGATTACAAACTTCCAACTGTAGACCATGTTGATCAGTTTATTTCTGCAGAAATCCCTGATTTAAACCAAGACCCGGAACTATATACGCTTGTGAAAGACCATATGATTCACGGTCCATGTGGTAATGCTAGAATGAGCTCTCCATGTATGGTTGATAGAAAATGTTCAAAAGGTTTTCCCAAGAAATTTCAAGATCACTCAACCTTGGATTCTAACGGATTTCCCTTATACAGAAGAAGAGATGACGGTTCCTTCGTTTTAAAAAATAAAATTGAGTTAGACAACAGAAGTGTTGTACCTTACAACAAAAAGCTTTTGAAAAGATATCAGGCGCATATAAACGTTGAATGGTGCAACCAAGCGGCGTCAATAAAGTATTTGTTCAAGTATATTAATAAAGGTCCTGATAGAGCAACAGTTGTTGTGGTTCCGAGCAATAATGAAAACGAGCAACCAGAAAATGATGAAATTAAAGAGTATTATGACTGTAGGTATATATCTGCGTGTGAAGCCTCTTGGAGGATTTTTTCGAATGAAGTTAATTATAGGAGTCCTTCTGTTATGCGGCTGATTTTCCATCTTCCTGGACAACAAACAGTTTGTTTCGGTCCTGATGAAGATATTAATCAAGTGCTAAACAAACCATCTGTGAACTCATCAATGTTTTTGTCTTGGATGCAACGTAATCAAGATCCTAACGACCATGTTGCACGTACACTAACATATGTACGGTTTCCGCGTTTTTATGTGTGGAAGCTTGACAAGCGTATATGGGTTCCGAGAATAAAAGGAAAAACAATTGGAAGAATTCATTCCGTTTCTCCTTCTACCGGTGAAGCGTACTATTTAAGAATTCTTCTTAACAAAGTTAAAGGACCAACATCGTTTGATGATATTAAAACAGTTAATGGTCGAGTGTACGATACTTTTAGAGATGCTTGCTATGCGCTTGGTTTGTTGGATGACAACTCGGAGTACATTGAGGCAATCAAAGAAGCAAATATATCAGGTAGTGCAGCTTATATTCGCAATTTATTCGCCACCATGTTACTGTCAAGCACTTTATCTAGACCTGAAGTAGTCTGGGAAAGCACATGGAAGTATATGACAGATGATTTTCTGTACAGATTCTCAAAGTATCATCGTGTTTCAGGTAAAATTATAAATTTCATATTATGTTTTTGTGACAGTTACAAAAAATTTACCATTAAATTTATATGTGGTTCTGATTTTTCACAGGTTTATCAATTCCTAATGAGCAACTAAAGAACTATGTTTTATGCGAAATCGAGAAGTTTTTAACTCGGAATAATTCATCGCTTCGAAGATTTTTATCAATGCCTTACCCGGATACTTCATCTTTAGATAACTTTCGCTGCCGATTGATTAACGAAGAGCTTGCTTACGACAGAACAGAGTTACAAAATGTTTATCAAGGTCAGGTGAATTTTTAACGGATGAACAACGTGCAGTATATGAAGAAATTATGAACGTAGTTCATGGAGACAATGGAGGAGTATTTTTTGTTTACGGTTATGGCGGGACCGATAAAACATTTTTATGGAAAACATTGTCTGCTGCAATTAGGTCAAAAGGTGAGATTGTATTAAACGTTGCATCTAGCGGAATTGCATCATTGCTGTTGGAGGGAGGAAGAACGACTCATTCTAGGTTTCATATACCTTTGAATCTTAATGAGGATTCCGTTTGTCATATTAAACCAGACGATGATGTAGCTAAATTACTACAGCAGACCAAACTCATTATATGGGATGAAGCTCCTATGGTTCATAAACATGCATTTGAGGCTTTGGATAGAACTATGCATGACATTTTCAATATATCTAATCCATCCAGGTCTGATGTTTTATTTGGAGGAAAGGTAATTGTATTTGGTGGTGATTTTAGGCAAATATTACCTGTTGTTCCAAACGGTGGACGACAAGAAATTGTGAATGCCTCATTATGTTCTTCTTATCTATGGAGTAAGTGTAAGTTGTTGACGTTATCTAGTAACATGAGGTTAACTGTTGGAAGACCATCATCTGAAGTTGAAGAGATTAGTAATTTTGCAAAATGGTTGTTGGACGTTGGTGAGGGAAATGTTGGTGGTTCCAATGATGGTGAAGCAATAATTGAAATACCACCTGAGCTTTTAATTGACAGCATATCTGATCCAATTTCTAGCCTGATTGATTTTGTTTATCCGTCAATCTTGGAGAACTACAATGATCGTAATTACTTTAGTACCAGAGCTATACTTGCGCCTAAGAATGAGGTTGTTCACGAGATTAATGACAGATTGTTGGCAGTTTTCCCTGGTGAAGAAAAAGAGTATCTTAGTTCTGACAGTCTATGCCCTACTGAAGATGGCAATGTTGATCAGCAAAAAATATACTCCCCCGACGTGCTCAATGGTCTTAAAGTGTCTGGTTTACCAAATCATAGGTTAGTGCTTAAAGTTGGTGTTCCAGTAATGTTGTTGCGAAATATTGACCAACGAAATGGTTTGTGTAACGGTACAAGGTTAAAGGTTACAAAACTTTACAGCCGTGTTATTGAAGCTGAGATAATTTCAGGTGGAAATATTGGTTCTCGGACATTCATACCTAGAATGAATTTGGTACCTTCGGACAGAAAGATTCCTTTTGCATTTCAAAGGAGGCAATTTCCAATAACTGTATGTTTTGCGATGACGATTAACAAAAGCCAGGGTCAGTCGCTATCTAAGGTTGGGTTGTACCTAAGACAACCAGTTTTCACACATGGTCAATTGTACGTAGCTTTATCCAGGGTTACAAGACGAGATGGAATCAAGTTACTAATACTTGACAATGATGGCAGGCCTACAAATAAAACAACCAATGTTGTATATAAAGAGATATTCAATGGATTGTGAGGTTTTTATGTTTATCATTTTTTTATCTTACTTCACGTTCTTTGTATCATTTTTTATTATATTCGAAGAAACATTAACGAAGTATTTACGCATTAAAGTATATTCAACAGAATTAGGCTTTCTATACGTGTGCAAAATTGTACTGACTATGTTAATATAGTAACGACTAATTACTTTCTTAATCGATTAACGATTAATAAGCTATATGTTATCATTAATTATTTTTTCCATTATAAAATATAGCATCTTAAATAAAACAAACTATTTTCAAACAAATTATAAAAGATAAAAGTTTGTATTATTATGTTTAATCTTACGCAATTTTTTTAAATTTAAAAAATATACTTTATATGGAGATTTTACAATCACATACAATTAGTTACAATTATTTATGTATTTAAGTGAATGTCTAATTTTAAGTTATAATTATGTACATCATATTACAAAATCTCTTACTTAAAAATTTATAGTTTATATGTAAATTTGGAAATTTGTCAATCACATAAAATTGGTTACACTTATTTATATAATTGTATTAAAAAAATCGAAATTAAAGTTAACATTAGGTAGATCATTTCCTACTTAAATGGTTCTGAATGATTCATTTATCTAATTTTGGATACAATATTTTCATTTATTTTATTATTTAATGAATTTAATGTATTAATAGATTATATCTTATATATCATATTCTTAAAATAAAATATCCTCATTAATTGTATAGTTTACCTTCCAATGCAATTATAAATAAAGCACATTTAGGTTGGTCAGATTATTTGTGTTGAGAGTAAAGGTATTTATCTCCAATTCGGATTTTCTTTTTTGTTATGTATCTTTCATTATGTTATTTTTATAATTTGCCATTAATCTTCACACGATTCAGTTTTGCTATATTATATGTTTTGTATATCATTCATGCAACTTGGTTGCTTACTTCACAAAATCGAGTACATAATTCTCATCAATTGTTTCTTATGAAATATTTTGTAGGATGGAACGTCTTGAATTTGAAATGTTTGCTAACGAAATCCTATCAAGGCTACCAACAAAGTGTGTTGCTCGATTAAGATGTGTTTCCAAACAATGGCGATACGAATTGTCGTCACATTTGTTTGCGATTATTCACTATCGTCGTACCACTAAAAATGAAGATCGTAAACTTATAACGCTGACCAAGTCATCAATTGATCTTCATAACTTGATTGGTGGAAAGGTGGACATTTCTTCAAGGAAGATTATTTTGTTCCCCGTTGACACCTGTCTTTCAAATCTAACAATTCTTGCTTCTGAATATGGTCTTTTACTGATCTCCATCCATTGGTTACCGAACGAATTGATTCTTTGGAATCCAACAAGTAACCAATTTTTGAATTTGTGTGATAAGAAACCTAAAAATTTTTTTGATTTAAGGGAAGATGCAGTTGGGATTTATATGGATTCATCTAACGATCTAAAAATATTACTTCTCCAACGTCGTAAGGATGATGTTATACCGCGTGTGTATTCTCGGAACACATGTGAATGGGAAACTTTAACTTTCTTGAAAGGAGCTGATTACGCTTCAAGTTTATATTGGTGGTCTTCCGGAACTTTATGCAATAATGTTTTATATTTTCCATCTCCACACTATTGGACGCCTGCTAAAAGTTATACGATTGCTTTTGATGTGGAATCTGAAACTTTCTCAAAGGTTTCCATTCCCCAATCTACTGATGTTATTGGTCGCCAAACCAGTTTTCTCAAAATCCGCAACACACTTCATATGTTTATTGTTGTAGAGACCCCTCAAACAAACATGAAGCTATATAAATTTGAAGATGAACTATGGTCAGAAGTGGCGTCTTTTACAAACGTAAAGTTATTTTACTCATTGGATTCATGGCGTAAGAAATTTGCTGAGAACAAAGGTGACACTTGGTCTGTTAATATCGATCGGTGTGGTATTTTTGAGATACAATTTGGACTGAAAGATTTTCAATACTTTCACGATGCTGAGACCTTTCAAGGACTATACAATGTAGCATCGTATGAAGAGACCGTTTTCTCACCTATTTAGAATTTATAAGTTTATGTTACTGATATTATTTTGATTTACTATCGATATTCACACTTTATTAAAGTTTCGTATTTCCAATTTCCAAATCATTATAAAATAAAAGATTTAATTATTTAGTCATTTGATAATTTTACAATAATACTAATTGTCAATTACAAGGTTACCAGTCGTTCACTTTTTGATCGTATTATTGAATCAATATTTATTTCTGGTAATAATATTGGGACAAGAACATTTATTCCAAGGATCCATCTTTCTCCTTCTGACAAACGAATTACTTTCGAATTATATAAAGTAACCGATTCACATATAAACAACAACAACTTATTATGTTAATATATATACATACACATTATTAATCAACAAACTTTTATAGATGATACCAACGTTACTTACATTCCAAAATATGGTTTTTTGTTTCATGATATAAAACTAATTGTCTTTAAGGTTAACCACTTATTACATGTCCATAACAAAAGTAAACATAACATCATAACCACTGATTACATGTCCAAAATAAAAGTAAACATAACATAAGTAGCATAATATAGTCCTGATTTCGAGTACGCAAAAACCTTCTTCATTAGCTTATAAATTTACCTTTCAACCTGTAGTAACTTCATCCACGTCTGATAAGATCAGCAGATTTCCTGTGCTTACGAATTTGAAATGCATTGTGTCACCCAGACGAAGCCCATTCTCTTTCATGAACATTGGCCAACCTTCGATTGCATACCTCACATCATCTCCATTCTTTTGACGCCTAACATTCATATCGATTGTTTTTCCCTTCATGTTCCTCACTTTTAACACATGCACTTTGTTTTTTAATCCGCCAATTCTTACAACATTAGCAGGCAATCTCTGCATGAATATGATAATTAACAATTAAACCAGCCTTATGAATGTTATAGTCTTACTGTTTATCAATTAGTATTGTAAAAACATACCATTCTGTTACCTCCCTTCTGTGTAAATTCATACTTACCATCTTTATCAACAGAATTCTTCCTTGCAACATGTTTTGGTGCAACATCTAATATCTTCAATTTACTACCAGATATCCTTCTAATGTCTTTTTCCTAATTATTACAGAAACACATAATGTTTAAAATAAAATTTGTATTATATATTTTAATCTGTTTCAGTTAATCATAAATAAATGTTGTTATACGTACCAACCGACTGCGTGTTCTTTTTCCAACGGTTGAAACGGTTTGCATTTCCACTTCTGTTCCGCATATCAGCGCCCTACCGTCGTCTGCCTTACAATATCCCTCAATATGTTTTCCTTTTTTGTTAACCTGTTTACACAACTTCTTATTTTAGACATCAATAACCAAGAAGTAAAAAATAAATATGGCTATACATATTAAAAGTACTACTCATGTATTATTATGATTGAAATTGTTACATCTTCTTTTGGCTGTTGGTTTATCTCTTCTCTCATCACACTCTTTGTTTCCACGTTCGACACTTCTTCTCCACCAACGTTCTTACTCACCTTATCTTTGTTACCACTTTCATTCATCTGTTTATCATACATTGATACTTAGTAAAATCCCAAAAGCTTATTGTAATGTATATTAATCTACATAAATGGATGCTTATTACCTCACACATAAACAGATCAACTGAATCATCGTCTTCACAAAAAGCCTGTCATACAATAACATACGTAAGTAAGTCGGAATTTTTACTAAACTCTTATAATTTAGTATAAAATACTTACAAAGTCAACGTTTTTGTAGTATGTGTCTTTAGGTATTTCCAGCACAGATTCATCATCACTTTCTTCTTTGATGTTCACATCTAACTCAACTCCTCTACGATATATCTTTATCTCAAATGTAGCGTTGTCAGTTTTCGTCAACAACAGTAAATCATCTTCTTCTATTCCAAGATCATGAAATAACTTCGGACAACCTTTTGTAAAAACATAATTATCATTTATTTTTTCCGTCTCAACTTTCAAACTATGACCTGCTGCATTTATGTTGTAACAGTCGTTCACTGGTACGTACGAGTAACATTTTGTGACATAACTTTCTGGAAGCACCTGAAAAGTAATGTAACATTTTATTTATATATATTTATGTAAATCATTTATATTTCAAGTATGACAAAAAAAATTCATTAAGAAATAATAGTATACTTACTATTATCTTTAAAATGTTGTAACGATTGAATGTGACAAAAGATTCACCGCATATGTTTTCAACAAAGCAACTGATTTCCATACTTTTGTCCTCCATTATCCTTAATCGCAATATTGCAATATTGTCCTTTTTGTCAATTCAAGATCCCTTACTACATTACTCCACCCGTCGGTTATAATGGATTCACCACTTACACTTCTTAGAGAAACTGGCCAACTTCTACGACTTTCATGATTTATCATTACTTTTCTCCTTTGCCAATATTCTCCATATACATTCTTAACAAAATGAATTGGCAGCACCTGCGGTTAAATTTAGGTTTTACATAATTTTTAATACAAGTTATATATATTATTTTGTAAGCTTTATACATACAAGTTTTAACGAGGATGGCTCTTCTAAGATTGCAATGCATGAGGGACTCATTTTTTAAACCTGCATAATACCAACATATGGTATAAACATTTAGTGTTTAACTTCAATCGATACATATATGTTCATATCAATAAGAAAATAACATTTTAAACAGATTTTGACACATTTTGCTGATACAATGACTATATACAACATACATATAAACAACACTAAAGCAACTTTTATCTGATAATTATATTTATCAAGAATATTACAAATAATTAAATGTGTCAATTATTTTTTGCCAAAAATTATCCTTTTATAGTGTTTAATATGAGTTAAATATAATCTTACTTTGAATACAATTCAACAAACAAAATTCTTGATCATAAATGTAAAATGATAATCATATCTATTCAATCATCCCAATCACACTATTAACTAACAATTTTTGTTCATAACAATATGATCACAATCTATCAACCAAATCAAAGTATTAACCGAAATTATATACACTCAAACACATGCAATACATATACTCCTTCATAAATACATATAACTTTCAGAAGTTTCAATTTAACAAAAACCTAACTCTGATTTCACGTCTAATTCTTCAGTAATCGTTGGAAATAAACACAATTCGTGAGTTTTTTGTAATACGGATGATAAATTTACTTGGTAAATCAAAGTAACAATCTTATTTCAACTGATCGGAGATGAAGTCGGAAGTTACCTTTACTAATTCTTTGAACCGCCGTTGATGTTTCTTGAAGATTGTGAAGAAGGTAAGCTGTTTTTGCAGAACTTGATATGATATATTTGTAATGATGATTTTTTACTTAAATGTTATTCTTATTTGTATTTTCCGTAAATATTTAATAAAATAACATTCAATTGGACGGTAATTTTTGGTAACAAATATTTACTTTTATATGTTTTACTCAAACTATTTAAATAGATATTGTTTTGTTTATTTTAGGATATAAATTTTTTATTAGATGTTTAATATTTTTACAGGTAAATGTAAATCTATTTATAAGTATAGTAATGTACAACTGATTGTTTTTTCAATTGGTCTAAAATGTATTCGAAGTTATTTGTTACGAAACTCCAGCAACCATAAGTGTTAGAGTAACATATTTTAAATTTATATTGAACATCCGAAAATCATATTTCTTACATACACATCATCGATCCCCTTTTTTTACATTTGTAGTACGATGAATTTGTTTTTTTTTTCTATATTTTAAATTCAAATTGATATGATAACAACGTTCATTGTTTTGAAAAAGTAAGAAACATATCATTGTTCAACACCGCAATATTCATGTGTATTATCAATAGGCATCATTGATCATAATATTCTGTGGTACTAACTTTACGTTTATGTAAATTAAAATACATCATAATATTCGAACGAACCTGTAATAAAGAATTTACGTTTCAAAGTATAATTTATTTGTTGTTTAGCCACCCGTGTATTACACGGGTACTTAGACTAGTATTATTACTATATATTATTATTATTATTATTATTACTATATATTAATAAACGATTACTATATATTACTATATATTACTATACTAGCTTACAACCCCGTGTATTACACGGGTTGAATGACGAAAACTGTGAATTATAAACTTGTATATAATCCTTATTAATGAAATGACTTATTTAGATAAATTAGTAAAACAAAAGAACATTTATATTTCCGTTAATTGTACATGTGATTTGATACTTTATTAGTAATTATTGTTTATATCCAAATAATATATTTCATCTTAACAAATATATATGTTTAGGGTAAAATGAAAACTTCTATGAGTTGTGAGAACTTAGAGAACTCAACCTTACAAAAGGATTTTGAATTTTTTTTACAGAGGGTGTGAATGAGCGGTTAGAGACTCAGTACGTTAAACTTTTTGATTTTGGATTCAAGTGGTTAAAACCATTAAAACATAGGGACTCAAAAATTAATTTACTATTAATTAAATTTGA
Source organism: Helianthus annuus (assembly GCF_002127325.2). Taxonomy (NCBI): domain Eukaryota; kingdom Viridiplantae; phylum Streptophyta; class Magnoliopsida; order Asterales; family Asteraceae; genus Helianthus; species Helianthus annuus. The sequence continues at coordinate 165,659,073 of NC_035440.2, read as the reverse complement.
AATTATACGTTTGATCTCTAACTATATTAAATAATATTATACTTATTATATTATTTGATACATGAGTTGTGAGAACTTAGAGAACTCAACCTTACAAAAGGTTTTTTGAATTTTTTACAGAAGGTGTGAATGAGCGGTTAGAGACTCAGGACGTTAAACTTTTGGATTTTGGATTCAAATGGTTAAAACCATTAAAACATAGGGACTCAAAAATTAATTTATTATTAATTAAATTTGAAATTATACGTTTGATCTCTAACTATATTAAATAATATTATACTTATTATATTATTTGATACATTTATATTTGTTATAGATAATTATTACTTAAATTTGAATTTATACTATTAATTAAATTTAAAATTATACGTTTGATCTCTAACTATATTAAATAATATTATACTTATTATATTATTTGATACATTTATATTTGTTATAGATAATTATTACTTAAATTTGAATTTATACGTTTATCTCTAATTATATTAATTAATGTATAAAAATTAATATGTAATATTATTATCAAAAGGGAGGAGGCACCAGAGAGTGACACGTGTACAAAAAGATTTTCATTTATTAGTATAGGAAGATATTTTACTATATATTAATAAACAAATAGAAATGAATAGTGGTTTTAACATTATAAAAATTAATTGTGCAGACGGTTCGATATAAGCTAATGGGAGTTAAGTTTAAGGAGAGCTATAATGTTCGGAGATTGCTGGAAGCTTGGGGGATTCACTCAACACGAATGGAAGATGATGGAGGCTGATTCAGTTGTTCTTATGTTGTCCTAGATTGTAGTCTAGTTGTCGTTTTGTTTTGACATGGTTTGTTTGTGGTTGTTTGGTTTACTCTCGTGGGGGTTGTCCCATGAGAGAACTAGTGTGGGCATTGCCACGCTACTTGTGCTTTTTTGGTTGTTGATATATAGAATCACCGGGGTAAAACCCTTTACCCAAAAAAAAAAAAAAATAATTTTTATTATTACTATATGTTCATATATATGTATTAATTTCTAACATAATAAGAAATAGTAATCTTCTTTGCTTTTTGTTTTAGTCACAAAACTTTTTTAAACTCTTTTTGTGGTTTTGTTTTATTTTTGTTTTTTGGTTTTCTTTACAAAGTAAATTTTAGAGTTTTTTTTTTTAGTTTTGTAACAACACTTTTATTGTATTATATATTTGCCATAAAAGTTAAACGAGATTAGTTTTTTTTTTGTTTTTTTTAGTTTTTGTTCTATATTTTTTGTGGATTTGTTTATCATTTGCTTACTACTTAGCATGATTTTTCGTGGTCACATTTGGTCCCTCAGGTTTTCTGTTCTTTCGTTCAATTACTATTTAGCACGTTGTTTGATAGTTCACATTTTGTAGGATCGTGTACGGACCCGAGCGAGTCGTTCAGAAGAGCTCTTATCCGTTTCAGAGGCGGAAACTAAGAAACGGACTTGAAAAACAGCTTGTTACACTTAAATTTGCCTTGTATATTGATAATATTCAGTCTACAATCAAACGGCACTTCGGTAGCACCTCGGTACCGGAAAATCAGAGAGATTACAAATGATTTCACCTGAGGGCTATTTATAGAGAAGAGATTCCGCTTGAAAGAGACTATGAACATTTCAAGCGAAATCACTTATGTTCTGATTTTGCTTGAAATTGCTCATAAACCTTTCAAGCGAAATCACTTGCATACATTCAAGCGAAATCAGTTCAAATAAGCCCTAAATCAACCTATTTTCTCGTACAACATGCCCTGATCTAACAATTCTAATACTAGACTCGATACAAGACGAAGTCGACAGACATATGCACCAACACATTTAGTCCCTCGGTTTTTTTTACTTCATCGGCTTTCTAATATGTGTCTGTATAAATTCGAATTCGTCTACTTTTTACGTCACATGGTGTTAAAAAATTGTGTTTATTTTACCTTTTTTCCTGGTTTTGATCATCGTTGGGTTGTTACTTAGCACGTTTTACACCCCCTGCAACACTGGGAGCATAAGACTAGTTACTATATATTATTACTATATATTACTATTACTATATATTATTACTATATATTACTATATATTACTTTACTATATATTAATAAATGAATGGAAATGAATAGTGATTTTAATATTATAATAATATATAGTTTTTTAATACTCTTATTATTTTAATATTATAATAATAGTTATTTTTTTATTTTTAATTTTAATCCTTTTTTTAATATCATGGATCGGGATAAGCTTGGTGTCAACCGGTATCGAACCAGTACTGGTATCGAAAATACCGGGACGGTCCTGTTCAGTATCAGCACATGAAGGTAAAATCCGGCACTAATACAGAAAACGCCAAAAGTTGGTGCTGAATTGATATTGGAAATCTTTTGGTTCGGGAAATTCAGTGCTGCTACCCGGTACCATTTGCTCATCCCTGATCACGGTTAATGTACGAACAACGGTATCGTATAACTTTTTTTCTTGATTTTCTTCAACTTTTGATTTTTTTCTTTTTTTAGTTTCAGGGGTAGGGATGAGATCGGTGCCAACCGATACAAAATCGGTACTGATACCGAAAATACCGGTTACGGTACCGATATATGAAGGTAAAAAACGGTAATGAAGCGGTACCAGGAACGCCAAAAGTCGGTACCTAATTGGTACTTAAGATATTTGGTTCGGTAAATTTGGCACCGGTACCCAGAACAATTTGCTCATCTCTAACCACGGGTTTCATACGAATAACATCGTTACCATACAATTTTTTTAGTTGATTTTGTTTTGGTTATCTTTTAGTGTTTTTTTTCTACATTTTATTTTTAGGGGTAACTTTGTAGAATAGTAACCAAGTTTTAAAAGTGTTCCAATTAGGTCACTCAAGTTTCAAAAGTGTTTCAATTAGGTCACTCAACATTCATTTTTCATTAAAATTAAGGGTCTTTTCATCCATTTCATAAGTAACCATGATGATGTGGATTTTTGTTTCTTTTTTCCCTTTTATTTGATGCTAACTTTGAGTGATAACGTGAATTGTAACTTGTTTTTTTAATTTTTAATGTAATTAAAGTGTTTTTATTTTTAATAAATATAATTTCATATATTAGAATAATCCGATCCCAACATTTTATCCTTCATTTTTTTCTTGACCTATAGTAAGGGGGTGTTTGGGGTTGAGTTTTGAAAATAGATTATGCGTTTTGAATAATCAGAATCAGATAATTAGCTGTAACAAAACGTGCTGCAGAAAGATAGTGTTTGGATTTGATTATGTTGTTTGATATCACAATAATCAGATAATCAACATTGCTTGGATTTGATTATGTTGTTTGATATCACAATAATCAGATAATCAACTATTTGAGTGTTTGGCAAGTATATATATTTTAAAAAAATAAATAAGCGAAAACGTAAAAAATCAGTTTTTGGATTATCACGTTTTCCTGCAGCAAGGGGTGACCTACTTATGGATTATCACGTTTTGAACTCTACAAAACGTAAAAAATCACTTTTTATTAATTTTTTACCAAACACTCAAAATAGATTTTTTGCGATTTCAAAACACAATAATCAAATAATCAGGTTGAAAACGCAATCCCAAACACCCCCTTAAAAAGGACATGAGTTGATTTGAATGTTATCTAATTGGGACAAAAATGATCCGAATGACCTAATTAGAACACTTTTGAAACTTGGTTACTATTCTGTGACATATTCCCTTTTTTATTCTTGTTTCAGCACTTCCGTTCGCAACAAGCTAATAGTAATTTAAAAACACACATAAACACAAACTAAAATTTCTTTAAACCTAGTTTTTATAATTTTCGATGGGTTGCTTGCTATATTATCCTATCAAGACTCCTTGGGTGTTTGCCACTCCACTCCTAAATCGACGATGGATAAGAAGAAGAAGAAGACTCCAAGAGATCATCTCCATGTAAGCAAACAAGACTCCGAGCGAGTGAGCAACCTGAGCGTCCCTCCCCAAGCAGCAGAAGCCCTCCACAGCTTCTACGAAGACTTCACCCTGAGAGGCATCCGGGTTGACCGATTCCAACCGGGTGGTTCCATCTCATGCTCTTTCACAGTCCCCCCTCGTCTCACCGTAAGTTCTCTCTGTCTGTCTGTCTCTCAACTGAGTATTTCCAGATCTCAAAGTATTAATGAAATGATCAGGATAGAAATGGGAATCTGGCGGTGGGTGCGATTGCGAATTTGGTGGATGAGATTGGGGCGACGATGGTGTATGAAAAAGACGTCCCCATGAATGTTTCTGTTGATATGTCTATTTCTTATCTCTCTACGGTCAATCTCAATGTATGTATCTATGTTTTTATCATTACTTGCAAATTTTCATCTGCTGCTTTCCCCAAATAGAGCTTCAATTTTTGGCTGAGGTTGAAAGTTTAGGTATTATTATTATTATTTTTAGCCAGGTAGGAGGAGCTTTCTGTTTTTAGATATTAGAATTTTGCCAAACAAATTAAATACCTAGTGGGTCGAAATGTAAAATCCCGGTTCGATTTTGGTTTTGCCTAAAACCGAAAAAACTAAACCAATTGGGAAAGTCGAAAACCAAAAGCTTTTAAAAAAACATATGGATATGTGGACTATATTTTTTTTTTTTTGTTTGTGAATGTTATGTAATTTATTTGAATTTAAGAAATGGTGTAGGCTAAAAAATTTACACCCAAATATGTTACAATCAATTGTGGATCATTAATTAACAAAATATAGTTTAGGCACAAATTTTTAAGTTTCCTGCTCGAATTCTTCATTATTTCGGCCCAAAACCAAACGGTTTTAAAAAACTTAAAACACAGATTTTCGGTTTTTGGATTCGTTTGAGCCCTGCAGCCAACTATATATATAACAAGAGTAGGTAGGCATGTTAAAAGAGCGCGAGCTCAGGCTCATTTAAGTTGGGTTCATTTGGAGATTATAACAAGCCAATTACACCCGTATATACCTAAGAGGACTTGAAAATTTGAGATGTATACCCTGGGGGCCGTTGAGTCATGGGTGTTACAACAATGATGATGTTATACATATGTCACGGGGGGTTCTTTGTTTATGTTTGTTGGCAGGACGAGTTGGAGATTAGCGCAAAGCTTCTTGGCGGGAAAGGGGCTGTTAAAGGAACTCTTGTTGTTTTGAAAAACAAGTTAACCGGAGAGGTTATCGCAGAAGGACGACATTCGTTGTTTTCCATAACACGAAGCAAAATCTGACTGGTAAGATGAGCCTGAAGCAAAGAGTTTGCTGCTGTGTGTATAGAAGAATACTTGATGATGTATGTATGTCCACTTTGGATATAGATATGAATGTTTCTGTGGATAAGGTTGTAGTATGTATGTATGTATGTTTATATTCCTGAAGCATGGCCACATATGAATGAGAACCGCTTTGAGAAAATTGTTAAGAGAGAGAGAGAGGTTGAAGTTGTGCGATATTTGGTAACCATAGCTATAAGTGTGTGGGACGGGTTCTTATTTATGTTGGTACTAAATTAATTAACAAGAGATTCTAAATAAATAAATGGTATGATGGGTTTTTAAACCTTGCTATAAATGTAGGTGATGGATGAGACTTTGATGAAAATTGACCGACCTAGAGTTGGATTTTGGATAACATTGTGTTTAAGTCACTAATTAATGGGGTTGGTTGGTTGGTGGACCCTTGGCAAAGGCAAAACCTTTAGGAACATCTTTTTTTTTTTTTTTTTGAACGGCCGACAAAAATATTTATTCAATGTAGCAAGGAGCTACCACCAAACATACAGAGTATTCACCATCAAAAAACAAAAAAAAAACAAACAAACCAGATTACATGAATTCTTATCAACCAACCTTAAATCTACACCAATCTTCCCATGTTAAAGACGCCATTTTTGACCGATTTTTTACCCATAAAAACGCCATTGCTTTCACTTCATCTAGGGACTTTGCCAAACTCGGCTCTTTTTGTTTGAAAACCAGCTCGTTTCTTGACTTCCAAATACTCCAAAATGTTACCAAGATGATCGCATACAATGCTTTTATTTTCTTTCTTGGGCCGGCGCTAACCATATGTACCGTGAGAAGATCTTTAATGTCAAAGGCGACAATCGGTGGGATATTACACCAGCTCGCTATGTATAACCATATCGACTGTGCATAGTGGCATGAATTAAACAAGTGCTCACAAGTCTCCTCATAATTACCACACATAACACACAGCCGGTTATTCACCGGGATGTTCCGGTTCGATAGAGCTACCTTCGTCGGCATCCGTTCCATCTCAGCCCTCCATGCCACAATACTAACCTTTTTCGGAACCCAGTTGATCCACTCGAAAACTCTAGCAGGTCTTGTGCGATTAGCCGAACTCAGCACCTTTTTAATACTTGCAACACTAAAACCACCTGAACCATCAATCTTCCATTGCCATTTATCCGATCCAGCCGACATACTTAGCCCGGTAATGAGGCCCAATAACTATTGTAGTTGTGAACTTTCATCATTGCCCAACTCCGAACAAGCCCAATCCCATTGAAAAACCATACTTGACCCGTCAGCCTTCATTCGATCAAACACCATACAATCCTTCCTGTTTTCAGCTTTGTATGTTTTCAGCTTTAGGAACATCTAGATTGGACACAAAATTAAAAGAAATTCGACTTTTAAAAAAATTCTGGATGTTTATAAACAACTAATGAGTGTTCTAAAAGTTAAAATCAAGAATTGAATTGATGGAATTCTTTTGTTAAAGATGACAACTTTTATTTCAAAAAGGGTAATGGATATAAACTGATTCATTATAACAATTAGTAAGTGTTGTGAAAGTTAAAATCAAGAATTGAATGGATGGAATACTTCTGTTAAAGACGACAACTTTTAGTAAAATAAAACTGACCTCAATTATGATTTGAAAGTGAGTTGATCAAATGGTTTTAAATTGTCTAAAATACTTCCACATGTGTTTTTTAGAACAAAAGTTAGGTGTGAGGTTATAAAGCTCATTCCGGTGAATTTGGTTATCACTTTGGGTTGAGAATGGTAATTTTGTGGTATTGAGTTGCCGATATGATGGTTAAATTTTGGAAGTGAAGTTGAAGAGTAAGAGGAAACGAAGCCATACAAATTACACCCATAACTTGCTAAAACTATCGAGTGTTGTGTATGAAAGATTGTATAATTGCTTGCCTTTTCATTGAATCAATATCCCTATAAATACAAATGGCTCTCCACTATTTTGGGAGGAGATAACCACCAAATAAATACAAAGATTTATCTCTAATAATATAAGATATAGATCTATACAAAATATAAACTTGATCTAATCTATTACACCCCCGCAGTCGAAGCAAGAGGAGGCCGAATGCTTAGACTGGACCGAAAATCATCAAAAAGAACCCTTGGAAGACCTTTCGTAAAAATATCAGCTATCTGATAGCGAGACGGAATATGTAGAATTCGTACGGAACCTCGTTGAACCAAATCACGTACAAAATGTATATCTAATTCAATATGTTTGGTACGTTGATGCTGCACTGGGTTCCCGGATAGATAAACAGCACTAATATTGTCACAATATACCACGCTGGCCTTCACAAGAGGTCTGTGTAACTCCAATAATAAATTTCGAATCCAACAAAGCTCAGCAACCACATTAGCAACACCCCGATATTCGGCTTCAGCACTAGACCGAGAAACAACCGCCTGACGTTTAGATGACCAAGATAATAGATTAGTACCCAAATAAACACAATATCCAGAAGTGGAACGCCTGGTGTCAGGACAACCAGCCCAATCAGCATCAGTGTACGCGCGTAAAGAGAGATCAGTATAAGGGCCCAAAGTGAGGCCAAACGATGTGGTGCCCTGAATATAGCGGATGATGCGTTTAAGAGCATTCCAATGATCTACACAAGGAGAATGCATATGCATACAAACCTGCTGAACGACATAGCTAATATCAGGTCTGGTGAAAGTAAGATACTGTAGTGCACCAGCCAGACTGCGATATAATGTAGGATCGTCAAACAATGGGCTCGAAGTAGCACTAAGTTTGGACTTTGTGTCCACAGGAGTAGCAACAGACTTACAAGACGACATACCAGCTCGATCAATAATATCCAAAGCATAAGACTGTTGAGATAAAAACATAGTATGTTTGTGCCGTGTCACATTAATCCCTAAAAAATGACTCAAAGGCCCAAGGTCTTTCATATCAAATTCCGCAGCTAACTGATGTATTAGACGAACTCGTAATGCATCATGAGAAGTCGTAAGGATAATATCGTCAACATAGATAAGTAAATAAGCCATGTCCGAACCATGATGATAAACAAACAACGAGTTGTCACACTTACTTTGCTGAAAACCAATGGACAATACAAAATCTGTGAACCGTTGGTACCATGCCCGTGGTGCTTGTTTTAGCCCATATAATGATTTCTTTAATAAACACACATGATCAGGGTACTGGCGGTGACGAAATCCCATGGGTTGATACATATAGACAGTTTCAGTAAGGTTCCCATGTAGAAAAGCATTAGTAACGTCCAATTGATGTATGGGCCATGATTGAGATAAAGCAAGAGTCAGGACAGTCCGAATAGTTGTCGGTTTAACAACCGGACTAAAAGTCTCTCCACAATCAATACCCACCTGCTGCGTACTGCCATCACAAACTAACCGAGCTTTATACCGCTCCAACGTGCCATCTGAGCGATATTTATGACGGAACAACCACATACTACAAATGACATGCATGTCTGCTGTGCGAGGGACTAACTCCCATGTCTTATTTTTAATAAGAGCATTGAACTCAGTAGTCATGGCGTTGTACCAATCCGGTTTGGACAAGGCTTCGGTAGGTGTCTTAGGCAAGGGAGTGACAAGAGAGACGTTAAGATTTAATGGTTGCTTAGGTTTAGAGATACCATCCATGGCACGGGTGCGCATGGTACGGCCAGGTGGGGGTGGGTTTGGGACAACAGGAGGAGGAGGGGGTGGTGGTGTTTGTATCGGTTGGGTTTGTGGTTTGGGTCGGCGAGAGTATGTCTGGGTGACAGGAGGTTTAGGAATCGGGTTGGTGGGGTGAGTAGTAGAGGGTTGGGCTTGTGTAGTAGGAGAATGGATGGATGGGCCGATGGGAGGCGATGGCCCAGAGGGAATAGGTGAGGCCGAAGAGGGTGAGCTAGGAGATGGAGGGGGATTGGTTGAGGTGGTAGTATTAAAATGAGGCCAAAAGAGAGGATGAAGAGGAGAAGAAAGGAAGTCATAGGACTGAAGAGACTTTTGAGGAGAATTAGAAAAGGGAAAAATAGTTTCATCAAAAATAACATGACGGTTGATGAGAATTTTGTTAGTAGCGAGGTCAAGGCATTTATATCCTCGATGATTAGAGGGATAACCAAGAAAAACACAAGGCATGGACCGATGTTCGAGTTTGTTAATGGTGGTGTGAGGAATTAAAGGGTAACACAAACAACCAAATACACGAAGGTGTGTATAAGATGGACGAGTGAGGTAGAGAAGTTGAGTAGGAGAGTTGTAGTTAAGAAGTTTACTAGGAAGAATGTTTAGAAGATAAGTGGCCACCTCTAGAGCATGATGCCAATAGGTGTTAGGCATAGAAGATTGAGCTAGAAGTGTACGGATAATGTTATTAATTGTTCGAATTTTTCGCTCGGCTTTACCGTTTTGAGACGATGTATGAGGGCAAGAGAATCGAAAATGCATACCATTTTGATCACAAAATCGTTTAAATTGAGCATTGACATATTCCTTGCCATTATCACATTGAAATTGTTTAATTTGACGCTCAAATTGTGTTTTAATGAAGGTAGAGAAGGTGAGGAAGATTGAGAAAACTTGTGATTTATTACTAATTGGGAAGGTCCATAAGAAGTTAGTAAAATCATCAAGAAATAAAATGTAATAACGGTGACCACTACTACTAAGAATTGGTGAAGTCCATAAGTCACTATGTATAATATCAAAAGGTAAAGAAGTAGAATTAAAAGAATCCATAAATGGAAGTCGAACATGTTTACCAAAAACACACGATTGACAAAGTTTAGGTTTCAATTTATTACAATCAATAAAATTGGAACTTTTAAGAGAATGCAATAAATTTGAGCCAGGATGTCCAAGGCGTTGATGCCAAAGATCTTGGTTCACAGCGACAAAGGTAGATGGTGAAGTGAACTTTGAAACTTGTGTAGGATCCAATGTGTAGAGGTCACCGGAACTATTGCATCGTAGGATAGGGGTCCGGGTCTTGAGATCCTTCACAATAAAACCAAAAGGGTCAAATTCAACAGAAACATGATTATCTTTAGTGAACCGACGGACGGAAAGCAAGTTTTTGATTAAAGAAGGGGCGTAAAGGACGTTGGTTAATTTAAAAGGTGGAAAAGGTGATTGTAAGGTTTGGTTACCCTGTCCAAGGACGGGTATGGTTTTGCCATTTCCGACTACAATATTACGAGCTATGCAATTATTATAAAATAAAGACGGGAAATTAGTAAATACATAGGTCATATGATCTGACGCACCTGTGTCCATGGTCCAGTTTTGTTCGGGAGGATTAAGTGCCATATGATATAGAGCCTGAGACAGATCTGTTGGAGTATAGCCATCTGCAGTTGACTGGGCCTGATTAGCCGCAAAGTTGTGGGCTGGTCGTGGGCCTAAAACACCTGGCCCAGCATTGTTTGTTTTGGGGACAGTTGGATAAGGGCAAGGGGGTATCCAAGGGGCCCATGGCTGTTGTAAATGGCCAGCCCAATTATGTTGAGAATGACCGGCCGTAGGGGAAAAGGAGAAATTCCATGGCACCTGTTGTGAAGAAATCGAAGATCCAGAAGAGTTCCAGCTCCCGCGTCCACGAGAAGCATACCCTCTGCCCCTACCGCGGCCCCTACCACGGCCGCGACCACGAGTGCGTTCCGATGAATCAGTCCGATTGTCTGGCTGGCGAGTATCTGAAGATCGAGAGGAGGAGTTACGATCGGCTGTGGCGGTTAGGGCTGTACCAGCAAGCTGAGCGGCTTGTTTTGCTTGATTGATTTTCCTGGTTTCTGCCATACACAGTTGAGAGCGGGTCTCATAGAAGCTGGGTAAGGGTTTCGTATTTTGGAGGATGAGAGCAACGCTTTCGTATTGTTCGGTGAGACCTGCGAGAATTTGTAACACCAGTTGTTCGTCGGTGATGGAGGAGCCGATGTTGGTTAGCTGGTCAAACATAATCTTCATGGCTTGGCAGTAGGCGGACATCGACTGAAACTGATCAAGGCGAGTGCTTGAAAATCGGTTGTTGAGGTCGATTGTTCTGGTTGCTTTGTTGTCTTGGAATAAATTGGCTAACGCGGTCCTGGCGTCATAGGCGGTGGTGTTGGGCTTTAGAATGGTGTGAAGAAGATCGGAAGAGATTGTTCCGTAAATCCATTGAAGAACAATTGAATCCAATCGTTCCCAACTCTCGGTAGGAGCTTGTTCCTTATCTTTATCTTTCTCAGCTGAAGAAGAAGTGGTACGAGGCTGTAAGTGATCATACACCTGAAAGGATTTGCACTGGATTTTAAAAAGTTCTGACCATGTTGTGTAATGCCCGGATTCGATGTCAAGGGTGATTGGAATAAGGGTACGAATGTTATTAACAGTGACTGCAGGGTGCAGGTTGGAGGCCATAGGGATCGTAGATGAAAAGAAGAAGAGTAGGAGAAGGTAGGCAGCGGAGGTATGAGGGCAGAAAGAAGGACCGTATTTTACCCTCTTGATACCATGAAAGATTGTATAATTGCTTGCCTTTTCATTGAATCAATATCCCTATAAATACAAATGGCTCTCCACTATTTTGGGAGGAGATAACCACCAAATAAATACAAAGATTTATCTCTAATAATATAAGATATAGATCTATACAAAATATAAACTTGATCTAATCTATTAGTGTAGTATATTTATTTATAAGAAGCATTATGTGAAAGGAACGGTTCAAATCAAAACCACTTTTATTGTGAAAACTCGAAAACTAACTAAAAAAGCCTAAAAAACATACCAATTTTTTTTTTTGTTTTTTTCAATTTTTTTTTTTATAAAAATCACATGTTTTTTTATATAAAAAAACCTTTAAAAAATTTGTAGTACACATACACATGTGTAGTATTACACATGTGCACTACAAAAGTTCTTTTTTTTTTTGAAATTTTTTTTTATATATTAAAAATGGCGAAAATTGGTATGCAAAAAAAAATGGTATGTTTTTTTTGGCTTTTTTTAATTAGTTTTAGAGTTTTCACAATAACTAGTGGTTTTCATTTGAACCTTCCCCTTGCCCTTATGTGAAAATATGTATATAATGTGAATTTGCAAGAAAAGTTTAGTTGGAAAACATTAGTGACAATAGTAAGTGCTTGTACATCAAAAAAATATTTTTTTATAACAGTTATGCTGGTAATGTGTTATGTGATCTTATTAACAACATTGTTGATAATTATGCAGGTAATGTGATCTTATCAACAACATGAAAGGTTATGTGATCATGCTTGAATTAAGTAGTGATATAATGTGATGATTAAAAACATGTTTAATAGTAAAATCAAGATGACATATAGTGAAGTGTGGTGAAAACATGTTTGAAAATAGTAAATGGTTAAAATATGCTAAAAATAGTAAAATTTGATTGCTTGGGCGGGGCTACTCACATGACATGACGGAACCTCAGTAGCCAAGAGCACTAGCTCTTTGAAACTGACCTTTTTTCCACGTCACCCCAGCCACACGCCCACCATACCCTTTTGAAATTGGCTTTTGGTCTTGAATGACCCATACTCCACGTGTTGCACCATGCCCCCAACTCACGTCCCACCATACCCCACTGTGTGTCTTAATAGGAACTTAAAACAACAAAAGCATGGTACATGGCATACTTCATAGCCCAATCAATCAATAGTCATTTTCTTTTCTATCATCTACGAACCCTACTGGGTGGGGTTGGTTTAATTGACAAATCCATTGGGTTAAGGTGTTGATTCCCTTTATGTCAAAGATTCGAGTCTTGCCAAAAACAAATTTGGTGCAATTTCTGTCCAAAAAAAAATCCACGAACACCACCTTTATTGCTCCTTCACGAAATTGAAATCACCCTTCACACCCTACTATTGTTTTGCCCTTCTAGATTCATAAATCACAGTCTGCAAACACATTGGATCCCTAATTTACCAAAATTGGCTTCATCCCACTCAACCTAAAACTGCCATGCTATAAAAAAAATAAAAAAAATAAAAAAAAAACTGTTTTTTTTTTTTGAACGGCAAATTTGGATCACTGACGGACCACTGTAGTATCATCGTGACTTATTGGTCCAAAGTCTTATCTCACCCCCAAGATGCCACTAGGCTATAAAGCCATGGGTAAAAAAACCTTGGACTTAAGAATTTGAAAACCTTGGACTTAAAAATTGCGAATGTATCCAACAAGTTTACTCAAAAATATATAAACTTTAAGCTATTGTTTAATTCTAATTTTAGCGAATTAATAAAGTGACAAAATGCTACTTACACTACTACTACTATCACAGATTCACCAAACCCCATGTACTCTCCGGCCACCGTCACTCCGCCGTCCGGTTTTCCTCCGGCCACCATTCTCCAAAACCCTCGAAAAACCAGAACCATCAAATCTTTCTCCAAATCATCATCGTCTTTTTCTTCAAATTCAACTCTCCAAACTTCAAAGCCAACAATCCAAATCCACCACGAAGCATGTAGAACTCGAATTTCCGCTCGTTTTCTCCCAAAACCTAGGGTTTCATCGGACGATGCACAGCCTAGAGTCTCGGTTAACGAAGATGAAGAAGCATCGGAGCCGAGTTTTCTGGAGTTTATTACATCAGAGAGAGTTAAAGTTGTTGCGATGGTGGCGTTGGCGCTGGCGCTGTGTAATGCGGATCGTGTTGTGATGTCGGTTGCGATTGTTCCGTTGTCGCAGTCTCGTGGCTGGAGTCAGGCTTTTGCTGGTGTTGTTCAGGTAGTTTGTTTTGTGTGAGTTTGATTTGTGGTTTGGTGTTCTAGGGCTTAGGTTGAATGTAAACTTTGTGATGCATGATTAGTTAATTGTATATTTGGTAGGCATGATAAGATGAAGGTTGAATCATTGGATTAGAGATTTAATAGATTATAATTGATGCTGCAACTGTGCTTGTTGACTAGGAAGATTGACTTATCCCTGCCTGCTGCAGTTGATAGGAAAAAAATTGTTACGTCTGTCTGTCTGTCTGTCTGTGCTCTTACTATTTTCGTTTGATTAGTTAACCTTTTACTGCCAAAGGCCTTCTGGTGGTCCAGCAGCACTCCGTGGGTGGGGGAGACCTGGGTTCAAATCTTGTTGCCAGCGAATAAAGCAAGTCACGAACGAGCCAGTCCTGGCACCATCCTCGAGTGTCAAACTAATAATGAACGGTTGTAATTCCATTTCCATCTGAAGAGGCATGCCACTAAGCCCGAATACGCCGCCACTGTTCAAAAAAAAAGGTTAAACTGTAACTAAATGGCAATTTGTACTCTGAGGATTTTTGGGGAATTGTCTGTGGTGATGGTAATGATAATCATATAGCCTAGAAGATATGTTTCCTTATATTGTGTACAAGATTCACTTTCCGTAAGTAGCACTTCAGTGTAAGGCAAGTGTGCTTGTGAGCTGATTAGAACCACTCGTACCAGTGATTCTGCAGTTGATAAGAAAAGGCGCTCTTTTTCTTTCACTTTGACTGGTTAAACTGTAACCAAATGGTAATTTGTATTCTAGGAATTTTCTGTTGGGGAATTGTTTGTGGCAACGGTAATGCTAACCATATGGCCTGGATATGTTTCTTTATATAATGTACACCAATCACTTTCTAAAAGTAGTATATCGGCCCTCCTATAGATGTCTGGGTATCGCAAGCAAAATCAACTTTGGGAAGCTAACACTTCAGTATACGGCAATAACATATGCAAAACTTAGTCAGTCAGATTTATTATGAGATGAATTTGCATGTTCTGATTGATTTCTATATGTATATGTGTGTCCTCAAGAACATGGAATAGTATATAAATACTTAATTAGTGCACTTTCCATAAAACGTTGCAACTGTTGATGAAACGTTAGTTACATCCTTTTAACAGATATTAAGTTACCTTTGCACTTTTTTGAGGTGAAAAGTTTATGACAGTTATATATCTGATCATTTATGCAAGAGTCAGTGTAAGGGTTGTCATCGTATAAGGTTAGCGTGAAACTGCCTTGGAAATGTTAAGACTTTAGAAATGTTACACTGACTATTCCATAACTACTAAACAAATGTATACACATGTATGTTATCCTACACTGATAGACAACTTTGTCCAACATTGATTGTCTTACACATTTTAGTTATGATCTACAAAAGTTTTATGCTGACCAACAAGTTTGGCCGACACGTCCCTATGCTGACCAGTTAAGATGTACGTCATATTTCAAGGATCCGGATCCTGTCAAGTTTATACAAGCATTTATTTACTTTACCTTTCGTAACTTGTACTTTATCTTAACTTGGATTGCTTTGCTTTGCTTTGATCTTATTTGCAAATGTCATTGTTGTTTCCGTCGGCAGTCATCTTTTCTTTGGGGTTATATGATATCACCGATTGCCGGAGGAACACTAGTGGACTATTATGGTGGTAAAATAGTTATGGCATGTGGGGTAGCTTTATGGTCAATGGCTACATTTCTTACCCCATGGGCTGCCGATCATTCTCTTTTGGCACTACTTACCATGCGTGCTTTGCTTGGCGTTGCAGAAGGCGTAGCACTTCCATGTATGAACAACATGATAGCAAGGTAATAACTAATAACCTCTCCTTACCAAACATTTGATTTACCATGCATCGATTCGGATTATGGTAACGGGTCAAATTTGTTTTTTTAGATGGTTTCCAGAAACGGAACGGTCAAGGGCTGTTGGGCTTGCAATGGCTGGGTTCCAGCTTGGAAGTGCTATTGGACTCACGCTTTCTCCGATCCTGATGTCACAAGGTGGTGTAGGAGGACCCTTTATAATATTTGGATTATCTGGCTTTCTATGGGTTTTGGTATGGGTATCTGCAACATCTAGCACTCCAGAGAGAAGCCCTCAAATAACTAAATATGAGTTAGAATACATACAAAGCAAAAGGAAAAAGGGTCAAATGAAGACAGCCAAAATAATCCCACCGTTCAGGCGTTTGCTTTCTAAATTACCTACTTGGTCCCTCATTGTTGCTAATTCCATGCATAGCTGGGTACTTTATTTTTCTCCCTATGTTTTAGCATATGCAATAAAATAGCGCATGGGTAGGTTGTGTAATGGGATGATTTCTCTACGTGTTAGATTGACCGAAAACCTATGCAGTTAATGCGGTAAAAAATTGGATATCGATCAAGTACCGATATTTGAGATATATGTTATGTCGGTGAGATATCGGTATTTTTAATATCATGCAGAATTTATATATATATAGGGGTTGGTTAACGTACAATTTGTCTTAACGTACGATGCGTACGAGATTCAGTTTCAACATGTGGATTTTTTTTACAATGTTGCGGGTTTTTTCCCAACATGCAGACTTTGGTATTTTACAACATGCGGGGTTTTTGTTATGGGGGTTATAACGTGCGGGATTCACATCTCGTCGCTCGTACGATAAGGCACATTGTACATTACACTTTCACTATATATATATATCAATTTACCACTTATAATATAGTATACTCTCCTACTATTAAGAAATTAACCTTTTGGAACTTGCAAAACACTAACAATTGTAGCAAGTAGGAACTCACTAAGACTTAAAACACTAACAATTAACAATTAAGACTTAAAACACTAATAGCAGCAATAAGAAGAAAGACGAATGGTAGAGCTAAGAAGAAAGGTATTGATATCCGGAAAATCAATGATATATCGGTCAAATATCACCGATAATATCAGTACCGATATTTTACATGGGGATCGTTAACCAATATATCGGTGATATATCACATTAACTGTATAGCCGAAAACACCTTTTTTCCGAAACAAAAAAAGTTCTTTTAGAATTCTGTAAAATATGCATTAAATGCACTGTAGGTGACTTTCAACTTGTTTGACTCAATTCAGTTGTAGCAAATTTTCTAGTTTACATGTTTGACCAATTAAAGTTAAAACATACACATAAAAGATAACACGTGACTCGAATCGGCTCATCGCAAGGGAATGGGTTGGAAGTCTGTACTCTTCAATGGGTGTTCACCTTGATTATGTTTCTAAGTTGTTTTTTTTTTATGCTAGAGTTACTGGCTATTATCATGGAGGATACTGACTTTGTGTATATTATACCTTTTTTTTTGTTCCACAGGGATTCTTTGTTATTCTTTCATGGATGCCGGTTTACTTTAAAACAGTAAGTCTCTCTCAATGGCATATTCTGTTTCTTTCTCTAGATACATATATATATTGAAATAAACATATGATAAAATGTTGCGTGATGTCCAGATATATCATGTTGACCTTCGACAAGCAGCATGGTTTAGTGCTGTTCCTTGGAGTATGATGGCATTAGTGGGTTACTTGGCTGGTGTTTTTTCGGACAAACTGATTCAAAGTGGGATGACCATAACTTTGACTCGCAAAATTATGCAGGTAGGTGTGTTGATATTTATTAATATCATGGAACTAAGTAAACCAGTAAATTGATAGTAAAAACATCCACACCAAACTATTTAATTGTTTTTGGTTGAATTCTTTCTTTCTTGTTTCAGTCAATTGGTTTTGTGGGACCCGGTATTGCTCTTATTGGTCTGATTATGGCAAAAAGCCCAGTAGTAGCGTCCGCTTGGCTTACTTTAGCTGTGGGTCTGAAATCATTTAGTCACTGTGGATTCCTTGTTAACCTTCAGGTAATGTCTGTTCTCTCGTGTCGTGACACATAGATATAATTTAGGGCCAAAACACGTAATTCCAAACAGGTTAGGGGACACCAACACTTTTGGGTCCAGTTTTTGTTTATTTGTAAATAATTATTATTATTTTCATGATTACAAGCATATTAATGATCTAAATCCTTTTTTTTTTCCTTAAACTGAGGACATTATAAGAATTTGAATACACATTAAGCGATTAGCACTTGACATGCATATTTAATTTACTTTTTGAGCAGGAGATTGCTCCACAGTATTCTGGTGTTCTACATGGTACGAAACCCAATCTTATCCTTCCTTATATATGTTAATAATAATACAGTTGAAGTGATTTACTCTTTTCTTTTTAATCATATTATTAATATTAATATTATATTGTTGTTGTATAGGCATGTCAAACACTGCAGGCACATTAGCTGCCATAGTGGGGACTGTTGGAGCTGGTTTCTTTGTGGAATTGGTGGGCTCCTTTCAGGGATTCTTATTGCTGACATCACTTCTCTATTTCTCAGCAGCACTGTTCTGGAACATATTCTCCACCGGCCAACGGGTGAATTTTGATGAAGGTAGTTAGCTAGCTCTTTCTTTCTCATACTCGTTGTTTTTGTAGATACGATTTGTCAAAAGAAGATCCGATGTACATGTAAAATGACAAGGATAATATGCCATTCGCATTGCAATTTATATGACTTGCTCTCTATATAGATAGACGACTAGTATGGGAAGGTTCGTTAGAGAACGCAAAGAACGATTTTGAGTCGTCCAATCACTTTGATCAAGGATTGAATGAAAACACGATTCATGGATCCAAAAGTGGTTTCTTTTGTTCTCTGTTATATTTGTGGTTGTTACTTGTTTGCTAGGAATTCAAATAAATAAATCAAGGAGGGTGCTGCCTTTCCCAAAAAAAAACACGGTGAATGCCAGACTTGTTGATTGCCCTGGACCCGTTATGATTGTATTGTAGTTAAAAAGTATTTGATGACAGGTCTACAAATTACATAAGTTGGATCTATTTTTAATCCACTAGAAACTGTTGTTTTTAATGAAAATTATTATTATCCTTATATTAATTTTCAAACCTTTTGAACAGTAATTTGTTTTTAATTATCCTTATATTAATTTTCAAACCTTTTTAACAGTATTATAGTAATATATTAATAATTATTTCCTTACTTTTTAAGTTGAATAAGCTTTGTGTCAACCGATACTTGTATCGAAAATACATGTATGGTTCGGTTCGGTTCGGTACGTGAAGGTAAAAATCGGTACCAGCCTGGTACAATTATCGATACACGAAGGTAAAAACCGTCACCAGCCTTGTACAGAAAACCCCAAAAGTCAGTACCGAAATGATTTTGAAAATCTTTTAGTTCGGAAAATTCAGTACTTCTACCCGGTACCATTTGCTCATCTCTGATTAGGGCTGTAAACGAGCCGATAGATTACTTTTCAAAGAGTAGTTGTATAAGGAGAGTAGGGGTGTAGGGGTTGAAGATGGACATTTTTCAATTTTCAAATGCTTCGATTATTATCATTATGAGTTCCAAGTCATGAAGAACCTCGAGACTCCAGCAAGTACCTCTTCGATATGGTTTGAATTTGAACAAGCTTGAGATTGATTAACAATGGTCACGCTGATTAACACTCAGGGATGCTCGGATAAGAAAGAGCTTCCGAAAGGCTGTTAATGACAGTTGATGAGAGCAGTGGTTTGAAAGAAATTTGTCATTATTTCCAAGATACCCCTATTCTATTACAATACTTCTATTTATACCCCTCACACTATTAACTAACCTTCCAACTAACACATCTTTCTTCCAATTGACTGCTAACCACACATAACTACCTCTAACTAACTCCCTAACCATCTAAACCGTATCAATACCCCTCCCCCCCCCTGTGAAGATGATCCTTGACCCCAAGGATCAAAAGTTGGAAACTTTTGCTTTATCACATCTGCCTCTTCCCAAGTAGCATCTTCTGGCCCAACATGTTTCCATTTAACCAACTAATGAACAACCATTCTATTAAACCTTTTAGACACCTTAGTCTCAATACCACTCTCATGTTCTTGTGCAGATACTTGTTCCATACCTCCATTATTCACAGTAATAGGTAAGGGACCATGATACTTTTTAAGCATTGACACATGAACTGTAGGATGAATACAGGACCCCTTTGGCAACTACAGCGTATAAGCCACTTCCCCTACCTTAGACAAAATTAAGTATGGTCCAAAATATTTTGCAGACAACTTTTGATTACCCCTTTGAGCAACAGATTGCTGCCTATAAGGCTGCAGCCTGCAGTTTCAAATACACCCAATCCCCTATATTAAAGCACCTTTCCGATCTGTGATCATCTGCCAGCCTTTTCATCCTCTGCTGAGCTTGAACCAGATTAGCTTTAAGGATATTAATAACCTCTTCCCGTACAATCAGACTTCTATCCACTGCTTCCACATTACTTTCACCCGGAAGATAAGGTAAGTGCAAAGGAGGTGGCTACCCATAAATCACTTCAAAAGGAGTGCATTTTATGGCAGATTGATAAGTTGTGTTGTACCAGTATTCAGCTAAGGGCAGCCACTGTACCCAATCTTTAGGCTTTTCAAAACACAGACATCTCAAATAATTTTCCAAGCATCTATTCAAGACTTCAGTCTGCCCATCTGTTTGCGGATGATAAGAACTAGACATTTTCTGCTCCACTCCTTGTAATAACAGCAGTTCTTTCCAAAAACGACTTACAAACACTTTATCCCTATCCGACACAATGGATTTAGGAGGACCATGCAGCCTGTAATCTAAATACATCTGTGCCACATCTACTGCTGTAAAAGGATGTTGTAAAGCTACAAAATGTGCTCCTTTACTTAGCCTATCAACCACTACCCAAATAACCTCTTTATTCCCAGATTTAGGTAATCCCTCCACAAAATCCATGGCTATGTCTTCTCATACGGCTTTAGGAATAGGCAAAGGTTGTAACATACCAGGATAAGCTACTGTTTCTGACTTACATTGCTTGCAAACAGTACACTGCTTTATATAAGTCAAGACATCTTTTTTTAATTTTAGCCAATAAAATAGCCTAGCAACCCTATTTGTAGTTGCATGAACTCCTGAATGACCTCCTTGTCCTGAATCATGCATCCATTTCCAAAATTTGCTGTTTCAAGGGAATTATTATGCCAATGACCAGTTTACCCATCCTTCGCAATTCATTATTATTCCAACTATACTGCCCATGAGATAAAGGATCTTTTTGTAAATCTTGTATAATATTCACCAAATCCTCATCTTGTGTCCATCCTTCTCTAATGGCAGCCCATAAATCAGTATGTACTGAAGAAGCAGCCAGCTGTAAGACCTCTCCATGAGTTACTCTTAACAATGCATCTGCAACTTTATTGTCAACTCCCTTCTTGTATACAATATCAAAATTAAACCCCATCAGTTTTGATAACCACCTCTGTTGAAATGGTGTAGAAATTTTACCATCCAAAGATATTTCAAACTGACCGTTTTGATCACAAAGTGATTATGTGCTAAATATGGCTGCCATTTTTGAACTGCATGAATAATTGCCAACAGTTCCCTCTCATAAGTAGATAAAGACATATGTCTAGGAGACAATGCTTTACTAATGTAAGCAATAGGATGCCCTCTTTGCATAAGAACCTGTCACACCCCAACCGATGGCGGAATCATCGGGGCGCGGCACTAGGCGAATCAGATTGCTCAAGAGAATCCATAACAACTATATTGCGATAATATTTATTACATTTGTCATCCCATACTAACAAACAATACAATCACATAAGTTATCACAGATTTCTTGTTCTCTCGAACAATTCAAATCCGACAACCTATAATTTAGATGAGTTTCTAGACTTCCTAGCTTGATTTGATGTAAACTTCGGCTAAACCTGCAACATACGTTAAAACTTTGTCAATACAAAAGTATTGGCGAGTATACAGGTTTGATATGTATAGTATGATAGATTAAAAGTGCTGCGAATTTCCACATGCATAAACGTAATACACGACATATATACTCACAAAACTGATACTACCAGCTAAGTCCTCGATGCTCGACTCTGGCATAACTAGACCCCGTCGGGTGGAATAGTACTATACTAGTTGTTGGTGGGACGTCACGAGTATAAGTCCTAGCATACATGCAACTAGCATCACGTATATCTATGCAAACAGTTATTCGCAAGTGATAAATTGTCAAATTGAATCATTCGTTTGATAAGTTCGGTTGTTATGGAACGTATGTTACACCCAAAAATTCGATAAAAGGGGTCAAGTATACTCACAGCGCGTATTCGATTAGGTTAGCGGAACCGGTGCCGGAGAATATCCTGATTTCAGATAATTTACGTGAGTGATAGGTTACTATGCGTTAAACGGTATCGATTTGCGTGAAATCGGCAAAATTGGGTTGAAATCGGACAAAATGGTGAAATTGGGCTGGCCCAGTCGAACAGGCCACTCAATCGAGTGGGCCTGGTCGGTCGGACGGATGGGCCTGATCGATCGGACGGCTTGATCGATCGAATGGGCCGTTCGATCGAATGGGCCACTCGATCGATTGGCCTGTTCGATCGAATGGGCCACTCGATCGACTGGTCTGTTCGATCGATTGGGCCACTCGATCGACTGGTCTGTTCGATCGATTGGGCCACTCGATCGACTGGTCTGTTCGATCGATTGGGCCACTCGATTGGCCATCCTGTTCGGCTGTTTTCGATGATTTTTCGAGCGTTTTTCGGCGTTTTGGGTCGAGTCGTTACGATGAGGCGTTAAGCAACTGAAATCCCGTCAATTCCGACCTGTTTTAACGGCCGGGAATCACCCCGTTCGTCGGAACTGGTCGTTTTTGTCGGTTTTTCCGTGTTTAACTCGAAATCGATCATTTTATCACTAGAAATCAGATCCTAGACCAACACAACACTAAGAAATGTGTAGGAGATTGGTCTAAGTTTTGGTTTTACCATTTTTATGTATAGATCTGATGTAAAAACCTTGATTTTACTTAGGAAATGCCCT
The DNA here is from genome assembly GCF_002127325.2 of Helianthus annuus. NCBI lineage: Eukaryota > Viridiplantae > Streptophyta > Magnoliopsida > Asterales > Asteraceae > Helianthus > Helianthus annuus. The sequence continues at coordinate 165,636,070 of NC_035440.2, read as the reverse complement.
AGATCTGAGTTGTTCTTGATGATATGAGGTCAACACTTGAAGTTCATAAGAACTTTGTGATGAAATCTATCCGAACATCCCAAATCCGTGGCCTTTTGATTAGAAAAACATTGATTTGGTTGAGATTCATGAAGAATCGTATGTAAATCATCCGAATCTGAGTTGTTCTTCATGGGATGACATCACCTTTGAAGAACTTTATGGTGACATCACCTTAGAACAGCCCAAATCCGTTGATTTCACGGTTGAAAATTGGGATTTGAAAGATAGAAAGATGAAGGATTGCATTTGGATCAAGAAAGTACAAGATTCGGGTTGAAAACTTACAAGAATCGGAAGAAATCGAGAGATTTGAGGGCTGGAACGTCTTGGTCGGTTAGGAGCAGCAACACAAGTGTTTGGGAGGGAATGGAGGGGTATTTATAGGCAAGGAAGGAGAAAGGAAGGCAAAACAGTGACTGGATCGGCTGGCCCAGTCGATCGGCTGGCCCAGTCGATCGGTTGGCCCAGTCGATCGGCTGGCCCAGTCGATCGGTTGGCCCAGTCGATCGGCGGGCCCAGTCGATCGGCTGGCCCAGTCGATCGGCTGGCCCATTCGATCGGACTGGCCCATCCGATCGGCTGGTCCATCCGATCGGACTGGCCTATCTGATTGGGCCGGTCTGACCAATTGGACTAGCCTGATCGAATTGATCCGTTCGGAAGCCTTTTGATCCCGTTTTTGGTGCGATTTCGACGGTTTGAGCCATATTTTCATATATTTATATAATTATTAAATTATTTATTATTATTAATCACAAAAGGGTCGTATATACGTATTTATGTATCCAATTCTCAGTGCGGTGATCGAATTACGCGTGCCTTCGAGTGCGTTCTTCGATGTGATGTGCCACGATGACTACCGGGGCACTACTTACTCGTATTGCCATCATCGTCATGACGGTTAGAGTCATAGTACTCACCCGATAGCCCTCGTTAGCGTCGATTACTTACATTTTGACACCTCACGCTCGTCGAGAAGGGTAGATTAGGCCCTTATTCGACATCATCGTGAGTGTTATGCAAAATAGGTTTGTAATAGCGATAGAATATGCGTAGTTATTCAATTATACTTCGATTTAGCGATATAACTGGTATGATTTCATTATGATCCGAATCTCCGGTGCTAGGCGTAACGAGTGTGTCGAGTAGTAACAACGCACGAAGGTGCGGGTTGTTACAGAACCGCCCCAATTCCATACCCTGAAGCATCAGTTTCCACTATAAAAGTTTCACTGAAATCAGGTAATGCTAACACATGAGGCTGACTCATGCTACTTTTCAACCTCTCAAAAGCCTGCTGAGCTTCCACTATAAAAGTTTCACTGAAATCAGGTAATGCTAACACAGGAGGCTGACTCATGCTACTTTTCAACCTCTCAAAAGCCTGCTGAGCTATATTAGACCACTGAAAAGAATCCTTTTCAAGTAATTGAGTCAGTAGTTTCGTAATACTACCATAATCTTTCACAAATCTTCTATAATAACCCGTAAGACCCAAAAATCCCCTCAATTCTTTGACATTTCTTGGGACAGGCCACTGCTGAATAGCTGATACCTTTGCAGGATCCGTAGCTACCCCTTTTTGAGAAATGATGTGTCCCAAATATTCCAACTCAGTAGCACCAAAATCACATTTACTATTTTTTGCCACCAACTGGTGTTGTCTCAACACAACTAATATATCTTTCAAATGTAACATGTGAGTTTCCCAACAAGGACTATAAACCAATATATCATCAAAAAATACCAACACATACTTCCTCAAATATTGTTTAAAGACATGATTCATCAAACCTTGGAAAGTAGAATGAGCATTTGTAAGGCCAAAAGGCATTACCAAGAACTCAAAGTGACCATTATCAGTCTTGAATGCTGTCTTATGAATATCTTCTGCCCCCATCCTGATTTGATAATAACCAGACTTCAAATCAAGTTTAGAAATGAACTTAGTTCCATATAACTCATCCATTAAATCTTCCACCAAAGGTATAGGAAACCTATCAGGAATAGTAACCTGATTACCACCGGTGAAGCAAAAGAACTAGTGCTTGTTCTGATTACCCCTTGTTCCAGCAACTCATTTGTCATTTTCTCTATAACATCCTTTTGCACAACAAGATACCTATAGGGCCTCAAGCTCACACCATCAGCCCTTTGTTTCAAAGGAATCCTATGATCATATTGCCCTCTAGTCGGAGGTAAGGACTTTAAATCCTGGAATAGATCATCAAAGTCAGCTAATGTCACACCCCCAAAATCCCACCTGCGGAGTACTACCGCTTGGAGGCGTGACTGACCAGGATCCAGCCACCAATCATACTGAACAAGCATATAAGTAGTTATAAAAGTTTAACCATCACGATTGGTGTTCCAAAACAAATAAGTTTAAGTTGCAAGCGGAAGCATAAGTTTAAAGTTATAACATAAGTTCCAAAAGTTTCAAGTTTAACATAGTCTTGTAGCAATCCCTGTCCCACAACGATCCTCCTCCATGCAAGCTCCCACTGAGTACCTATGGTCCTGCAAAGCATGTAGTAACGAGTCAACAACTAGTTGAGTGAGTTCACGGGTGGGCGTTCGTTTTAGTTGTTTCGAAAATAGTTTACTTTATCTGGCATCCTGCCGTGGGGGTTACCCCATAGTTTAAAAACGTGACATGTTCGTTCCCAGTTACTCCGGCACTCCGGCCGTGGGGGCTACCCCATGTAGTTATCAGGCATTTCGGCCGTGGGGGCTACCCCATGTACATCATCTGGCTCTCCAGCCGTGGGGGCTACCCCATGTGTATACTAGACTCGTTACCGTATCGATTGCTGACTGTAGTCATGTTTATGTGCCCTGAAAACATCAATGTCTATCATCATTGACGTGCCCCAGATCCATTAGTTCACGCCCGTCCTCTGCGGCACGGTGTGAGGCTTGTCAGACCTAAATAGCGCTATCTAACTAATGACCCGCTCGCCATTGGCCCGGCGATTAGTCGATACAAAAAGGAGGGACTTCGTGATAGAGTTTTAGTCTAGTACGTTTATCCGTCCATCCGGACGAGGAATCACATTCCTGAACCACTGACGTCCTACCCAAGGTAGACGAGGAACCCACGTTCCTTAACCCCGTTCCCAACCCAGGGAATCCCATGCTTTGTAAAGGGTGTGAACTCACCTCGGTTTGCTCGGCAGTTAATCACAGAAAGTCAATCAAGTCGCAAGTATTCAATAACGTCCTATCACGGTTATCACGTATAATCAGAGTCGAACCAAGTAGTGCACAAATGTTCAACACGTTTGGCAAGCACGTTTAGCAGTAACAGTTAACAGTCAATAGAAGCACATACGGTTCACAAGTTCAGCCCAACTACTTAGGCCCAAACACGTAAAAGCAGTTAACACAGAAGCCCATCAGTCTGGCCCATTAACTAAGGCCCAAAAGTGTGGTCTCGAGTCGCAACCGGACTCGCAAGCATGGTCTCGAGTCATGCTGTGTGTTGATCATGGATGGTTGCGAGTCGCAACCGGTGTCGCAACCGTAGTCTCGGTTCATCATGCTAAGGTCTCGAGTCGCAACGGGACTCGTAACCTGTGGTTTCGGCTTGTCCTGTTATGGTTGCGAGTCGCAACCGCGTAGTCTCGAGTTGTAACGCTGTGGTTGCGAGTCGCAACGGGTGATTGCGAGTCGGTAAGCTGTCGTTGTCAAGTTCACGTGTTGATGCAGATATGGTCAGATTAATGGTACATTATAATCAGGCCCAATTCAGGAAACTACCAATAGCATTCCACTAACAGTTTTCCTAATCAGGTTACTAGTCAAAGATGGATCAAAATCACAAGGGTTTTCACATTCTTAACTATCATTCAAAGTGTTCTTCACATATTCAAACACATATTCAACAAGTTCATAACATATTAACCACTTATTCACCCAAAATCATGAACAACTATCAAGATACAATTTTACTAGCATGCATCCTACTTGACAAACATATTCATTAGCCGATTTTCTTAGTATAAACACCCAAACTTTTCGGATCTAATCCAAGTGCAACCAATATCATCATTCACCCTTTTTAACATACAATGAACCCATTTTCATCATCAAATATTTATGTATAGTTCAACTAATAACAAGAAACATTCATGAACCGATTTCTTTTCAAAACATTATGTATAACTCATCTTAACATATTGTCACATAATCTCATCTTACAAACATAACATGAACACACTAACATTCAACAAAGCATTAAGAACACTAACCGGTTATGGGTTTCGAGGGTGTGTGAAAAGCTTCCAACCGGGTGTGTGTGTGAGCCGATCCAAGTCCAAAGATCCAAGAATGATGGAGTGTGTTTGTGTTCTAGAGTTTAGGTGAGAGAGAGAAGTAGGAGAGTGTGTGTTGTAATGTTCAAAAAAATGGTAACACTAACTAAGGTAGTGTATTTATAGTCAAGTTCCAAGTGTTGCATCCTTATGGGTTTCGAGTGGGGGTTCACGGCCCAAAGGCCCAACCGGCCACTAGGTTCTCGGCCCAAAGGCCCATTCGTTCACTATTCACTCGAGACCTCTTGGTCTCGAGTCGGGTCCGTTGTTGTTTCGTGTCGGGTTCTCGGTTCACATACACACATATATATATACAATGCACACATAACAAGCACATATCATGTAAAAAGGTTCACGTTATCATTTAGTTTAATCATTCAACTAATCACATATCGTACAAGTATATCGCATCAAGACACAACGAAGGTTCTAGGTTTCGGGTTGTCACATCATCCCCAAGTTGAAAGAAATTTCGTCCCGAAATTTGACGGCACTCACTGAGGAAGCTAGTTAGGTTGCAAGGTTTTCCCGGTTATCCTGGGGTGTCACATCCACCCCCCGTTGATCTGGAATTTCGTCCCGAAATTCCGTAGCTTCAGCCTCAGTAGCGTTTGTACTGTTCTCAAACAGTTGGGGATACTTTTGTTTCATCCGATCTTCGCGCTCCCAGGTAAACTCTGGGCCGCGACGTGAGTTCCAACGAACTCGAACAAGAGGTATTCTAGTGTTCTTGAGGACCTTAACATCCCGGTCCGTGATCTCGACAGGTTCTTCGACGAATTTCAACTGTTCGTCGATCGTAAGTTCCTTCAGAGGAACTACGTGCGTCTCATCTGACAGACACTTCTTCAGATTCGACACATGGAAAACGTTGTGAACTGCACCGAGTTCTGTTGGTAATTTCAGTCGGTAGGCCACCTTGCCTATTTTCTCAAGAATCTCAAAAGGTCCAACGTACCGTGGGTTGAGTTTCCCTCGTTTACCAAAACGAACCACACCCTTCCAGGGTGAAACTTTGAGTAATACCCGCTCCCCAACCTGGAGCTCAAGTGGTTTCCTGCCCTTATCGGCGTATGCCTTCTGACGGTCACGAGCGGCCGCCATGCGTTGTCGTATTTGAGCAATCCGCTCAGTAGTGTCTACCACATGTTCTGGACCAGTGATCTGACTATCCCCCACCTCTGCCCAACAGAGGGGTGACCGGCATTTACGTCCGTACAATGCCTCAAACGGAGCAGCTTTAATGCTGGTGTGGTAGCTGTTATTATACGAGAATTCCACGAGTGGCAGATGCCTTTCCCAGCTGTTGCCAAAGTCGATTACACATGCACGAAGCATGTCTTCTAAGGTCTGAATAGTTCGCTCGGACTGCCCGTCCGTCTGTGGGTGATACGCTGTGCTCATATCTAGACGTGAGCCAAAAGACTTGTGCATTGCCTGCCACAGTTCCGAAGTAAAGCGTGCATCTCGATCAGAGATAATAGAAGTGGGCACCCCGTGCCTTGAAACAACTTCCTTGAGGTATATTTCCGCCAGAGTGGAGAACTTATCCGTCTCCTTGATTGCCAAGAAATGTGCGGATTTCGTGAGTCGATCCACGATCACCCAAATAGTATCGTTCCCGCGCTGTGATCTAGGTAGGCCAGTAACGAAATCCATGGAAATTTGCTCCCATTTCCATTGTGGTATCTCTGGTTGTTGGAGTAGGCCTGAAGGTTTCTGATATTCTGTCTTGACTCGCGCACAAGTCAAACACTTGCTGACGTAAGTTGCTATGTGGGCCTTCATGCTAGGCCACCAATACGTAGTTTTAATATCGTGGTACATCTTGTCCGAACCAGGGTGTACCGAGTAGCGAGATTTGTGCGCTTCATCCATCACAAGTTCCCGTAAATCGCCATAGTGCGGGACCCAAATGCGTCCTGTTACATAATAAGCACCATCTTCCTTCTGTTCTAAGCGTTGCCTTGACCCGCGTAGAGCTTCTGCTCTAACGTTTTCTGGTTTCAGTGCTTCTATCTGAGCAGCTCGTATTTGCGAAGGTAGACTAGAATGTATCGTGAGTTGTAAAGCTCTTACACGCTTAGGCGTAGTGTCCTTTCGACTCAGGGCGTCCGCCACTACATTGGCCTTGCCCGGGTGATACCTGATAGAGCACTCGTAATCATTCAGCAGCTCGACCCATCGTCGCTGCCGCATATTCAGTTCCTTCTGCTTGAATATGTGTTCTAAACTTCTGTGGTCGGTGTAGATGGCGCACTTGGTTCCGTACAGGTAATGCCGCCATAGTTTAAGTGCAAAAACAACAGCTCCCAGCTCTAAATCATGTGTCGTGTAGTTCTTCTCGTGAACTTTAAGTTGTCGTGAGGCGTAAGCTATGACTTTATCTCGTTGCATCAATACACAACCAAGACCTTGAATTGATGCATCACAGTAAACCACAAAATCATCTGTGCCCTCTGGCAGTGAAAGGATAGGTGCACTACAAAGTCTATCCTTTAGATGCTGAAAAGCTAACTCTTGTGCATTTCCCCAATGATAAACAACGCCTTTCTGCGTTAGTAAGGTGAGAGGTTGCGCGATCTTAGAAAAATCCTTAATGAATCTCCTGTAGTAACCTGCCAATCCCAAAAATTGGCGAATTTCCTTTGGTGTACGAGGTGCAGGCCAGTTCTTAATAGATTCCACTTTGGATGGATCAACGTGAATCCCATCCTTGTTCACCACATGCCCTAGGAAATGGACCTCTCGAAGCCAGAAGTCGCATTTCGAGAATTTTGCGTAAAGCTGTTCCTTCCGAAGGAGTTCCAGAATAAGTCGTAGATGTTGTTCGTGCTCTTCTTTACTCTTAGAATAGATCAGGATGTCGTCGATGAAGACTATAACAAACTTGTCCAGGTACGGTTTGCACACTCGATTCATCAAATCCATAAAAACTGCCGGTGCGTTCGTCAGCCCAAACGGCATGACCAGAAACTCATAGTGCCCATATCGAGTCCTAAAAGCCGTCTTAGAGACATCCTCTTCCCGAACTCTCAGCTGGTGATATCCCGATCTCAAATCGATCTTCGAATAGTAGCTCGACCCCTGCAACTGGTCGAACAAGTCGTCAATACGCGGTAGAGGATAACGATTCTTCACAGTCACCTTGTTGAGTTCGCGATAGTCGATACACATTCTGAAGGTACCATCCTTCTTTTTCACAAAAAGTACTGGAGCTCCCCAAGGCGATGAGCTAGGACGAATAAAACCCTTATCCAAGAGTTCTTGTAGTTGCGTGGAGAGTTCTTCCAACTCTGATGGCGCTAAACGATAAGGTGCACGGGCTACAGGCGCGGCTCCAGGAGCTAAATCAATCTGAAACTCGACTTGGCGATGGGGCGGAAGACCAGGTAATTCCTCAGGGAATACCTCAGGATAGTCGCGTACAACGGGAAAATCTTCTAACTTCTTCTCTTTTTCTGTGGTATCAGTAACTAAAGCCAAAATCGCAGTGTGGCCCTTTCGTAAGCATTTCTGAGCCTTAAGAAGAGAGATGATGTTCTCAACAGCACTTCTCTTGTCGCCACGAATCATGAGAGGTTCACTACCTAAACCAGGAATACGAACGATCTTCTCGTTGCAAAGAATCTCTGCTCGGTGTTGGGATAACCAATCCATCCCAATGACAACGTCGAAACTACCCAAGACAATAGGAATAAGATCGATAGCGAAGGTCTGATTAGCGAGAATAAGCTGGCAACCCTTGACTACGTGCGAGGCTTCCAAACTCTTACCATTAGCTAGCTCTACGGTGTGCTTGTCGCTCAGGGGTGTAGGAATACGCTTAAGCATCTTACTAACTTCTAGTGACACATAGCTAGTATCGGCACCCGAATCAAATAAGACTGTAACATAAAAGTCGTCGAGAAGGAACTTACCCGTCACCACGTTGGGATCATTCCTTGCTTCACCTTGACCGATCACGAACACTCGTCCCCTAGCACCATTGTTGTTGTTCCCATTGTTACCATTCCCCTGATTGTTGTTGTTGTTCTGATTCAGTTGGGGACAGTCTTTCTTGAAGTGGCCTTCAGCTCCACACTGAAAGCATCCTTTGTTGTTACCCTGCTGCTGTCGCTGGTTCTGCTGAGGTTGCTGACGATTCTGGTTGACGGGGTATGCGCTTCTGCAATCCTTTGCAACATGACCAGGCTTGTTGCATCGATGACAGTTGCCCCTGGTGCATGGCCCACTGTGGTGTAGGCTGCAGCGATTGCACTTGGGGTGATTCCCCTTGTATCCACCATGACTTTGACCACCAGACGACTGCTGACTGGGGCTCTTGTGATCGTCCGTCTTTCTCTGCTGAGACTGAGTTTGCACTGAAGTTGAACCCCTGCTTGAAGTTCCATCCCATTTCCGTTTATCCCCACTAGAAGTACCAGAAGTAGTTGCAGCACCTATACGCTTCGGTAACTTGTTCTGCTCCACCGCTTGGTCAGTGAGACGGTGAGCCAACTGTACAACCTGCTGGATAGTAGTCAACCTCGCTGAAGTCACATGACTTTGGATCTCTGGCACCAAGCCCTTGAGATAGAGTTCAATTCGCTTGTAGGGAGGATCCACCATAGTAGGACACAACAAAGCAAGCTCATGCGATCTCTTAGTGTATGCCTCAATTTCTGACCCCGACATCTTAAGATTGTAGAACTCATCTTCCAGTTTGTGAATGTCGTCACGACTGCAGTATTCCTCCCTGATCATTTCCTTGAAAGTTTCCCATGGGGTGGCGTTGGCAGCAACCAACCCTAACATCTGCACCTGAGCATTCCACCACGTGAGGGCCAAACCCTCGAGAGTACCAGTAGCATACTTCACCCTGCGCGCTTCAGGGCATTCGCACATTTCGAACACAGACTCCAGTTTCTCAAACCAGTGTAGGAGACCTACTGCTCCTTCAGTGCCGCTAAAAGTCGTGGGTCGACAGTCCATAAAGGTCTTAAAAGTGCACACCGGTGCCTGAGCATACTGACCTAAGGTAGGTGAAAGAAAAGACAGAGATTAACACAAAGGTTGGTTCACGAGAGTAGGATCCAAATGATCCTAGAACAATTTCGGACTGCAGGATATACCTCCTGCGTGTGCAGCTGCGAGCGCTGCGGCAACTCGTTCGTTGATCAAAGCCGTCAACTGGGCTTGTGTCATGTTAACGCGTCCAGACATGGTTCTTCATAACAAGAGTAACACGTGTGAGAGAGGTTCGCGAAAGCACGATAGTAGGACAGAGTAAGCACGCACGTGTTCAAACAACAGTAGCTATACTAATCAAGCATACCATGAGCAGTGTACTACGCAACTAACAAGTAGGCAATATACATACATCATATTACCTAGAACGTCGAGCCTTGCATGAGGAGCGAAGTGTCGTTGTGGACCGTCGAGCGCTATACCGGTTATAGTCTGGTTTTAACAAAAACGTTTCTCCTTTATTAAAACCAAGTTCACTATAACCAATGGCTCTGATACCAATCTGTCACACCCCCAAAATCCCACCTGCGGAGTACTACCGCTTGGAGGCGTGACTGACCAGGATCCAGCCACCAATCATACTGAACAAGCATATAAGTAGTTATAAAAGTTTAACCATCACGATTGGTGTTCCAAAACAAATAAGTTTAAGTTGCAAGCGGAAGCATAAGTTTAAAGTTATAACATAAGTTCCAAAAGTTTCAAGTTTAACATAGTCTTGTAGCAATCCCTGTCCCACAACGATCCTCCTCCATGCAAGCTCCCACTGAGTACCTATGGTCCTGCAAAGCATGTAGTAACGAGTCAACAACTAGTTGAGTGAGTTCACGGGTGGGCGTTCGTTTTAGTTGTTTCGAAAATAGTTTACTTTATCTGGCATCCTGCCGTGGGGGTTACCCCATAGTTTAAAAACGTGACATGTTCGTTCCCAGTTACTCCGGCACTCCGGCCGTGGGGGCTACCCCATGTAGTTATCAGGCATTTCGGCCGTGGGGGCTACCCCATGTACATCATCTGGCTCTCCAGCCGTGGGGGCTACCCCATGTGTATACTAGACTCGTTACCGTATCGATTGCTGACTGTAGTCATGTTTATGTGCCCTGAAAACATCAATGTCTATCATCATTGACGTGCCCCAGATCCATTAGTTCACGCCCGTCCTCTGCGGCACGGTGTGAGGCTTGTCAGACCTAAATAGCGCTATCTAACTAATGACCCGCTCGCCATTGGCCCGGCGATTAGTCGATACAAAAAGGAGGGACTTCGTGATAGAGTTTTAGTCTAGTACGTTTATCCGTCCATCCGGACGAGGAATCACATTCCTGAACCACTGACGTCCTACCCAAGGTAGACGAGGAACCCACGTTCCTTAACCCCGTTCCCAACCCAGGGAATCCCATGCTTTGTAAAGGGTGTGAACTCACCTCGGTTTGCTCGGCAGTTAATCACAGAAAGTCAATCAAGTCGCAAGTATTCAATAACGTCCTATCACGGTTATCACGTATAATCAGAGTCGAACCAAGTAGTGCACAAATGTTCAACACGTTTGGCAAGCACGTTTAGCAGTAACAGTTAACAGTCAATAGAAGCACATACGGTTCACAAGTTCAGCCCAACTACTTAGGCCCAAACACGTAAAAGCAGTTAACACAGAAGCCCATCAGTCTGGCCCATTAACTAAGGCCCAAAAGTGTGGTCTCGAGTCGCAACCGGACTCGCAAGCATGGTCTCGAGTCATGCTGTGTGTTGATCATGGATGGTTGCGAGTCGCAACCGGTGTCGCAACCGTAGTCTCGGTTCATCATGCTAAGGTCTCGAGTCGCAACGGGACTCGTAACCTGTGGTTTCGGCTTGTCCTGTTATGGTTGCGAGTCGCAACCGCGTAGTCTCGAGTTGTAACGCTGTGGTTGCGAGTCGCAACGGGTGATTGCGAGTCGGTAAGCTGTCGTTGTCAAGTTCACGTGTTGATGCAGATATGGTCAGATTAATGGTACATTATAATCAGGCCCAATTCAGGAAACTACCAATAGCATTCCACTAACAGTTTTCCTAATCAGGTTACTAGTCAAAGATGGATCAAAATCACAAGGGTTTTCACATTCTTAACTATCATTCAAAGTGTTCTTCACATATTCAAACACATATTCAACAAGTTCATAACATATTAACCACTTATTCACCCAAAATCATGAACAACTATCAAGATACAATTTTACTAGCATGCATCCTACTTGACAAACATATTCATTAGCCGATTTTCTTAGTATAAACACCCAAACTTTTCGGATCTAATCCAAGTGCAACCAATATCATCATTCACCCTTTTTAACATACAATGAACCCATTTTCATCATCAAATATTTATGTATAGTTCAACTAATAACAAGAAACATTCATGAACCGATTTCTTTTCAAAACATTATGTATAACTCATCTTAACATATTGTCACATAATCTCATCTTACAAACATAACATGAACACACTAACATTCAACAAAGCATTAAGAACACTAACCGGTTATGGGTTTCGAGGGTGTGTGAAAAGCTTCCAACCGGGTGTGTGTGTGAGCCGATCCAAGTCCAAAGATCCAAGAATGATGGAGTGTGTTTGTGTTCTAGAGTTTAGGTGAGAGAGAGAAGTAGGAGAGTGTGTGTTGTAATGTTCAACAAAATGGTAACACTAACTAAGGTAGTGTATTTATAGTCAAGTTCCAAGTGTTGCATCCTTATGGGTTTCGAGTGGGGGTTCACGGCCCAAAGGCCCAACCGGCCACTAGGTTCTCGGCCCAAAGGCCCATTCGTTCACTATTCACTCGAGACCTCTTGGTCTCGAGTCGGGTCCGTTGTTGTTTCGTGTCGGGTTCTCGGTTCACATACACACATATATATATACAATGCACACATAACAAGCACATATCATGTAAAAAGGTTCACGTTATCATTTAGTTTAATCATTCAACTAATCACATATCGTACAAGTATATCGCATCAAGACACAACGAAGGTTCTAGGTTTCGGGTTGTCACAGCTAACAACTGCTGTAATTGCATCTTCTGTTCCTCTGTCTGCAGAGTTTTTTGTAGCACCACAGAAGTACATATTTAATTTACTTTTTGAGCAGGAGATTGCTCCACAGTATTCTGGTGTTCTACATGGTACGAAACCCAATCTTATCATTCACATATCCTTCCTTAAATATGTTAATATTACAGTTGAAGTGATTTACTCTTTTCTTTTTAATCATATTAATATATATTGTTCTTGTTGTATAGGCATGTCAAATACTGCAGGCACATTAGCTGCCATACTGGGGACTGTTGGAGCTGGTTTCTTTGTGGAATTGGTGGGCTCCTTTCAGGGATTCTTATTGCTGACATCACTCCTCTATTTCTCAGCAGCACTGTTCTGGAACGTATTCTCCACCGGCGAACGGGTGAATTTTGATGAAGGTAGTTAGCTAGCTAGCTCTTTCTTTCTCATACTCGTTGTTTTTGTAGATACGATTTGTCAAAAGAAGATCCGATGTACATGTAAAATGACGAGGATATGCCATTCGCATTGCAATATAACTTGCTCTCTATATAGATAGACTAGTATGGGAAGGTTCGTTAGAGAACCACCTATAACTAGAGAATGCAAAGAACGATTTTGAGTCGTCCAATCCCTTTGATCAAGGATTGAATGAAAAACACGAATTCATGGATCCAAAAGTGGTTTCTTTTGTTCTCTATTATTTGTGGTTGTTACTTGTTTGCTAGGAATTCAAATAAATAAATCAAGGAGGGTGCTGCCTTTCCGAAAATACAAAAAAAGAATAAACTTCCGTTTTGCTCCCTGTGGTTTGGTCACTTTAACGGTTTTGCCCTCAAACCTTTCAAAATAGCCATTTTACTCCCTGATCTTTGAAGGCCTTCATGATTTTGCTCCCCGCCCCTAACTTCATCCAAAGTATTCGTTAAGTAAAAGGGCATTTCAGTAATTTATAAATGTAAGTATTAAATTATTTGTTATTAATTCCTAAAATCAATTTGTTTATTGATAAATCTATTTTTGTTTGTTATGTATCATCAAACCCATTTTTCATTTAAAAAAGAAAATCAAACCACCATTACATCACCATTCATCACCTGCAACCTATCCCCTCCCTCTGCTGCTAATCGACTACCACCACTGCCATTTCCACCAAACCGCCATCACCATTACCACCAGCCCGCCACCGCCATCACCACCAGTCCTCAACCACCATCGCAAACTCTACAGATCTGGCCACCACCACAACCTTGGTTCGAAACCCTAGATCCAGTTGAGAGGCTTCCACCGGCGGCTTCCTTCGTCGTCGACACCAACAGTATCAGTAAATCATCATCGTCCTCAACAATCAACGGCAACATCATCATCGAAAATCAGCGGCAGTTGGGGGTGTATCATCAGAGGAAAGCAGGTGACGTCGTCGGCATCTCTCTTCCGAGTCTCTCTCTCTCGCTGTGGTGTGTGTAAGACGGGGCAAATGGGGTTGCAGGGGAAGTTGGGGGTGTATCATCATAGGAAAGTAGGTGAGGGGAAGGGATGGTTGTGCGGGGTTGGTGTGTCGGAGAAACAAGAAGGCCGGTGGCCGGCCGGAACTTCTCCGGTCGCCGGCAGAGAAGACGAGCGGGGGTTTGTGGTGTGCAGCTGCACATTTGAAAATGGAATGGGGGTAGGTTTGGAATGTGTGGCGTAGTGGTGGAATGCTTTATAATTGACGGGGCAGTGCCTTAGTGGTGGTAGGGTTTGGAATGTGTGGCAGCGATGGAGATGAAGATGAATCCGTATGTTAAGAGAGAGAAGATGAATCTGTATTGTTATTATATATATAATATGTAGGATCGTGTTTCGACCCGAACGAGTCGTTCAGAGGAGTGTTCGTCAATTACAGGTGCGGAAAACAAGTAATCAACGTAGAAACAACTAGCAAATCTCTTTAAACACCTTTCTATATTGATTTATAACAGTTTACATCCAAATCTCGATCCGGCAGCACTTCGGTACGAGTTACAAGACTTGTTTTTGTGGTTCGCTTATGTGCACCTATTTATAGGTGAAGAGGTTCCCTCCAAGGTACATGTACACATAAGCGGACCTGACATATAAGCGGACCTGACACATAAGCGGACTTGACACATAAGCGGACCTCCTAGTGACACATAAGCGGACCTACCAGGTTAAACCTAAATTCTATCCTATTTTCTCGTAAAACATGCCCTGATCTAACAATCTAAAACTAAGACTCGATACAAGACGAAGTCGACAGATGTAGTGCACCAACATAATATAATCTTTTATTTATAGTTTTACTAAAATACCCTCAGTTTTATATTTGAAATTACTAAAATACCCTTTCAGTTAATAAACAATTTGGATGGAGTTAGGGGCGGGGAGCAAAATCATGAAGGCCTTCAAAGATCAGGGAGTAAAATGGCTATTTTTTGAAAGGTTTGGGACAAAACCGTTAAAGTGACCATACCACCGGGAGCAAAACAGAAGTTTACTCTAAAAAGAAAAACACGGTGAATGCCAGACTTGTTGACTGCCCTGGACCCGTCATGATGATTGTAGTTAAAAAGTATTTGGTGACAGGTCTAAAATATTTTTTTTTTCAAAACGAAGGCAAATGCATTAACGAGATCCTAGACAAAATCAAATGCTACAAGCCACATACGTAAGTCGGAGAACACCACCACTTTGACCTCACCAAATTACATAAGTTAGATGTAAAAACGCTGAATCACACGCGCACGTTGCGATGTGCTAACTCGCAAAATAACGTAGAAAAGAATAACAAAATCGATGTGGGATCCGCCCGTTGCGGCAAACTTGCCAAATGGGGAAAATAGACCTGTTGCGATATACATGTCAAATGTGAAAAAAATAGACCAACAACGTTGAATCACACACGCACGTTGCGACGTATTAACTCGCAAATTTGAGAACGAAACGTAAAACAAAAATACTTGCGAAAGATCAAAACTATGGGGGACAAAAGTTGTAAATAAAAAAGTTTTGGGTTAAATTAAAAAAGATGAAAAGTTTTGGTTTAAAAGTAAACAAATTAAGAGGGTTAAAATACAAAAAATGAAAACCTTTAGGTTAAAAGTGAAATCACAATTTTTTTTTTTTTTTGAAAAGCAACCCATGCTTGGGGTACAACAATAAAATGCAACAATGTGTTGCTAATTTATATTATGGAAATTATTATTTTAAAAATAGTAGTTGTATAAGGAGAGTAGGGGTTGAAGATGGAGATTTCAATTTTCAAATGCTTCGATTATTATTATTATGAGTTCCAAGTCATGAAGAATATCTAGATAGACTCCAGCAAGTACCTCTTCTTGATTTTCTCATGCGATCGAGGTGAAGGATGTTGGTTTCAAGCAAGGAATGACTGGTTCGAAATATAAGACGCTTCCTGGCTTGCTTGCTTGTAAGGTTCAAGTTCTATGATTGACAATAGTATGAGTAGGCTTTTAAAGTGCCGGTAAAATTAGGAAACCCAAGGATCACGTTTGATGTTGTTCTCAGGTACCAAAAAGATTATATGCAAAGAAAAAGACTATGCGAGATGTGTGGTTGATGTTTCGTGTTCATTTATGAATATGACCCTCTTGTTTTGACCATTAATTGATTACACTTATTTTACAAAGATATTAAGTGATTGATGTTTCGTGTTCATTTATAATATGATTCTGAATCGCTCTTTAAATAAAATAATTGATTACACTTATTTTACAAACATTACAAAGAAATACGTTGTTATATAAAGAATCATACGATAAATCAACTGACTATTTAAGAATGGGAAGAAGGTTTTGTCTCTCATAATCATTGCAACAATGTGGTCCCTTCCTTTGGTTGGCTAGAGTCTAAAAGTGGTGGAAAATGTCAAGGAACTATCATTTTTCTGGCTTACAAACAAGTCAAAGATTAGTTACCAGGAGTGGAATACTTGGAATTTATTTCATTTGAACTATGTAATGATATTGGGTGGGTCTTAATTAGGGTTAACCCGATTTGAATCCTAGACCATCCGAACCCGAATTAGAGAATACCCCAAAAACCTAAACCCGAAAAACCCTAACCTAATTAACAAGAACCTTAAATGGATCAGTTATCATGCCGCTTTTTCCCAACCAAAAACCCAAACAATCCCACCCGAAAAACGCGAAACTCGAAACCCGAACATTTATCGTTTATTTTGCCATATTAAATGATGTTTGAATTTGGACGATATTATTTAGCAGCATGATAAGTTTGAAGATATTTTTGTGAAAAAGAACATTTTTTTTCTATTTTATATTTAAACTTGAAAACCGAACAACCCGCCCTAAACTAACCTGCTGGACCCGAAGAACACCCCTAGTCTTGATGTATAATTTCTTAGTGGTTTTGATGTAACGTTTGACTTGTATTTTGTTTTCGGTTCCAACAACATGTTGATAGTGTGACAAATTCAGGATTTATTTTCTGATGGACGGTGGGAGGATTGGAAAGTTTAACTAAACTTTTAAGGGATACGATCATTATTTTTCCATAAATATTTACTAAATTTTCTTTTTAAAGGGGTGCTGACCCCACCTTACATGTGGCTCCACCACTCCTTGCTGGACTTTCGGTGAAATGAGATACAACATTTGATGTCAAAAAAAATAAAAAAAAAGACTTAAATGCCCGGATAGTCCATGTGGTTTGGTTTTTTTTCACCTTTAATCCCTAACTTTCTAAAATTACCTCTATAGTCCCTAACTTTTCAACTTTTCTTCCCAGATAGTCCCTGACATGGATGGGGGTTAGTTTTTGGTGTTAAGTGGATGTGAAATTACAAAAATACCCTTAGTGTTAAATTAATACTAAAAAATTAAAAGAGAGATGCTTTATAATTATAGATTTATGTGGGACCCACCCACTTCATCTTCTTCACACCATCTACATAACCTAATTATCTGCAATCATCTCTTTCCTTCACCTTCAAACTTGCAACCCTAACTCCACCAACAATGGCGTTTTTCGATCTCAACATGCCCTACACCAATTCACCAAACCAAACCTCCACTAACAACAAATCCAAAATTGAAACCTACCAAAACAGGTATATAAAGAAGACATATGTTAGGGAGTTTTTTCCAACAGACAAAAATGCTTTAAGAATAAATTTTTATATGCAACTTAATCTTGATTTTGACTTAAAAAAAAAACAAAAAAAAGATATTTTACTTACTTTTTGCAGCATTCATTGGGAAAACACATACTTTTTCTACACCTGGAGCTGGACTATAATTCCCACTACCCTGAACGTCATCGCCAACAATCCTAAGATCTCCTCCTTCCTCAACCGTTTCAGCAACCAGTTCGGCATCTTCTGAATCTGACTCAGACTGACACCTGGCAACTATGGAGCAACACCTCAATGTTCCAACCGCTGCTCCGTTCCGTTAGTACACTCGCCGGTTGTCGTTGATTCAGAGGCGAAAGGTTCGTCTTTAAATTTCGGTAATCCGATGATTAAAGGTTATGATATTTAATGGAATATTACAGAATATGCCTTTTGTATTTTAGGATATTATCTTGTATTTATGATTGTAATTACCACAATGTATATTTATACCAATGATGAATGAGAGATGAGGCAAGGATTCATTCATATCATTCTACATGGTATCAAGCCATTAGCCCTAATTCTTTTTTTTTTTCCTCCCTTACTGCCGTCACCTTCTTACTGCTACTTCTTTTCTTCTTTTTTTTTTCTTTTTCTCCAGCCAATTCCTTTTCTTCATCCATTATCTCAGCCAATCAATCCCTCCTCCCCATTCATCATTGTGTCTTCAAATTCTATTCACCCTGCTGTTACTGTTTCAAATATTAAGAACTTCATCCCTATTATCCTTGACATGAAGACAGACCATTACAACACTTGGTCTGAATTCTTTAAAATCCACTGCAAAGCTTATGACGTTATCGACCACCTAAAACCCAGACAACAACCCGCGACCTCATCCACTGACAAAGAAAAAGAAGCCACCTCCCCCAAACCACTTGAGTCATGGGACCGTCTTGACGCCATTGTTCTACAATGGATATACGGTACCATCTCTCAAGATCTTGTTTTCACGATCATGAAAAATAATTCCACCGCCTATGCCGCCTGGTGTACCCTAGAAAACCTTTTCCAAGACAACCAAGCATCTCGAACCATTGATCTCCAAAATAAATTTGCAAACACCCGACTTGATCAATTTCCCAACATGTCAGATTATTGCCAAGCCATGAAACTTATTTTTGACCAACTTACAAACCTTGGCTCAAACATCACCGAAAAACAACTTGTCCTACAAATCCTTACGGGGCTGAATGACCAATACGAGAGCATCTCTCTCATCATTCAACAAACCGACCCCCTCCCGGATTTTTTCAATACCCGCTCCCGATTATGTCAAGTCGAAGATAGGAAAGCCACCCAAGCCAAACTTGCGGCCCAACAAGCCGGCACCGCCCTTAGTGCAACCATCGATCAAACCCGTTCCACCACCGATAACCGCTTCACCAACCGCACCGAATCTGACAGGTCCCGTGGTCGTGGTCGCGGTCGCGGCAGAGGTCGATCCAGTTTTGGTCGTGGCCGTCCCCGAAACACCTACCCCACACAGTTTGGCCCAAACTCTTACTGGACGTTTCCCCCTTAGGCCAGCCCAACCTCCCAAAACTACTTCCCTTGGTCTCAATGGAATCAGCCGCCACCCTGTCCATACCCATCGAGCCCTGCCACTAACCCCACATCCCACGGCCCACCTCCTGGAAACGGCATCTTAGGCCCAAGACCGAGCCACTCATCCTCGGCCCAATCCTACAACACGGGACACACGAAAACGGACATTGCACAGGCACTTTATAATTTGGCTCTTCATCAGAATGACCCGTCTTGGACAATGGACACGGGTGCGTCAGGTACAATGTCTCCTCAACTTGATAAGTTTCCGTCTATTTTTAATTCTGGCATTATTCGTAATATAATTGTTGGTGATGGTAAAGCTATTCCGGTACTAGGACAAGGCAACATTACCCTACCACCACCTTTTCCCCCATTTAAACTTAAAAACGTCCTATATGCACCTAACTTAGTCAAAAACCTTATCTCTGTACGTCGTTTTACAACTGACAATCAATTATCTATTGAATTTGACCCATTTGGTTTTACTGTGAAGGACCTTCAGACCAAGAAACCTATCCTACGGTGTAATAGTTCGGGGGACCTCTACACTCTCAGCCCGTCCAACATCACAAATCTCTCCTCTGCATCCACTTTTACTGCAATTACTCAAGACATTTGGCATCAACGGCTTGGTCACCCTGGCCCAGCTCTTTTACAAAATTTAAAAACTAATAAAATTCTATTAAATGTGGTTATTTGAATAATAGAATATGTTCTGCTTGTATTTTTGGGAAACATGCCCGTCTTCCTTTTGTTTCTTCTAGTACAAGTACTTTTATGCCATTTGATCTTGTGCACAGTGATGTTTGGACATCTCCCATTCTTAGCAATGGGGGACACCGATACTATGTTCTATTTTTAGATGATTTCACCAATTTTTTTGTGGACCTATCCTATTACACATAAATCTAATGTCTTTGCCATGTTCACAAAATTTACAACCTTTGTCCAAACCTAATTCGGCTGTAAAATTAAACAACTTCAATGTGATAATGGCCGTGAATATGCTAATAACCAATTTCACCACTTTTGCAATCAAAACGGCCTACACTTCCGTTTTTCATGCCCTCACACATCTTCCCAAAATGGGAAGGCTGAACGTAAAATTCGCACCATAAACAACCTTATGAGAACCCTCCTCGCCCACTCTTCCATGCCAAACATTTATTGGTAACACGCCCTTGAAACCGCCACTTACCTATTAAATATCATCCCCACTAAACTGCATCACTTTCAAACTCCCACCCAACGCCTATACCACTGCCTTCCCTCATATGACCACTTATGTGTATTTGGATGCCTCTGTTATCCACTTATACCACACACCACCATTCACAAGTTGGAGTATCGATCTACTCCATGCGTTTTTCTAGGCTATCCACCGAACCACCGTGGTTACAAATGCCTTGACCTAAGCACCAACAAAATCATCATAAATCGTCATGTCCTAATTGACGAAACAACCTTTCCCTTTGCCAACAAACCCCAACCCACCCTTCAAACCTACACCTTCCTAGACGATACGATTCACCCATATTATACCTTCCCACCATCCGCTACCTCGCCACCTTCTACATCACCACCCGTACCCACTACACCACCATCCTCCCCGGCCACCACATCTACTGGCTCAACCACCCAAGCCCAACCCACACCCACTTCTACCCCATTACCTTCCAGCGCCACTCCCTTAAATACACCACATACATCCTCTGTCCCGGCCCAACAGGCCCCACCAGCCCAATCTCCAATCCCGCCAACACAGAACCCACTAAACACCTTTCCAACCAATACCACGCCCCCGCACCCCTCGGCCCAAACACCATCCACCCACGGCCAAACCTCTACCCCGAGCCCACTTCCTGTACCACCGCCACCACCCACTCGCTCTATGCGAACACGTGCCATGTCCTGCATCTCTAAACCCAAACAAATCTTCAACCTCCACACCTCCACCATTGTCCCAATTCCGAAAAATCCCAAAGATGCCTTGTCTAACCCGGAATGGTTTAATGCTATGTCCAACGAGTTTAATGCCTTAATTAAAAACAAGACTTGGGAACTTGTCCCGAGGCGACCGGATATGCATGTTATTCGCAGCATGTGGCTATTTCGCCACAAATACAGGTCTGATGACACTTTGGAACGATACAAGGCACGACTGGTATGTGATGGTCGTAATCAGGAAATTGGAGTGGACTGCGGGGAAACATTTAGCCCGGTTGTAAAACCGGCTACTATTTGCACGGTTTTATCTATAGCTATATCTCAAGCATGGTCGATTCATCAACTGGACGTTACCAATGCTTTTCTTCATGGAACCTTACAGAAACGGTATACATGTACCAACCTATGGGATTTCATCATAGGGACTACCCAGATCATGTATGTCTTCTCAAGAAATCATTATACGGTCTCAAGCAGGCACCTAGAGCATGGTACCTAAGGTTCACAGACTTCGTCATTTCCATTGGCTTTATTCAAGGTAAATGTGACAACTCTCTATTTACAAATCATCACGGGGGTGATATTGCATACTTACTTATTTATGTGGACGACATTATCCTAACCACCTCATCTGACGCTCTCCGCGTGTCTCTCATGTCCAGCCTCGCGGCTGAATTTGCTATGAAATATCTTGGACCTCTCAGTTACTTCTTGGGTATAAATGTCACTCGTACCGGTGACAAAATGTTTCTGTCTCAACACTCTTATGCTTTGGACATTATTGCTCGTGCAGGTATGCAAACCTGCAACCCCGTTGCCACTCCTGTTGACACAAAGCCCAAACGCAGTACCATCTCTAGCGAGCCCTTCGATAATCCTACGTTGTACAGAAGTTTGGCGGGTGCCCTTCAGTATCTCACCTTCACCAGACCTGACATCAGCTATGCAGTTCAACAGGTTTGTATGCAGATGCATGATCCGAAAATAGATCATTGGAATGCCCTCAAACGAATAATTCGATACATTCAGGGAACATCGAGTTTTGGCCTTGCACTTTCTTCTTGCTCAGATGTTTCACTACGGGCTTACACTGATGCTGACTGGGCTGGATGCCCCGATACACGTCGGTCCACCTCAGGTTACTGTGTTTACATGGGTCCCAATCTTTTGTCTTGGTCCTCTAAACGTCAGTCCACTATCTCCAGATCTAGTGCCGAAGCAGAATACCGTGCAGTAGCAAATGTCGTTGCAGAAGTCTGTTGGCTTCGGAATCTTCTCTTAGAGCTTCGCCGCCCGTTGAAAACGGCAACGCTCGTTTATTGTGACAACATTAGCGCCATCTATCTCTCAGGAAACCCAGTGCAGCATCAGCGTACCAAGCATATTGAGTTAGATATACACTTTGTTCGAGAACATGTTCAGCGGGGTAACATTCGAGTTCTTCATACTCCAACTCGGTTCCAAATTGCAGACATCTTCACTAAAGGCCTGCCAAGGATTTTGTTCGATGACTTTCATTCCAGTCTCAACATTCGGCCACCTCTTGCTTCGACTGCGGGGGTGTAATGGAATATTACAGAATATGCCTTTTGTATTTTACGATATTATATTTTTTTTTGTGATTGTAATTACCATAATGTATATTTATACCAATGATGAATGAGAGATGAGGCAAGGATTCATTCACATCATTCTACAATATTGTTGTTGTTAGGCCTTTGAGACCGGAGGTGTTTGATTTAGCTTGTAAGAGTTATGAGGTATTGTTGTCTTTTAAGTTTCGAGTAGGGCTGCAAACGGACTGAGGGGTGGAGGTGGAGGTGCCGGCCGGTGGGGGTGTGGTTGTAAGGGCAGTGTAATGTAGAGAGAGGACGAGTGGTGGTGGTGTTGGAAGGAGGTTGTGGGTGGATGCTGTACAGAGAGGGAGGGATGTAGTAGAGAGAGAAAATGGGTTTGTTTAGAGAGAGAAAATGGGTTAATATAAGGGCATGTTTAATTTAATAGTTTTTTTTAATTATAAGGGCATTTAAGTAATTTCACATTCACTTAACACAAAAAACTAACCTTCATCCACGCCAGGAACTATCCGGGAACGAAAGTTGAAAAGTTTGGGACTATAGAGGTAATTTTAGAAAGTTAGGTACTAAAGGTGAAAAAAGGCCAAACCACAGGAACTATCTGGGCGTTTAACTCTAAAAAAAAAATCAATTATGCAATTAAAATAGTAGTTTGGTTTGTTGGTATTGCCCTTTCGAATTTAATTCATAGCATATGCCTTTTAGGTCGTGGACCTCGTGGTGACTAATAATCATAATCATATCATCAGAATAATATAATGACTAAACTAAAAGTAAATGTGTAACTAAAAACAATAGTTATTTGACTTTTCTATTATATTTGGTTGAACATTCAAAATCTTATCATAACAATTGCATATATGTTCGTTTAATTGATATTTAAACAACTATGGACAAAGGACCATACTATTCTTTGGAAATGGGATTTATTTGGAGATAAATAACTAATTTTAAATAAAAAAAGTTGTAAGAATTACACAAACACATATAAACATTGGGTTATTGGATTTTAATAATCCCATGTATCACCAGTTGGCCGATAATAATCTCAACTTTAAAAATTCCCTCCAATAATCCCAACTTGTAAAAGTTTGACTGCCATTAATCATTTTTCTAACATAGGTGCACGTAAATCAGTTAAGGAGTCTCTAGGTGTAATTGAATCTTTTGAAGAGACCACATTCTTATATGTTTGAAAAGGATCAATGGCGGCCAAACTTTTATAAGTTGGGATTATTGGAGGGAATTTATAAAGTTGGGATTATTATCGGCCAACTGGTGAAACTTCGGATTATTAAAATCCAATAACCCTATAAACATTACTTTAAATATGGTTTATAAGAAGACAAATATCGACTTACATTTCTTTTCTTTTGTTACATCTAATAAGCACTACATGTACGTGTTTATCCTAGCTCTTCTGGGTCTCCTACTTTAAAATTGATTCGGTATTGAATTGATTTTAATTTGAATGCGACACGCTATAAACTGCTATAATAATTAAAATTAGAAGTGGAGGTGGGAAACCACGATTGGTATGCATGTTGGACTTTAATAATAAATCATGAAATCCTAGTATTAATTAGGATATTAGTATATAACAGTAGATTAGGATTCCGATTTGTTTTTTTAAGATCCTTTAAGAATTTGTGATTTATTTGTCATCTTGTATAAATCTTCAAGATCGTAAGAAGTTATCATCATTGTAATACAGTTTCTTTTATGTTCTGTGCGAAAATCTAAAGTGTGGTGTTTTAAACATGCATTCATTGTGTTTTAAACCTTCAGTCTAGTATGTGTTCTTCGTATGGTGTTTTAAACCTGCAGTCCAGTATGTGTTCTTTGTATGGTGTTGCATTCATGGTGTTTTAAACATGCAGTCCAATATGTGTTCTTCGTATGGTGTTTTAAACCTGCATTCATGGTGTTTTAAACCCGCAATCCAGTATGTGTTCTTCGTATGTTCTTCGCATGATGTTTTAAACATGCATTTACACATGCATTCATGGTGTTTTACACCTGCATTCTAGTATATGTTCTTCGTATGGTGTTTTAAACCTGCATTTCAGTAGGCTTCATATCATGCTATACGTAATTTTTTTTATCTATATAAACATAACACTATGGTACTCATATTAAAGATAAAAAAACTCATTATTATTGTGTAATTTGTTTAAAAAAAATGTTACATATAAAAAGTTATTGACGTTTAAAAAATACGAATGGAACTTGGATGTGAATTAAAGTTGATGGCAGATTCTTTATTTAAAAATATCATATAAAAACACACTATTATCCATAATCTAGCCAAACTAGTAAAAAAAAAATTAAAACATAATTTACATTTTTAAGTCCTTATTGATTTTAACCATTAACTACAAGATCTAAAGGCTTAAAACACTTCTTATAAAGCCACCCATGTTTACACTAACCCCACCCTGTAACGGTATTCCTTTATCCTTAAGTAATAGATAATATTATTTTAAATTATTGAGACGACATATAATAAGGTTAAAGACACTTAAACTACTCAAAGGGTCTCAAATAACCCATCTAGCAAAGTGAATTACTTAATTTTTCAATTTATGTCATTTTCATTAAATTGTTTAAAATATGAAAATTTCTTGGCACATTCACTTCAAGTCCAAAACCTAAAATAAAAATTTTTGGTGCCACAAGTAAACATATTTAATCTGATAATCTTTACAAGTATATATAGACATTTATCAAATATAATAATACATCGAATAAAATGTACAAAATGTGCTTTATGTTTGTTCAAACTTGTGAGTTTCAACCTTTATGTTTAAAACTTGTTGAAAACAACATTTACGTTTATTTTTGTTGCAGGTCCGATCCTTTTCGACTAACCAAGTTAATTTTCTCAGTTTAGTTTCCTCACATGCCTAACATGTGAGGGTATATTTGTCATCTCAGCTAGGTTCTTCTCATGATGGGCCTTCAAGCGTACAAACCTCTGCAAATCATAGCACAAAAAAAGTCAGAATATGGGATCCTTCACTACATGCAGAATTACCACCAATGGATCAAGGATCCTTACTTCGGTGACGAACTCGTGGAATTGCCTCTCAACCTTGAAGGCATCATCTTCTGGCTCCACAAGTTTTTCCTTTTAGACCCAGATTTGGCCCCAGTCGTCACAGCCTTGGGCTTAAGGATGCTTTGGCCCTTGGCCAACTCTTTCTTGATGGAGCGAGGATAGAGCATGTTGTCGATATCATCCAACCCAAACTTAGAGGCAGACTTGCTGGCAGATCTTTAAGCGCCTATTCCAAGAACAAACAGATAAGTGTTTCATTCCATACATTTTATTAAACTCAAATTACAATATATAAAAATGCACAAATACTTACTTGACATGATGTAGGATGTGGAAGTTTTTTCTTCAGAATCCTTGATCCTCAGCTTGAACGTCCTTACAGATGAATCGAGAGCTAGAAAAGCTGCAACCCTCTATTCTGTTCCAGGAAGGTTGGCAAGACAAGCGAAGTTGGTTACTGCATGCAAACAAAAGAAAAGGATAAGTCAATAAAAATAGTAATCTCTACACTGGTTATCTAAGGAGCATATATCCTACCCTTCAAGATCCACTTTTTAGGCAAACTATCCCCATGGGGGATCGAGTCCCTTCTCACAAAGAAGAACTGGTTCTTCCATGTGGATTCGTTTTGAGTGGTCTTGAGGATTGGAAGAGGCTGATGAGGTTTAGCCTTGTACAGAAAGCGACTAGAGCCGTGGGTGACTAAGGAGTAGAGATATGATAGCTCAGAAAATGTTGAAATTAAGGTCTTTAGCTTTGATAATCTCTTCGACAGTATAAAGAGCTGTCTAAAGCATGGGCATGGCCTGACAGTAACTGATTCCGGTCAGAGTGAAGAATCTTTAGGTGAGGTCTGGAAAAGGGTAAGAATAACCTAGGAGAAAAGGCAAGGCTGGAAAACAAACCCACACAGGTGAAATCGCATCGCTGCGAACTGACGGATCAAATGGCCGAAAAACGGTTTCTGGTGGAAAACAGAGGAAAAGACTCTCAATCTCCGGGTCAGTGAACTTACAAATCTTTGATGAAGGATTCATCAGGAGATTCTGACTCTAGGGTGTGTTATCCTTCTCCGGGCTATTACCGGGATAGGATCGGGTGATCATCTTCGTCATTTTTTGAAAAGAGGGATGAAGGATTTTGATAGGAAAAGAGAGAGAGAGAGAGAGAGAGAGAGAGAGAGAGAGAGAGTAATACCTGATTAAACTCTGGACCAATAAATTTACTTATAAACGAATAATAAGAATTGGGTCGTGTAATTTCGTTTGAAAATGAAATTATTTTCGAATCATTATGGAATCAAATTAGAAAATTATTCCTATTTTTATCATTTTTTTTTCGAATCTATTTTAGAGCGAATGGTAATCTTATAAGCGCTTGACCAATAAATAGATAGAATATACTACAATGTTGATTTCATGAACAGTGCCCAAGCCATTTAAAAGATGCCACGTAATTTTTTTAATAGTTACAATTTCACCAGTTATACTATAAATAATATACACCTTAACTCATGTATTTTGTATTTAATTTTATTTTTTATTAATCACTTTCGTTAGTTAACCCTTAAAAAAAGTTGAATACATAGTTATATTTTTTTATCAACATTCCAACATAACTTTTATTAAAAGCAAAGTTGTATTTAAAATAATGTGATCTTTTGGTGTCGTATACTATCCCGGGTACTTACACGTAATGACACCGATACTGAACAAACAACATCAGTTTCAATATCAACATTATAAGAATCAGTATCAGCATTTATTTTTATACTTTTAGATCGATGTAAAATATTTATTTTCGGGCAATTTTTTTTACTGCATCACGCAAGTGAATAACCAACTTACTAATCAAAACATTTCTTATTAAAATATGTAAAATGAAGAGAAAAACCACAATTAAAGAATCATGAATTATGTGTTGATCTAGTCTAGTCTTGTTAAACTTATTTAATCCAGAAAGAATTATTCATAAACATTCGGTTGGACCGAGATTTTTGGTAAACGATTCGCCAGTCATATTCCCAAATCGTTGTTTTGTAATTGAACCCTCCCTCTGCAACAAAACAACAACAAACAACAAAACAAACAACCTCCTCCTTCTTCTTCTTCTTCTTCTTCTTCTTCTGCATATGAATCAAACACGAAGATCCCCCATATCTCCGGTGATTCGTTCCGGCTCCGGCTCCGGTCAAGTTTGGAATCAAAGTTCAAGCTCCACTTCTAAATCCTCCACTTCTAAATCAAGCTCTGCTTCTATATATTCCTTAAACAAGGATCAACAACCAAAGAAAGATGCCTCCTTTTTTGGTTTTTTAGCTAGGGTTTTGACCTGTACGGGTGATATTGCTGCTGTTGATGAAGATCATCATCCACCTCCTACAATTCAATGTAAGTTTTGTTCATTTGTTGATGTAGTAGTAATTCAGAATTCAACTTCTTATATAACAATTTTGATGGGTTAGTCTTTTTTTTTTTTTTTTGGGGGGGGGGGGGGGGGTGAGGATTTTAGGTTAGGGTTTTAAGTGCTTAATCATTCTATTGGATCATGGGAGCTTATTGAAATTTACATTCTTGATCTTTTCCCATGTTTGACTGTTAAAAGTCAAATGGTTTGTTTATTGATCTTTGTTGAGGAAGAGAGATTGACATGGATTGAAAATGAGTATTAGATTAAACCTTAACCTCAAACTAGGATGATTTAACATTTTGAAACTACAGTTTTTATTAATTTGATACGTCAAAAGATTAATGTTTGACTATATGAAGTCAAAGGAGGAAGTAATTGTAGATATGCTCTGCATTTTCTCCATCTTAATGTACCACACTAGTAAGAGAAAGCTAAATGCAAGCATAAATATTTTGTATTCAAGCAATTGCGACTGGAATCCTGCATAGCCTTTTGAGTTTTTGATGATAAAGTGTCGGTCATGTCATGTTCGTGGGTTGAATCGTTAATCCAAACACGACCCATATACTTATTTGGGTCAAAGACGTCAACCCTAACCCAAACACACTTAAAGTCGTGTAAGCTGACCATGACCCGTTTAACCCATTTATTTGACGAGTCAAAGAGGTTGACGTGTTGGCGGGTAACAGGTCATGTTCCAGTTGACGTATCGTATCATAAATTGCCACCCGTGACATCGAAATTCTGCATCAAATAGCTGTACCAGGTGCAGGATTATGTTGTAGAACCTGTGCCTAGAGCAGAAACCGTGTGCAATGAACACAAATAACATTTGTTCAAATCTCGATTTGATTTACATTGGATTTTCACAAAGTATAACAATTGAGTATTTTTCTGCAGCTTTCACACATACTTCTGTAGAGAGCAACAAAATACTCTATCACTCGAATTCCACTATATCTTCTAAGGCATCTGAGGGGCCACATGGCACAGGCACAGATGAGTTATCTTTTCAAGATATTTGCAAAGCAACTGGAAATTTCTCCGCTGCAAATATAATTGGGGAAGGCGGATTTGGGGTCGTTTATAAGGGAACACTGAAGAATGGGTCCGTCATTGCCGTAAAGCGTGCGAAAAAGGTTCCTTTTCTTGTTAGACTAAAAATCGTGCAAAAGTTTTTGATGTCAGTGCAGGATGTTAAAACGTTTTTGTTGTTTATTTACAGAACAATTATGACACAGGGACACCAATGGAGTTCAAAAACGAAATACTAACATTATCAAAGATCGAGCATCTAAATCTAGTTAGATACTATGGATATATAGAGCACGCAGATGAGCGTCTTATCCTGGTAGAATATGTTCCAAATGGAAATCTTCGTGAACATATAGATGGTAAGCCAACACTTTTCTCGGAAGGGCAGTTTCGTCCTTTCACATCTACTTTTATGATCAATAATAATAATAATAATAATAATAATAATAATAATAATAATAATAATCATTTCTTTCTGTTTAGGTAAACGTGGAAACGGGCTTGAAATCGGAGAACGTCTAGACATTATGATCGATGTAGCTCATGCAGTTACATATTTGCATGCATATACAGGTATTTGGTTTTCAAGATAAGTTATAACATTCTTGAAATTTCGTTAAATTCCATGAATCATAAGTCAACCATTTTTTAAAAACTTTTTTTCAGATCAACCGATAATACACAGAGATATAAAATCATCGAACATACTGATTACGGATAAACTGCGCGCAAAAGTGGCTGATTTTGCGTTGGCGCGTATAAAAGTTGAAGATGACGCCACTCATATTTCGACTCAAGTCAGAGGAACTGCAGGCTACATGGATCCTGAATACATCAGTACATACCAACTTACTGATAGAAGCGATGTTTATTCATTTGGCGTTGTGCTTGTCGAACTTGTGACTGGAAGATTACCGATCGAGTTACACAAACCGACAAATGAGAGATTTACAACAAAATGGGTTAGTAAACAAAAAAAAAGTTTTCAATATTGTTATATAGGCACTCGTACGTTTTTCCAACTGTAAAAGCCGTTTTCAATCCGCAGGCATTGCAAAGACTAAAAGGAGGGGAGGTTGTGCTGGCAATGGATCCAAAGCTAAGGAGGAACCCGGCATCACTGATGGTGATTGAAAAGGTTTTGAGACTAGCGAGACAATGTTTGGCCCCCACGAAGCAACCTAGACCGTCGATGAAGAAATGTGCAGAAATCTTGTGGAAGATTAGAAAAGATTTCCATGAGCATAATGATGTTATGGCGGCCGCAAACCATTCTGTACAGGTGCCAGAAATCGATGCTCGAAAGAATCGTCGTGAGTTTTTTGGTATTGAAGATGATAGCAGCAGCAACCAAAGGTTTCAATCCGCGTAAAGAGGTTTTGTATGTAGAAGATTATTCAATTGTGTCTGTATTTTGCAATCATATGTTTTCTTTAGTTGTTTACACATACATGTATATCTTTTTGGTGATGGTATTCTGGTTGATTATTAATTCTACACAAAATATATATAAGTTTTGTATGTTTGTTGATTGTAATAATAATAATAGCAAAAATAATAGTATTACCAAGAGATGGACATGCATGAACTTGATTTTACGTATTTATTTGTGTCAAAGACGCTAAGTTTTAATCTATACTCGATAAAATATAAAAACATGTAACCTGAATATATTGTGTAGAGCTCATCTAAACAAGGCGAAATGGATTCGACGGGTCATGTTTAATGAGCTAATAGGCGAGTGAGTATTTGTAAGTGGACTAACAGGCGACGAATATTTTCTGTTGTAACGAATTTGACGGATCATGTTTATTGGGCTAATAGGTGAGTATTTGCGAACAGACTCAAAATTATCTGAAGGTCCTCAAAAAGGCTTCGGTCTCGTAATCCCCTTCTATCAGTTTGCTTTGTTGTTCGGGTAGGAAAGGATGAAAAACGACACACCAAGACCACTTCAAGCCGAAATGGTTCTCATTGCACTGCTAAGCAATGCCCAAGTCGCAACTCCTTTATCTAAATGAGTCCAAAACAGTTTGATATCGATATGTCAGCATGTTTAATTGATTAATAATAGGTAACCTATATAGCAGATAAGTATGACAACAATCAGATGTTTCAACCAACGGGTAATTTATTCAAGCACATGCAACAAAAAAGGTTTAAAGTAAAGCCTTACAACCACACACAAGCAATTATAACTGAAACGACATGCATGAAGCATACTTGTCGATGCTTTAACTACTAGGAGAAGCAGACCTGCTACTGCCACTTGAGGGAGATCTCGGGGATACACTAGGAGAATGCCCCCTTCTTGACCTAACAGGCGACATGCTAGAAGAATAGCTTCTGTAATGCCTCCTTGGAGAAGAAGACACGCTTCTAGAAACACGCCGATAACGCACGCTTCTGCTCCTGTAATCCCTCCTTGGAGGAGGTGACACACTTCTAGAAACACTCCTGTAGCGCCTGTAGTCAGGTGAGTAGTACCTGCTTGAACTTCTGTAGTCTGGTGAAGAGTCCCTAGAACGGTAGCGACCTCGGCTTCTGTAGTAACGGTCTTCTGGAGTGTAAGATCTGGAACGTCGGTGGCTCCTCCTCCTACGGTAGTCGTCTGGGGTTGGGGAGTAGGACCTACGTCTACTGTATGGGGAAGTAGAACGGGAGTATGACCGACGACGGCGCCTACTGTAATCTGGAGAGTATGACCTTGACCTTTCAGATGAGTAAGAAGGAGAACGGCTTCTTGAATAAGGAGAATATGTTGGGGATCGACGACGAACTGCTTGAACCAACAACAAATACAGTTAGCCATATCATTTTGATGCATAGAATTACAACTAGTACAACAGGGTAAGATTATTTCAAAACATACCATGTACGGTCCTCAGTCCAAGGTATCTTCCTGGAGTGGGGGTGCGCCCTCTTCGCCTCCTGGCCTGTAATTTCAAATGGGAAGCATGAGCTCTAGAAGCTACAATGTCTTATTCAATACAGATTGGAGTCATTTTTTAATCGGCATGGAAACATAAACATTTTGTGATAAGTTGAGATATATAAAATTGCATAGAAAGAAAGATTAAGGAATGGGGGGATATACAACCACAACCCTCTGCTGGGTTGATAGTCTGATATTTGCTTTTGATGTGATTTGTTAATTTGGGACTCTGATGAAGAGCCGCAACATACATACAGCAAGCAACCTCTGTCAAAACAAACACTTCACCCACGAAAGCAAACAACTTGATAACAAAACTAAAAACATAATAATCTTTCAGATATAATACTTAAGTTTAATTCATCAGCAACAAACTGAATAACAACAAGTAAAACGCATGCAAATAAAAGACATTTACCTTCTCCACAGTGATGACACGACCATCAAGAACAGAACCATCTAGGTACTTGATGCAACTATCAGCTTCCTTAATACTGGACATGGATACAAACCCAAATCCACGAGATTCCCGTGTCCAAGGATCTATCACAAGGCGGACGTCTTCCACCTTAAACAAAACATTCAGTCATTATGATCACATGATACCCTAATTTTAAAACTGATTGTTGGATTGATGATACAAACATGTAAATCACTACCTTCTATCGTAAGTTAATGATTTGAAGATCATGGTGATTTTTTTATGCATTTAGCATAAAATTAAATGTTCAAATATATATATAGAGAGAGAGAGACAGCATCTCAAACATACCTTTCCCTCTGCTGAGAAATGCTTCTCAAGATCTCTCTTCGTAACTCGCCGTGATAAACCAGTCACATACAAACTGTTTCCAGGGTTTTCAATGTCACTTGCATCATAGCTCCTGCAAGCCACTCAAACTAATAACTACAAGCTCACAGATGTAAATAATCTGACAATCTGTGGTTACCGATAAACTAAGCCTAAATTATAGAGACTAAAAAGAATAAAAGGTGTTCAAGTTGTGTGAACATTTAAAAAGAAATCTTACCGACTCCTGGATCTCGATCTGGACCTGGACCTTGATACAGACCTGCTGTATCGTTTGTGTGGTGGCGAAGGCGAAGGAGAAGGAGAGTACCTTGATCTCCTCGAGTATGACATCTGGATGAGCCAAAGGAAAAAAAAAAAAAAAACAGGCTGTGTTAGAAATGATGATCATAAAAGCCGCCATAAACATAAATACACAATTCACAACAAATGACAGTAACTTCTTTGAACAGCAATTCCTAGATTTTCTAGGATAAATACAGCAACATATGCACCCTACATGCTTCGAACATCCGGCATTTAAATACAAAATTTCCAAAAATTATAGTGATTAACATCAAATTTTCCAGAGTCGTAAACAATGTTAGATTTGGATTAACAAATAGGCAATTAAATACAAATTTTCCAAATTATAGTAGCTAACATCAGATTTTCCAAAATCATAAACAACGTTTGATTTGGATTAACAAATAAAAAATTAATTTGGATCAACAATTAAGAAACTAATAGAGATAAACGACGTCTCATACACAAAACAAAATAAAATAAAATCAAACTACATGTAAATCGTAATTTCACATGACTAATCGAATCAATCAATGATTAATCACATAGAAAAGTAACTCGTCAAACAATTTAAAAACAACCGGTGATTTGGTAAAACTACACGAATTACAATCGATAACTAATCACATACAAAACGTAAATCATCGAACAATTTGCAAACGTAATAAAAATTCAGTAAAAGCATGGATGAAACGGTAACTGACCTCAACAATTAAAGTAGATGAACAAGAAGGGTGAAGAAATTTGATGAAGCTGAAGGTGATAATTTGTGTTGATTGGTGAAGGAATCTGAAAACTTTACGGAAATGCAGGTTGCAACCGTACACGTGGAAGTCGGAACTCTCGAGAATGGAACAGAAGCTTCTGGATGGCGGATGCCAAATCAATGTTTACTTCCGGTTTAATTTTTTTTTAACAGCAACAAATCATCCCTCAGTATTATCGGGCATCTACCGAACAAATGGAGTACTCTGAGAGTAACCTGAGTCGTTCACCACCACTTCTGGAGAAAATCAGTAACTCACCCGTCCATAGGCACGATAGTGAAATTACCGGTAAAACTCGTTTGGCTCAAGGATCGATCCGAGTTTTCCCTGAGTCTCCTATCATTGCCCACTAGTGTCTTACCCTTTTTCTTTTTGCACCAAATGGGAATCGAACTTGAGTCTTCACAGATGAACTCAAATCGTTTAATGCTAGTTAGTTGATGTTGTATAAACTATAAAGGAGGCGGGTCATCTTGTATTTGGAGGCCCAAGATCGTGTGACAAAAGGGGATTCACTAAAATGGCTCTAACTTGGGCTACGAGGGTCCGTTTTGGGCGTGCGACCAGGCGAAACGATCGTGAGTTATTTATCGTTTTATGTTTTTTTTTCTGCTTTTGGTGGACTTTTATTTTGCTGGAGCTTTTGGCCCAAGTGTTTTCTGAGGCCCGTTTGAATTTACGTTGTTATTTATATGATTGTAATGGGAGAAAGAAAAGCAGTTATGAAATATATGAAAAGTCATTGTTCTCTCCCAATTCACTAGTGTGTGTTTTGTGTGAAAATCCCAATTTTCGGCATTCTTTGTGAATCAACAAATTTTGAAAGAATCGTTCCTAATATTATGTGTGAATCAACAGGTCCGATTTCCTATCCCGTTTTCTAATCTACATTAGAGGCCTAGGCTTTATAATCTCATTTTAGCGTCAAGTATGATTTATGTTACAGGGCTATTGTATATCATCATTATCTAATTATTGCAGTCATGATGTCCACATCGTTTGAACCGCTTCTTCTTGTGTGATTGTTAGTGTGGCTATTGTATATGTTCGAATCGTGTCGATGCTAGTTCTTTAGTAGGCGTCAACCTCTCGATCGTTTTGGGAGAACGTTCGACATTCTCGCTCTTCTTACAGTGCTTTCGTACACGTCCACCTCTTGAGGAAGTGGGTTAGGTTTCGGGTATGTTTTGGGTTTGGGATATGGGTCGTTGGGTTTGGGATTTGTTTTGGGTTTGTGGAAAAAATGATGGTGGTTGATTTGGTGCAGTATAGTATCCAGAAAAAAAAGGGGAAGCGGTGGTGGCGTTGTCGGATGAGGGGAGGTTGGGGTGGTAGGTGGCATCGGATAATAGCCAATCTCACCTGTTCGCGGGTCTCTTGGGTACCGTTCTTCTTTCTCGTTGTTTGCAAAATAACCCCAACCCGGATTGTTGGGGACCCAAATTTTTTGTTGTTGGGAAACATTGTGTGAAATGGATAATTTATATAAAAATTGTAGAGAAAAAACTGATAAAAATGGTATGGTTTTGTTAAAAAGGGTAGGATATATAAAGTGTTAAAATTACAACATTTATAAAAAAAATCGAGTGTGTAATACGATTGTCCAGCTCCATGAAAACAACGGCTTCAAATCCGCTCTTTGACAGGTGGCGACATGAATTACCAAAGAGAAATCAGGGTTTCTTTTATTCAGAATATTTTTTTTACCTGTCATAATTGAGGGAGGGATCAAAAACAAAGATGAATCAATGTTAGCAAATGAATTGAAAATTCTATAAGAGGGAAGCTTTATAATTGAGTGGAGTCTTACTTGCTCAAGTGTTAAAAACATTATAACATTCCAGGATCCTAGCCGACCAAAATTTGGGAGGAATCCTTTGTAAAAAGCAAGGGCTCCCTGCAAACCACAACAGATAATAATTAGCATAACAACACAAATAATAAGTTTAAAACTTGAGAAATGGAAGTTTACCTCGACTCGTAAGGTTTTAACCATACAATCAA
Organism: Helianthus annuus; assembly: GCF_002127325.2. Lineage (NCBI taxonomy): Eukaryota > Viridiplantae > Streptophyta > Magnoliopsida > Asterales > Asteraceae > Helianthus > Helianthus annuus. Next base: position 165,600,132 of record NC_035440.2, on the reverse strand, counting down.
TTGTACTTTTGTAAACTGAATCTCCCATCATTCTAGATTTCACCTGGAAATAACAGAATTGCATGTGACACTTTAATATAGACAATTGGATACAAGAGCTGACGGTCCGTCCATACTTGTTGGAGCAATTGGATAAAGACAAGTGGGCTAGAAAAAGGATCAGCTTTAAACTGTTGATCCCTCTAGAGTTATGGGGATGTAAAATATGGCCAAAATGGCATAACCAGCCACATGCTGTGACAAACACCATAGCCATTATGATTGATTTCGTCTCCTTTGTGAAAACAGTTGAATCGTAAATGTTATTATTAATCACACGTCTGTCAATCGTCGATTTCAATTTCCCAAGAATTGGCAATACGAGAGCCGATTTTAGCTTTCCTATAGAAAAAAGGGCATGATGTACTAGTTATTACCTTTTCTCTTGAATAATAGTTTTATCTTTTGTGCTTTCGGTCTATGTCACAGTTAGAGTTTAGACATACATATCCCTCAAGAAAATTCAAAGAACCTAGCTCTTGAATTCAAAAAAGGCATAACTTTTTTTCACATTTCTAATCAATTTGAGATATTATTTTAATAATCATATTTTGTAATTAATACAGTAATTATCTATAACGTAGAAAAAAGGAACAAAATAAGTTTAACGGATCAACCAAGTCCAACCGGATTATAATTACATATTTTGACCCATTACCCAACCCAGCCATTTCGATCTTTATCAAATTGAAGTTAGTAACTGGTATTTGGGCTCAAAAATCAAATTGCATATTTCTGGAAACACACCACGGACAGATCAAACTATATGAAATTATAAACCAATTTAGCATAAAAACAAGGACTTTACCACATCAACAGGTGAACCAATCAATACTGCAAAGAACCCCGCACCTAAACCAGCGAGTAGATGCGTGAATGCATCGTCCGTGAACCCTGGAATATTTAAAATGACCTACAAAGGTTGAACCAATAACAAGAACATAAAGAAGTAAGAAAGTAAAGATAGCACAGATTTCAGACAAAATAAATATAAAGACTTGAGATGATTTAACCTGTTTGATGTGATCATAGCTAGCGAGTTCTGCAGCATTAACAGTAGCATTTCTAGCAATATTTGGGCCCAGACCAGTCCAAAGTGCCACCACCCCTTCCTGATTATGGTGTTTGTACATGAACAGTTATAGGTAGAGACGACAATTCTATTCGCATTATAATTCATCTCTAATGGGCCAAAAGTAGCCCAAATTATTATTTAAGGCACACAGCCTATTATATCACTTTATTCAAAAAGCTATAGTATTTATAATTTTTTGGATAGAAAGTGTTTTGGGTCAATCCATCTGTTTTGTCATTTCTAATTATAGGGAAAATATGGTGATATGAAAAAGTAAGAAACTTACCTCCTTGATTATAGTGTAGTAGGCATTGAGAGCACCAGTGTAGCGCCGTGGTGTGCCAGGTGGCAACTTACCTTCAGCTTGAAGCCGTACTTTCACTAAATCAGTTGGATTGGCCAATGTAATTGCTATAGCACCTGTTTGACGAGAAACAAGTTGATTTAGGGCTGGTGATATCTAACTTCATCACATGATCACAATAATTACCTGTTTTTACATGTTACCCAACCTACACTACCCATCCGTTTTGTCACCTCAAGATAAATACATCACAAAAATCACTCGCCTGTAATCAAAGCAGCAACTATTTTCTGAAATAACGAAACCTCGGCCAGAATATCACCACCAACGCAAAAGGCCTTGACCTGCAGACAAATATAAATCGCCGATGTAATACACTAACAGTGGATGATGCCTGGGCCTGGATGAAGAATGAATGACCAACCAGATGGTTTAGAAACAGACATGGGATACTTTATACTTACAGGCTCGTATAAACTGATCCTTAAGCCTCCATATATAAACTGGCGATGTAATCCAGGTATAATACCTTTCCAAAGCGCAATTAAACCTTCTTCTTGTGCTATAGTAGCAACCGTACCTAAAAGACCCTTATACTTTGATGCTTCTCCTAATGCTGCTGCTCTTTTTTGGAGTTGAAGTCGAACTTTAGCAATGTCTAGAGGGATTGTACATATCTGCACAAAAGAAGGAAAGCCATAATTAATGATCAAGCAGTTTAAGAAACATCCTGCAAAATCAATGGCATGCTAAAAAGGTTTGAAGCGGCAAGATGAGAAATTGCAATTAGAGAGAAAACTAAATAATCGCGGGAAAAAGAAAAGAAAAGAAAAGAAACCTAAATCGTTTTATTTATTTATTTATTTATTTTATCAATGGTTAAAACTTACATAAACATCATAATAATCATCATAAACATAAAACAAACAGAAATAAAAACCTAAGAATGCAGAAAAGAAAAGATGAGAAATTGCAATTAGAGAGAGTGGAAATGAGAAAAACCTCGGCAAAACAAGCGGCGAATGCGCTGCAAAAGAAGGTTCCGGCGAAGGAGAGATCCGCCATCTGAAAGTGAGGAGGGAGGGTTTGGATATGGTTAGATCGACCGATTGAAGAAAGGTGATCTTCATTAATTGTGGTTTGATTTAGGACCGGTAATGGTGCTCGGTGTTGTGCTTTAAATATGATGATGATTGGTGACTATTATAATAACTATAAGGGTGCCGCGTGATGCGACGGGGCGACACTTTGCATTGCAAAACTCGTTTCTGGTAGTTTTTTTATTTGTATAATATTTATGATAACATTATTGTGGTGGATATATGTCATAAGTTTACACATATGTAAAAGTTTTGTTCTTTTATAAAAAATAATAACCAAAAGACAAAAAATATTGTTTTTTTGTATAAAAATTAATAATCAAAAGACAAAAAATAAAAGATAAGTTGTTATAATTGTAAAGTTTGTTTTTTTATTGGTTAAATTATAAAGTATAATTTTATTCTTTAAAGTTCATAACTTTTTATAAATATCCACATAGTACTCATCCAATAAACTTTAAGTTTAAAATTTTCGTTTTTATAAAAATAAAAAATAGTATTTGACTCGTAAGTACGTTTTAGAGCTTTAACTTAAATTGTTAAATTTAGGGTTTTTACAAATATAAAAAATTTATATTTTTATAAGATTTCATAAACTGTTTTTATAAAAAAATAGGATGATAAAAGTTTATATCTTTATTAACTTTATATCATACTAAGTTCAAATTTTTAGTTCCTAACTAATCTTATCTATATGAGTCTACTTTTAACTAATAATCCCTAAAAATATGCAACACAATCTACTACTATGTATCTAGTCAAGTTGGTAAATAATTATTTTAGAACTGGCTAATATTATCTATAACAATATAGTTGAACTTATAATTCCTAAAAGTTTGGAACCCAGTTTATAATTTATCTAGTAAAGATTGTAAATTTCTGGAGTATTTTATTTATATTACTTGTTATAAAAATGTTTATAAAATAATTATTTTTTTATTAACTTTATATCGTAGTAAGTTCAGTTTTTTAGTTTAGCTTTAAAGTTTATTACTTTATTACTTTTTAATTAAAAAATGCAAATTATTAGATTAGTATTCAAGAATAACTGCAATAATTATTTTTTTATTAGCTAACTTATAATTCCTAAAATTTTGAGACATAGTTTACTATTTATCTACTAAATATCGTAAATTAGTATTAAATAATTCCTAAAATTTTGGGATATAGTTTACTATCTATCTACTAATCCGTAAATTAGTATTAAATAATTCCTAAAATTTTGGAACATAGTTTATCTTCTATCTACTAAATATCAAAGTTTTGTTTTGTTATAAACATTAATAATAAATAAAGTATAGAAAAATTGTTTTAAACATGTAAAAATTCGTTTGTTAATAAAAAATACTAAACAAATGACAAAAAATAAAAAAATGTTGCTATCGTTATAAAGTAAGTTTATTTTGTTGGTGAAATGATAAAGTTTATAATTTTATTGTTTAAAGTCCATATCTTTTTTAAATATCCACATCATACTCATCCAATAAACTTTAATTTTAAAATTTTCGTTTTTGAAAAAGTAAAAAGTAAAAAATAGTAGGTGACTTGTAGGTACGTTTTAAAACCTTTAACTAATGTTAAATTTCATTTTTATAAATATTTAAAAAATCATATTTTTATAAAACAGTTTTTATAAAAAAAATAGGATGTAAAAGTTTATATCTTTATTAACTTTATCTTTTTATTTAAGAAATACAAATTATTCGAAAAATCTATAATATTATATAATTATTTTTTCATATCTCGTGTCGTCCAACAGTTTTTTTTTATAGAAGGCACTAATGAATATATACGAAATCCTCGTGAAACATGACTGTTAAATTGAATAAGTTTAGTGTGCTTTGTAAATACAATCTTGAATTTACTCCAAACCAAGAGGTAGTTTTCATGTTTTGGCCAATCTTGGTAATCGACTTTATCTCTTTGGAAATGATCAAGTACGAACATGTAAATTATATAATACGAACATGATTAAGTACTAAAGTATATTAGTTCAATCGAGATGTAAATTATAAGTGCAATAAAATAACACAAAACATAAACTTCAGATATAAAATAAACTTTATTATTCATGGGATAGTCTATATCAAACAAAAACAACTGAAAATGAAAAAAAAACATAAAAACACTTGATATATTTCATCTAAAATCTCTACTTTTTTGAGTCGTTTTTCTTGTTTGTGCTCGAATCAGCAGTATCATCTAATCCATCTTCTTTCTCATCGTCCTCAGAATCATCTAAATTTATAACCCCGACCCATTTCCATTCAAAGAGTCTCTTAGATCTTTTCTTTTGATTCTCATACTTCCAATCCTTAAAAAAACAAAAATTTAATAAAAAGGTTAAAAAATGATTAAATAAATTTAAAAAAAGAACAAATATTGAATAAAAAAATTTAAAAAAGATTAAATAAATTTTAAAATTACCTCTTCACTAAATTGACGTTAAAGCTTAGACTTGTATGGACTGAACATTGCACCATAAGAAATAATTTCAACACTATTATCACCATCATCCTACAATAAAACACCAAATAATAACATAACGAACTTGTTAATATGAAAGATTATAAGCGAAAATATTACTTAAAAACTAACAAAAGCTTGTTCGACAACTGAGTTGTTTAAATTGGTGTGTTGAATTTGAAAAATCAAATAAGTTAGTATTCACATAAAAGTAAATAAAAGAAAACAATTATTCATTATTGCGATATAACAAAACTTATCATAGAACCGACCTTAGATTTTTCAATATCGCATGCTTGTTTTTTCGCATCAAGTGAATTCAGAACTGGCTCCATATTTTAAATTTGTTTAGCAATAGAAATGTAGAATTGTGAGTGTTTGCTATGTATTTATAGTAGTCCATTAGGGTTTAGTTTTAGATTGGTCATCCATTTATTTAGGAAGTTTGTTGTGAGTTTTAAGTTTTTAAAATAAGATGCACATATCTTGTTTAGTTTGTTGTGGCATGTTTAATAGGAAGTTTGTTGTGAGTTTTATCTATACTTACTATATTAAACATGCCACGACAAACTGACTCTGTACAAGTAAAATTAGAGAATATTTTAGTTTATTAATGCCGTTCAAAATAAAAAACTTGGGTAAAAAAAATATGTTAATGTTTACGGTAGATAGGTAATGGTCAAAGCTGGGTTGGGTAAAAAACAAATGTTGGCTTTAATCAATTGTACATTTACGCATCGGCTATTTGTACTTTATGAACGCACGGCGAAACTAAAAAAGACAACTATCGAAACGTTCAAAAAAATGTGCCAATCGTCATGGTACCTTCGGATTTTTTTTAAAACATTACGGCTTGTAAGATATCGCAGGAATACATTAAAGAATTAAAGAGGGGGGGTGTAACTAATTACCCATAATTATGTTAAATGTCAAGGATTTAAATGTAATAGATTGAGGGACTAAAAAATAATTATGGTTTAAAAGACCACTTTACCCTCCTTCTAGGGGTTTATTTATAAATAATAGGGGAAGAAGTTCTTAACTTTTGGGAATCTTTCCCTCATTTATAATATAGTATAGATATCACTATCACTCTATAATTAACGAAAACAAATTACTATTACTATTTACTATATATAACAAATTTGGGTATGTCTTATCTACAGTAGCTAAACGGACACGTGTTAATGGTTCATTGGTCTACCTTTTTTTTTTTCCTTTTTTTTTCTTTCAGCTCTGTACTTGCTAATTGCTATGTGCTATGTTCTACCTTTCTCTCTCACATGGTGACAAGCGAAGACGAAAATATGAAGGCGAACACGAGGTTCTGAGCGACGGGAGGACGTGGCGGTGACAGATGTGGAGATTGAGGTTTTGCACTAGAATCGCATGTTGCCTTGTCGCCGCCACTGCTTAACAAAACACGACACATTTACAGGTGAAGCTCGGTACAAAATCCTGTAGCGGTGGACAGAGAGGCGCGTGAGGTTACGGCAGCGGTGGAGATGAGGAGGCGATCGGAGAAGATGCTGGTTGCGGCGGTGATGGTGTTGGCGGAGGAGAGGGAGAGGGAAGAAAGGTAGGTGTGTTCGGAGAGGAAGGATGTGTGGGTTGATCCAAATTCGGCGTCGCTTAGTTTGGTTCCCAAATCCCAAGGCCCTGTGCCAGGCAACAGATCTTCAATTAGGGCTCTAAAAGAATAATATCTGCAACTTACATTTTATTTGTAAAAATCTTTACCATGATCATCATATATAATTTGATTTATGTTAAATACATACAGTCATACATCCTGTATTATGTTGATGATAATAGTATTCCAAGATTTATTAGTTGCATTATCATATTTTGAAACTTGCTTCCATTGTTGATGTGTGTGTTCGTGGGTATGTGACTTCACATTTTTTAATTCTAAATTAATGATTGATTTTTTGATGTTTACTCGATTTAAGTATATTGATCAACTTTTTACAATTTTCCATAAATCTTTAACAAATCTTTAATTATTACTTTCTGGTCATATGCTACTCCGTCACAAAACTATGGACTTCGAGTCGCTTGGTGTGATAACTTGTGACCCATATCATACAACAACTTGGGTAGAACCTTATGAACCGTCAAATAAGTGTCTAAACTTTGAATGTTATTTACGGTACTACCATTATTTTTTTGGTCGAGTGACACATTCCTTTTTCTCAAACAATTAATGATTCTAATAAAATATCTATCTATATATATTTAAAAATTTAGTTATATCAACTATTTTACAACCTTCATTTATGAGTCTCTTAAATACATTCTTTCTTCAAATTAATAAAATTAATATTATATTTCTAACAAATTAGACTTAAAATCTATATCTATATATATATATATATACTTAAAAATTTAGTTATATCAACTTTTTTACAACCTTCTTTATGAGCCTCTTAAGTTGAAATGTTTAGCATACAACACAAAATGCATATATTAATTAGGTTTGAGGGGTAAATTTGTCTTTAGACACCATGATAAGTTAATGAATCGTTACCCAACAATTAAGACAATAAGTCTTTCTACATGCAAAAATTAATTAAATGAAAACTGAATACGTAAATTTAATATGAAAATTAATTAAATAATATGCTTTTGAATGCTTTGATTCGTTAACCAATTACCACCTTTTCATTGTTATAATTAGCATTTATGACATCTCAAGACTCAAAATACGAAAGGAACTCATGAGTCTAATAACCGATGAGATTTATGATAATTATATGAAAATTAAACATCCTTATGTTAGCATTGAATAGCCATGATGAGCAACTCTTAAGTATATATATGACATCTCAATTTCATGACTTCCCCCATTGCCATTTTGTTCGATGTTAATCACCATCGTACACCACCTTTGTAGTCTTCTTTAAATAAGTTTGCCGTCGTAGTTACAGAAATTATCACCGCTGTTGACTTTCTTTGCAGATTTTGTTTGTTGGCAAGTAAAGTGGAGGTAATGGAATCGGGTCCTTTTCTCTATACTTCTAAGTTCTAACTAACATTTGTCACCAATAAGTTTTTTTGCTTTTCTGCAGGTTTGCTGAATACCTCAGAAGTGAAAAATTACACGCTCAAGATCGTTCATAGCATTGAACACCTGCTAAGGACCCGACACTATCGTGAGAGGTCGTATATATTTGGGAGTTGCTTATTGACTTTTTCAAGATTCTGGTTATTTTACCACTTAAATCCTTAAATGTCAAACACTTAAAATTACTACTTATCTCATTATTTTGTACCATCATTTTATCAAATTTACAACAGCTTATCATGTTTATAAATTTAAGCGAATATTTATCTGGTTAATTTGTCTACTTTTAATATGTGTTTACATAGTTTAATGTTTAGGGTAGGCAAGAGATGATCATATATACATGGATTCAATTGCGATACGCTTTGCCACCAAAGTAAGTTCATATCGATCAAAGGTTAGATCTGTGACCTTTATAGGTGTAACCTCAAGTGCCTTTAGAACTTTGAAGTGTTATTTTTTTTTATAAATGTACTTTTGTTTTTGTACAATTTACGAATGAACAGTTGAATTAAACACTTCAAATTAATGTGGTTATTAATCAACAGGTGAAAAGGTCAAATGCGAAACCCACAACAGTATGCGAATTACAACAAAAAGCACGAGAAAGCGTCAACGTCTGAATTCACTTCTTGTGAGAAACTTGCATTACATATTAAAAAGGTTTTGTACCCGGTTGTTGGTGAACTCAGTGCCACCATGATACGAATATATACAGAATGATATCCACACATTATGGAGTGAATTACTCCTTTACAATCCTTTACAAAAATATATTATAACAACCTATTTTGACTATTCAATCAATATTAAATATGGTTGTTGACGTGAGCTGTTATCATGGCTATTAAAGGTCTACCCATGCTTTTCTACAAAAAGAACCAACTTTTGGGCTCAATTAGCATAATGGGACTGAGATTTATGGCCTGGTCACTGCCCATTTATGCATATCTAGGAAATAACCTAACATTATTTATTAGTTAATATTTGTCATTTTCTATCAGAATATTGGTCTAAATTGTAATTTTATGAATGTACATAGAATTCTCAACTGTGCTCATTTAGGAGGCATGTGAGAATTTTGGGAGCCTTCGTTTCGATAATACAAATGTAAGTTGTTATCAATTCAGAATGTTTTTGGAACGGTCTTATTAGATGCTTGAGTTTTTTTGTTATAGTTTATTTTTTTGTTATAGTTTATTCAGAATGTTTTTTTTTACAATATACCGTCGAACCTTTCACTTACCATCAAGAGTTTGTATGTTTATTGGTCCCTCATCACATCATAGTGTACTTTCTATATAAAATTTTACATGTTAGAAATTATATGTGAAATGTAGACACAGAGGATAACATGGATAATAATTTCTATGGGTTAACTATTCAATCGTTGAAACATGTAAAGTTAAGACCAATCTTTTTAATTTCAACTTGATGCTTTACTTTTTTATTTGTATAAGGTTGTTACTCAAGGTATTACTAATTCTTGTAAATGATTCACAACCTAACATGAGAAACTAAATCTTCAACTTCGCCGCAACGCGCGTGTTCCATACTATTACCATATAAAGCATTTCTTATGTATAAAATGGTAAATTTCCATCAAATTTTAAGATGAAATATGAAGGGTTAAGTTAAAATACTTAACTTTTTATCATTTTCTTCCATTCATGCTCCTATTCACTTTAATCATTGACATTTAGGTTTAACAAATCTATACTATATATTAGATTACTTAAAAATAATAAAAAATAAGCTTATGGATAATCAACTCATCACATTTATCAAAAAACATATATTAAAAATACATTCTATTGTATTTGTGTATTTGGAGTAAAAAACCCAATGAACCAAAATTAATCAAATTAAACATAAAATGTGTTTTGTAATTTTAGAGAAGTTAGTTAATAATTTAGATGTAAATTGTAGACACCGCCGCAACATGCAGTTTTCCCACTAGATAAAAAAATGTTGCGGTATACTATATAATGTTTATCATAAGGTTTTCCATGTTTATCATAAGAGTTTCCCGTGCGTTGCAGCCGCGAAGTGCGAGTTCTTTTATATATACACACTCTCTACAACATCCAAAAACACCTCAACAAGACAAAAAGATTTTATTTTTATTTTTTTTGTAATTTTATACCCATAATTATCTATCTCTGACAGAATACCTACCTTATTCTTCTTGTATCGTATCCCTTCAGTACGCCAGGACACATGAATGGTATACAGTCTGCACTTAGGGTCTGTTTGGTATGACATAATTGAATGGACGGGGGAATGGAATGGACGAGGTAATGGAATAGACGAGGTAATGAAATTGATGATTACCATTGCATGAGTTGTTTGGTTACAATATGAGAATGGAATGAACAATTACTTTTTTGTTGTTTGGTATGGGAGAAAAGACGAAGGAATAAAATCGGATGGCGGTGGTCAATGATGGGCGGCGATTGTGTGTGGTGATAGGTGGCAGTTGTAGTGGCGGCAACGGTTGTAGGTGGAGACGGCGGCGAGTGGAGACGGCGACAGGTGGTGACAGCGGTGGTGGTGGTGGGTGGCGGTGAAGGTGGGTGGCGGCGGTGGTCAGAGGTGGTAGCGGTGGCGAAGTTGGTGGCAGGTGGTAGCGGTGGTGGCGGTGGGTGGTGGTGGTTGATAGCGAAGGCAGAGGTGGGTGGCGACGACGGCGGTGATCGGAGGTAGCAACGGCGATGGTGGATGGCGGCGACGGCGGTGGCGGTGGCGGCAGTGTGCGAGATGGAGGTCGGTGGCGGCAACGACGGTGGCGGGTGGCGGCAAAGGTGGGTGACGGTGGCGGATGACAGTGGTTGTGGGTGGTGGCAACGGTAGTGGGTTGTGGTGTTGTCAATAAAAGGTGAAGAGGGAATGGAATCGAAAAAAAACAAGGGTGAGTGATGGAATGATTTTGAGGGAATGGAATGCATTTTGGAATGGGCGATTCCATTCCATCGACCAACCAAACACTCTTTTTTTCATTCCCTCTTAATGGTCCATTCCATTCCACCTATCATTCCTCCATACCAAACGTTACCTTAGTGTTAGTAATGAAAACCCGTACTACTTTTCGATGCATATATACGTAAACATAGTATACCATTTTTAATAGTTTTCTTTTCGTTATTTCACTGTAGTCAGTTGGCTGATGATGGGATTGGGGATGACGGTGGCATGCGTTAGCTAAAGTTTGGTCTATGTGTTATCCAGTAAGATAGGAAGGCGTGCGAGAGTTTATGCGTTTTTCCTTTTTCTGTTTCATGTTTTTTTTCTTGGAAGACATCTTTTTTCACTTCTTTTTGGCCGGCAAGTTTTGCCAAGGAAACAACTTATGGTCCATGGTTTAATAAAGTTTAATCACGCCCCTTTGTAGGCGTATTGTCTTACATGTTATGCACCGGCCGTGTCAAAGGTCTTACCACGAACAAACAATAGCTATTATGCATGCCGTGCATCGCACGGGTTTTCTCCCTAGTATTTTTATAATAAGTTAATAACTTGAAGGAGTAGAGGAAAGTTTCAACTTGGTTCTACTCAAATACATTGAAATACCTTTTTATTTGTTCTTTTTATACGGAATGTTATAACATTTACTATATTCGTTTATATAGTTTTTGATCGATGTAAAATAACTAATAGTATCTTTGTTGTAATATCACGATATTCGTTTTATAGTTTTCGATTGATGACGTGTAAACCATATCTAGACATCATTTTAGGTATATCAGAACATTTTCTTTTTAGATTCTCTCATTTGGTTGCTATACCGAGTGTCAGTACCATGGAAATACCGTTATGACACAGACCAATGCCGACTAATTCCCCGCGCAAAGCGCGGGAAAGTTTTACTAGTTAGTAAAACGTTCGGTGACATGTTAGGTTACGTTTCTTCATGTTCATTTGATTATCTTAAAAATAAGAGTTAATTGTCTGAATGGTCCCTGTGGTTTGCCATTTTTTCATCTTTAGTGCTCACCTTTTTAAAAAAGCATGTTTGCTCCCTATGGTTTACACGATTGTTACTCGGATAGTCCCCTATCTGGATGAAGGTTAGTTTACTCAGTTAAGTTGATGTGAAATTACTAAATTGCCCTTACTCGTTTATTAAAAGAAATATACTTAAATTAAGTCATTTTAGTGAGGCCCACACCCACCACTACCCAATATCTCCTTCCACCCACACCTCTACACCTGCCACTGTTCACCATCCTTCACCCACCACTGGAACCGTCGTTCACCGCTGCCGGTCGATTTGCCTCTCGTACAGACTAATTGCTATAGCAATTCTCTACCGGAATTTGATTCAAATCTCATTATTCTACCAACCGAAACAACAAGATTGAAATCGGGATCTAAAGGAGATCAGGTGAAGAAATCGGAAACAGATCGGTTGTTTAGAGTCGATTTAACGTTGCGATTAGATTTCTGGCGCAGACAATCACCACCGCCACGGTTGTTTGGAGTCGATTTAACTAATTTCAGAAACGAAGCAATTTAATCGGTAAATCTGACGCACAGAATCACCACCGCCACGGTGCGCTGTCGCTGTTTATGAAGCTTATAAACGATTACAGACATAACCACCGCCGGTAAATCTGACACACACAATCACCACCACCACGATCGATTGATTGGCTTTATCGGCGTATCACATAATGAAACTGTTTTGTAAGCAGTTGTGATTCATAATTCTTGTTTCATGTATGTAATTCTACTGGATTTTGTATTCAATTTAATGCATTGTTGGTTACAGATTTAGCTGATTAATAATCTTGTGTTTATGTATTGGTGAACGAATGATAATCACTTAAGAAATTCAAATCCGGTTGTTTTCATGTATGACAATATCGAGGAAGAGAGACAGAAACAGTGACTAACCAGAAGCCTTGTTGCCGACCAAAAAAACGGTGCCGGTGGGAGGGTCTGGTGGTTTTTGTACGGTGGGTGATGGGTGGTTTGTGGGGTAGGGGGTGTATGAGGGGTTTGTGGGTAAGGGGTAGATTAATATAATAATGAGGGGCCCAATATAATAATGAGGTGCCCATTAGGAATTCTTTTATATTAATTATAATACTAAGGGTAATTTGGTCATTCACACAAACTTAACTGTAAAAACTAACCTCCATCCATATGAGGGACTATCCAAGTAACAACCGTGTAAACCATAGGGAGCAAACATGCTATTTTAAAAAGGTGGGAACTAAAGATGAAAAAATGACAAACCACGTGGACCATCCGAGCAATTAACTCTAAAAATAATAAAAAATAAACCTTTAAAACTTTTTTTTTCTAAGTTAGCTAAAATTTATGTCTAACGAAAATGATCAGATCTTTTTAATTTGTTATAATAAAACGTTAAAAACCATTTTTCCCTTCATTAAAAGAAAGAAAAAAGACAAAAAAGTTGATGTTAAATGAAAAATCTAACCAGATTTTGATTTTAATGAAAATGACAAAACAATTTAAACCCCAGAGACTCAAATTCAAAAGATTTGACTTTTGGACTAAAATGACAAAAGTGGCCAAATCACATAAACCATTTTAGGAGTTTACTTTAACGGTTTTATATAAATCAAAACCACTTACAAATATCATAAACTTAGTCCTTTAAGATTCATGCTTTGATTTAACCTCCATATTTATCATTCAATGCTACATGTATAACTCCAAATATTCGCTAAGATACCAATTCATTAAATATGAGAAACACACACACACATATATATAGAGTTAGGTTAACGTACTAGAGCCCTTATTCTACATTATGTACGCGATCATCTCAGCCGTCAGATCTTCATCCCATACTGAAATCGCATGTTGGTTTTTTGTAACAATTTCGTATGTTGGTTTTTAACATGCGATTTCATCAAAATTACTACATGCGAAATTGTTACAAAAAACCAACATGCGGTTTTATCAAAATTATAACATGCGAAATTGTTACAAAAAAACCAACATGCGATTTCATCAAAATTATCACATGCGATTTCATCCATGCTAATTTATAACATGCGATTTCACATGGCGTACGTAGCGTACGTTAAGCCATTTTGTACAATACACACTCTCTCTCTCTCTCTATATATATATATATATATATATAACTTTCTTTTATTATATTTAAAAAAATCTTATAAATTTCATTATTATATTTTAAAAAATCTTAGGGTGAGCTAGAGGTGTACAAATCAGTTTTTTTAAAAACCAGTTTCTGTTATTAACCGAACTGGTTTTTTCATCCAAAACGAAAACCGGTTTTTCTATAACCGGTTTCGGTTACTAACCGGTTTTTCAAGTCCAAAACAATAACCGGTGTAACCGGCTAGGAACGGTTTTTAATCGGGTTTTCCAAAAAAAAAAACGGTTTTGGTTATTAACCGGTTTTTCAGATCAAGAATCCAAACCGGTCTACAATCGGCGGTTCGGTTCGGTTGTAAAACCGGTTATAAAAAACCGGTTTCGGTTTTTTCCCGGTTTCAATTCTAAAACCGATTTTTTTGTACACCTCTAGGGTGAGCGAAGTGGAGCTCGGTGAGAAGCGGTAAACATCTTTACCGAAACGGTAAACCACCGCCATCAAAGCCTTTACCGATTTTGGTTGAGGAATTCGGTGAACCTTCACCGGTTCGGTGAGAGAGGGGGGGGGGGATGGGTGTGTGGTGGGGTACATTCCTTCTCAACCAATCACACATTTTTTTCCTTTTTTAAATAGTTTACCTAAACCCGATTAGGTAAATCACCACCAACGTTTATGAGCGTTGGGTCTAGAGCTCAGTCGTGTGTATTGCAAGACCATATCCTTCGGAACAGTGGGGTTGTTAAGCTTGACGTAGACTACCAAAGTACTTAAGTGTCTCTCTTCCATACTTTGATATTGGCGGTTTCTCTAATATGGACACCGCCCCTTCAAAGCCACAAAAAACTTTGGCGAATGCCCTATTTGACAAAATCGCTCGGAGTCTGGGAGAAGCATTTGATTTGTCTCCCCGCTAGAAGGCGGTAATTCAGTGCTTGAAAGGCCCCCATGCGCAAGACTTTTTGACTGTTGTCCCGATCGAGGGGCTGGGGCAATGCATGTCGGCTGTTGAGTATAGGGCTATCCTCAAATACCGGCTGATGATCCCTATGTATCCAGAAGACGAAACCTGCCCAGTCTGCCATAAAGCCTGCATGGATAAATACGGGGAGCATGTTGTTCATTGTAAGTAGCTCCCTGGTTTCAAATATCGGCGTGACTGGGTGTGGGATGTTTTGGGGGATATCTTGAGGAGAGCGAGGATTTCTACCAAGAAGGAGGCCCCTGTGAATTTCCTTAAAGATCCCATGGAAGGGAGATCTACATTGAGACCAGCGGATCTGCTCGTCTTTGGCTGGGCGGGAGGGAAACATGCTTGTGTAGATCTCACAGGAGTCCCCCCTTAACTGGTTTAAGGGAAAGCGAGTTTTGTAGCAGGACAGGCTATAAGGAAAGTGGAATAAAAAAAGGTGGATAAACACGCCAAAGCCTGTGCTGATAACCAACATGCATTTGTCCCCTTCGCCTTCGATACCTTTGGCTCCCTAGCTCCAGAAGCGATCCGTTTGTTGACTAGGGTCCAAAAGGTTGTCCACAACAGTTGCTCATCAACATGGGGCAGGGGTTTGTCTTTAATAGGCTAGGGTTTGCTATTCAGAAAGGGGTAACGGCGCAGCTTGTTGCTCGCTTACCTGCGATATTGATGTAACTTGGCCTGTTCATACATACATACATACATATATATATATATATATATTATATATATATGGGCAAGGATAAATTGAAAACCCACTTGAGTTGAATAAACCCTGAAAACCCAATAATAACCATTGATTAGAGTGGATGAATGGCTAGGATGATTGTTTGCATATCTGATTATTTTTATCTCTTTCTCTCATTATTAAAATATATAATGTGTACCTAAAGGGTAAAATGGGAAGAATTTTACACTTATTTGACACAAACAAACAAAAACTCTGTATGTGTCAGATTTTTGTTTCTTTTTTATGTAATTCTCTTTTTTTTCATTTTTTATATACATCAGATCCATCTGTTATTTCTTTTTTATATACATTTGTATTTGTATTGCATAAAATGTAACATACATTTTTTAATTGTCAATTTATGCCACATTTGTAATAACACGCTTTATTTCTGTAACATAAAAATATTACATAGAAACGTAACATATAATTTTTACATGATCAAATGTTACATAGAAAGGTAACATAATTTTTACATGATCAATTTTACGTCGCATACGTAACACTTTTTCTGTAACACAAAAAAATGTAACATTCTGTTTCTGTAATAGATACTTTATTTTTTACAATAATCAGGAAAAAAAATTGACAGCACACTTTATTTTTACAAATAATCTAGAAAAGTGTAACAATGCACTTTATTTTCTGTAACGTACATTATTTCTGTAACACAAAAAAATGTAACAAACATTTTTGCTTTGACTGATTGTTGCATTTCTAACACAAAAAAATGTAACAACACACTTTGTTTCTGTAACAGTCACTTTATTTTTACAATAATCTGGAAAAAATGTAACAACACACTTTGTTTTTACAACAATCTAAAAAAGTGAAACAATGCACTTTATCTCATCTGAACAAAAAAATAAAAAAAAGTGAAACAATGCACTTCAATCATAAAATCATAAAATCAGTAATAACATTCATCTCATCTAAACAAAAAAATAAAAAAAAAAAAGATGTAGATCTACGAAACACAAAAAAATGAAGATCTACAAAACACAAAGAATTGCAAATCTGAAAAGTGCAAATATGGAGGACCTTTTAGATCTGGAACATAAAAAATTACAAAAAAATGTTGGAGATCTACAAAACACAAAAAAAAATAAAGATCTACAAAAACACAAACATACTTATGGATCTGGATGATCTTTTAGATTCTGAACCTCATGTTCAACATCAAACATCTTTTGGATCATCTTCAACATCTGAAACAACATCTTCAACATCTGAAACAACATCTTCAACATCGGATTTGTTGTTGGCTGTGAACCGGGATCATCATTGAGGTTCGGTAACTCCGTACCGCCGGCAACATTTCGATGTTGTTGGCTGTTAGAATCAGCCATGTTAAATGCAAAATCTCTTCAATGGTGAGTAAGGATTCTCTCTTTAACACATTCTCTAAGATGTGTGAATAAATGAATGAAAAAGCTTCTGAAATCGAAGGTTGTGATAGTAAATGAATGAAAAAGCTGATGAAATGGAAGGTTGTGATAGTGAGAAGTGAGAGATGAAGAAAGTCTACAAAAGAAAGTACTATATGCATTAATGAAAAAGCATGACAAAGAAATGAAGCTTTGAAACTAGGAAAAAGAAGTCTGCGTGTGCAGACATCACCAAAGCCATCAACACATGTCAACAATTAAACATGTAAAATTACTATCCTGTCCTTGGTTCTTTCAAATAAAAGATTAAACGTGGATCAATCCTAGCCACATATTAGAGTTTTCAGGGTTTAGTCAACTGGATTGAGTTTTCTCATTATAATTAGCCATATATATATATATATATATATATATATATATATATATATATATATATATATATATAGGGTAGGAGTTGGCTACAAAGCCAACTTTTCCTACAAAGTATAGGAAGCGATCTCACTGTGACATGTGGCATATAGGGTTTTTTTATTAAAGGGCATAATGGTAATTGAATAATTATCTTATTTATAGAAGATTTATATCATAACAAAAAAAAGAGATTTTTAAGGAAACAAGATATATCATATCAATTATAGACCTGCAGTTACTTTAAATCACGAAGATCGATTCATGAATAATTTCTTCACGTTGTGTTTTATTAGTCACACACAACACGTCATATGATCATTCATGAACAATTTCTTAACGTTGTGTTTTATTAGTTACATGTAGTTTATGTTTTAAGAAGGACGTGACTTTATAATTATTGATGTTGTGTTTTGTCAATTATTGGTTTCAGCACGATGTGTTATACCAGTTTATGATTCACAATGACATGTTTTTTGTATTTTTTCTTCAAATTGTGTTTTACAAATATTGGGTTCTTCATGATGTGTTATAGTGTATATAACACACCAGAGTAAAAACATCATAATTGGTGACTTTTAAACACACTAATAGTACAACTACTATCAAACATAATATTGAGTTCTTCATGATGTGTTATAGTGTATATAACACACTAGATGTAAAAACGTCATAACTGGTCACCTTTGAACACACTAATGGAACATCTACTATCAAACATATTTGGATCCATTTTAAACAAGCAATTTAGATCCATTATATTAAAAAACATACCCAGTTTACCCAACAACCATAAAAAGGAATGCAAACAAAGAAATATAGCATTAAACACACTACTTTGAATACAATGTATAGAAAAAAATTAACAATCAGTGTCTTCGTCTTCAACACAACCCATTGTCTCCGTCTTCAACACAACCCACTGAATACTTCAAACGCATGATCTAACAAAAAACAAGCTACAACACATCATGTTCCCGTATAACACACTGGTATAAACAAAACATTCATGTACCCATATAACACACTGGTATAAACATACTTTGATCGCTTACAATCAAAACAACTTTGAATGCTTGAAGTATATAAAAAACACACCTTTGCCCGATGATCCCTTCTTGGAACGATTTTTTTTGGAACAGAACGGAGCCTTATTTTTTTTGCATTGACTCAATGTTCTTGAATCTTTTACATGCAAGAAAATCGACAAAAAAACCACACTGATGATGGATTTTCAACTTCCAGGACACATAAAAAAACACGCTTGTATTTGAGTGCGAATTTGTTATCTAGATCCATGATTCTAGCTAATTTTGGAATGATTGAGGGTTTCCTGGTGTGTGTGTTTAGAGAGAGAGAAAAACCCATTAATGTAGGAAGGTAGGTTTATGATGACGGTTATATGATTGATTTAAAAACACAATGACCAAAATACCCCCAAAAAATTAAAACAATTTATTTTTAACATGCATATATTACCAAAATGTCACCAAGATAATCTCAACCATTAAACACTCCGATCCTATGGCCAAGATTGTTTCCTACACTTTGTAGGAAAAACACACTTTGTAGAGGAACCCCACCCTATATATATATATATATATATATATATATATATAGGATAAGGATCACGTGAGAAGTGATAGGCTAGTTGAGAAACTTGAGAAGCATTCTGGACCACACATTTTTCTAAGCCTTTCGTAATATACACATATGTATAGTTTAAAATTGACTATATACATATGTGTATAACTCAATATACATATATGCATATAGTCAATTTTAAACTATACATATGTGTATATTACGAAAGGCTTGGAAAAATGTGTGGTCCAAAATGCTTCTCAAGTTTCTCATATAGGGTGGACTTCTCTTAGGATCCCTACCCTATATATATATATATTGAAAGGTAAATTTCAATAAAAAAACGGCACAATGGGGCCTCAAAGCAAGGACCCAAGGGCAAAAAAACGACATTACATCAAGTTTAAAGGAAAATTACACCAAACATTCCAATCTATATCTTTAAATCTGGATCTATTTCGAATCCAAAAATACGATGTTGTTTTTATGTTCTCCACGACTTCAAGTGCTCTCCGACTTTTACCTTTGAAGATTCTATTATTTCTTTCATTCCATAACGCCAACGTAGTGGTAATAATAATCCCTCTCAAGATGTATCTAGATTGCTTCGTAGTAGTTTGTAAATCCACCATCTTTATAAGGTCCGAAACTTCGAAAGCAAAAATAGGAGGCAACCGACGCCAATCTTGAATCCTTGACCAAATCTCAGTCGCATAGAAACAACCAGTAAATAAGTGAAGCGTCGTCTCTTCGTCTGAGTTACAAAGAGCACACACAACATTCGGCACTGGAACCCCTCGTTTGAGCAGCTCCGTCTTCGTTGGTAGACGATTAATCGTTGCTCTCTAAGCCATTATTTTGCACTTCAAAGACACCCAACCTTTCCAACTCATATGCCAATTGTTACTCTCTGAAGAATCGCTCAACATCAACTTTTTAGCCATGTTCACCGAGAAAAAAACCTTTGTTATCTGCAGTCCACTTCCAGCCATTTGCGCCTCCTCTCCATTCAAAATCGTGTATGTCTGAAAGAAGGCTGAACACCTCGGTAATCTACTCCGGTGTGGAAGGAGCCGCACACCAGTCCCAATTCAGCATTTTAATCCTATTAATAACTTGCAATCTGTCCGAAACTGTCGCCCATTTGTTCTTTTCGATTCTGAATAGATGAGGATAAATATTGCGAAGCGGTTCGTCATGAAGCCAAAAGTCTACCCAAAAATTAATCGTCGCTCCGTCACCCACAATACCAACAAAGTAGCTATTGAGCGTATTGCCATTCCGTATTTTCTTTTCCCCTATTTTAACTTGCCGAAGGAGTACATGGCAACAAAGTCCATGTTCTACTCGACCCGTGACATCCCAAAACTACTTTCTTCCAAAGGCTTCTACCTTCATTCTTAAAACGCCACGTCCATTTAAGAAGAAGCGCATCATTAACATATTGCAACTTGGTGATTCCCAAGCCTCTCGCCTTCTTTGGAGAAGTAACAATATCCCAAGCAACCCAATTTATCTTTTTATCATCACTAGAACCGGCCCAAAGAAAACGCCTCTTAATTGCTTCAATATTCTCAGTAACCGCCCTAGGGGCTTTATAAAAATAGAGATAATAAATAGGCAAATTCTCAAGAACCAATTTAATAAGGATCAAACGCCCCCCCCCCCCCCCCCCAATAGATAAATGTTTAGCTTTCCATGAAACCAATCGATTCTTTATCACGTCGACCACCAAATTCCAATGACTAATTCTAGACATTTTAGCTCCCACTTTAATGCCCAAATACTCCAAAGGAAACGCACCTCGCTTACATCCCAAATACCACGTCGGCCAATTCATATATGTAATTAATTATAAGTTATGGTAAAAAAGTTATTAATATTTAGGTAATTTAAAAAAAGTTAGAATGTTTAGGTTGCCAAGATAAGAAGGCGCAACTTCATTCGGTGCATGGACAACTGATATTACACAAACCACCCCCAAACTTTCACCAACTTTACAAAACGCATATTCTCCCCCTACTCATCTGTCACTCTGAGAGCTAGGGCATAAATAGCAGCAGCAACTCTCACTGCCACCACCGCACTCCGTCCTACCGTCGCATCGCCACCGTCTCCTCTCACAACTCCGTCAACGAAGCACCGTCCAAATTACCTCCGATCGTCTTCATTGTCATTCAGGTCCGATTATCTAATCGCACAAACCCTAGGTTCCGTTTCCTTATATTTGTTCTTGTTTTCGTACTAATCGGGTTTATTATTTGTGTTTCGGGTGAAATGAGTTTGTATATAAGTGTAAATCTGTTTGATCATTATCTTATGTTAGTAGATTGTGTTTATGTGAAGCTTTTATGTGTGTATGAAGCGACGGATGGCTTATATTTGATGATCGTTCGTTGCGGTGACTGTCTTTGTATGTGTATGCGTAATGAAATCGAATTGTTTAGTTTGATGATTGTTATTATTCATTATATATGATAATTTGTGTGTTTCGGTGGTTTCAATAAGGTTTTGATGCGTTAGAAAGAAAATAATTTACAAGAATTTAGGTATTTTGGAGAGGTTTTGAAGTCTAATTTTTAGGTGTGATTTAGGTTTAGTTTGCTGCATAGAGTAGCCAATTCTATGCGTAGGAAATTTCTAACTTGATGAAACCTGTTTCTTGTGTTATTTTTGTGTTTACGGCAATTTTAGGGTGATTTATGTCATATGAAGATGGTTAGGGGCTAAGAATTGGTTTAGTGTCATTGACTTTATAAATACATGTTTGATAAGGGGTGATAGTTATAGAGGTACACTGAATGAGGAGAAAAGAGTGATGTTGGCACTTAGTCAGCTGGAAAGACGCAGGGTTTCTTTTTAGCTACGGCAGCAGTTACGGAATGCTAGCTTTGTATCTTGGAGGGATGGAAAATGTTATATACCAAGAAAAAAATTAAATCAAAATGGGAAAATAATTAACGACTTGTAATATCTATGTAGTTAATATCGGTGATATATCGGTCCCCTGGCATAATATCGATCAAAATATCGGTACCGATAATATCGGCGATATTGACCGATGTTTGGCCGATATACCCGATATATCACCGATATTTGACCGATATAACCGATATATCACCGATATTTGACCGATAAAACCGCTATATCACCGATATATCACTGAATTATCAAGTTTTAAATTGCTTTATATATAAATTTGCATTATATTAAAATTACCGATATCCCACCGATATCTCACCGAGATAACCTATATATCAAATATCGGTCCTTGACCGATATCCGATATTTTACCGCATTAACTGCATAGACTTGTATTCATAACAAATTGGTTGTGATATAACATGGGGTTACATATATAAGAGGAGGATATCTTAGGAATCATATCGTGTTTTGTGGATTATCAAAAATTAAATCAAAATGGGAAAATAATTAACGACTTGTATTCATAACAAATTGGTTGTGATATAACATGGGGTTACATATGTAAGAGGTGGATATCTTAGGTATCATATCACGTTTTGTAGGTTATCCTTAAATGTGACTTTTTTACCTATTTGGGTTAACTTAGATAGGTTTTTATTTGAGTGATTTAGGCCAGGGTGACTAAAGCATGTCTACTTTTATGTACATCGATTTATGCTCAGGTGTAGATTCATTTGTTTTTTGAAATGAAAGTAATGTTGTATTGTTGTTCTAGACGCAAATGAAAGAGTCACATAATACGATTTAGTGTTCTTTAATGATAACACTATCAAGGCAATAAAAAAATGTCTGTTTTTTTTCGTACTAGTATTTGCTACTTTTCTGCCATATCCTTCTGTCTATTTGTTTTAGTTCTCTTTTGCATGTGGTCTACACATTACTTTGTTGTGTCATGGTGAAGTTTCTATAAGACCTTTGCAAATTGTCCACACCTTTCACATTAAGTCATATTAATTAAAATTATTTTCTTACTTATCACATTTGTGTAATGAATAATGAGTGCTCACCTGATTTAATGAAGATGCGGAAGTATAATCTTGAGATGTGCATTGTTGCTGCTTTACTTGTGGTTTTGCGCACATATCTAATTTTGTTGTAGTGTTAATTGTTGTATGTCTGTTTGTTTTTCAGGTCTGTGTTGATATACTGTGAATGCCGAAGAAAGTATTTTGACACAACATGGGTTTTGACAATGAGTGTATATTGAACATTCAATCTCTTGCGGGAGAGTACTTTTGTCCTGTTTGTAGAACCCTTGTCTATCCACATGAAGCTATCCAGACACAGTGCACTCATCTATATTGCAAACCTTGTTTGTCATATGTTGTAAGCAGTACTCAGGCCTGCCCCTATGATGGATACTTGGTAACCGAAGCTGGTTCAAAGGTATTTTTTTTTTCTTTTATTCTCTGTATTTTATTAACTTTCTAGTTGTAAATTGTATTTCGATAATTTTTTCAGCCACTCATGGAGTCCAACAAGGCTCTAGCAGAAACCATTGGGAAGACCACTGTACATTGCCTTTATCACAGGAGTGGCTGTGTGTGGCAAGGTCCTTTATCTGAGTGCACAACCCACTGTTCTGGTTGTGCCTTTGGTAATTCTCCAGTTGTATGCAACCGATGTGGAATTCAAATTGTGCACCGTCAAGTGCAGGAACATGCTCAGACCTGTAATGTCAATGTAATGACAATTTTTCTTTTTGTCCTTAAGCAGAAGCTGTATTATTCTGTTCATTGTAATTAGTATTAATGTGTATAACCAACAGGGTACAAGTACTCAACCACAAACGTCTGAGGCTGCACAGGATGCCGCTTCATCTGGAGCTGTGCCTACCGATCAAAGCAAAATTGCTAATCAAGCAGTGGCACCACCACTAGCTTCCCAGCCACAGGCATCTCAGACTGCCGCCGCTCAAAATCTGAATCAGCCAGCAACGTCATATCCTCTCCCTCAAGTCATGGCTGCACCTGTATTGCCAACAGCTGAACACCAATATTACCAGCATTATCAACAATATTACCAACAGTATCCTGGTTATGATCCATACCAGCAGGCTTATCAACAATACTATCCGTATCAACATCAGCCTGCTCAGCAAATCCAGCAGCCCCAGCCCCAGCCCCAGTCTCAGCCACAAGTTCAGCAGCAAGTGCAAGCCCCAATGCCACAGGTACAGCCGCAGGTTCAAAACCAGGCACAGACTCAAGGGCAGGGTCAACCACAACCTCAGACACAACCTCAGGCTCAGTCACAAATTCCAGCTAATGGACAGCCTCAACCTCTCTACCCTCAGGCTGTGGTGGTTACCTCAAGTCAAAACCAGGGTCAGGCGAATTCACAACCTCAAGGTCACCCAGGTCAGCCTGTTGCCCATGGTCACATACCTATGCCGTCATACTCGCAAGTCCAGCCGCATATTGTTCAAAGTCATGCACAACCACCTCAATATCAGCAACCTCCTCCACAGATGCATCATCCTCAGCCACCTCAAGTGCCACCATTTCCTCAAACCCAACCACAAACACAACCACAACCTTACTCACAACCACCCTCACATTTCCATTCACAGCCCCCGCCTCAATTGCAGCCAATTAATCCCCAGTATCCTCCAGCAAGTCATCCACTTTATCCATCACAGCCTCATCAGCATGCTCCACCCCAACAGCATCCTATGCAAGTGCAGCCACCATCTGGCTCTTTGCCGTCACAGTTTCCACCACCACCTTCTTATATGCGTCCTCTGCAACCTTCCCATATGTTTCCACCTCAGCAGCGTCCTGTTACACATCAGGTTCAGCAACCAATGCCTCCACCATATATCCAGCAGCCTCAAGCGTTTCCAGGACAAACACCTGGTCAACTCCAAGGTCAGCCACACCATGCTGGTCTATCTGCACATCAGAATCTTCAAGTACGTCCACAGGTTCCACCTCAGCAAATGCAACAACCTTCTCCTGCATTGCCACATGGCATGCCACCTCAAAGTTATGTGGGAAGACCTGCTATGCTGAATCAGGGAGGTCAGCCACAGCAATATCCCCAATCTTCTGGTTCAGCAGGTGTTGCACCACCAGCCAGACCACTACAGTTTGGTTCAAGCCAGCCCTTTGTAAGTCAGAGTAATGTTAACTTGGCTAACCAGCAATATGTGTATCCAGATCAGCAACGTAATGAATATGCACCACCTTCGGGTGGTGATCAAACATTTGAAAGAAGGGTAGAACAGGAAGGTAAATCGCCTTCTCTGAAGAAGTCTGAGCCAGTGATTAACGAAGTAAAACCTGAAGCAGGCATGGCCGATGAATTTAAGCGTGAAGGTGGCCAGAGGAAAGATGAAGCTTTGACTAAAGATGCTGTCTCTGAGTTGCATCAGGCACAAGGGGGGGTTTTAGTGAAAGAAGAGAGCACGGATGGTGCCTTAGAAGATCATTCTCTTGGTCAGAAAAAAACGCATGATTCGGCAGTTCCCACTACAGACTCTGCAAAACAAGGGGAGATAAGTGGATCATTTAGTCAATCCCAAACACCTCAAGGCCAGATTGGTGAAGCGTCTGGTGGATTTCCAAGCAAGGGCACTGAACAATCTTCGCATCTTGCTCCTATTACAGAACAAGGAAGATCTACACACCCTCCTTTGCCGTATGGGCCTCCTGGGCAGCAACAAAGACCTGTTGCACCTAAGTCGCAGTCGGCTCCTAATATTGAACAGACAATGGGCCAATCCCCAAGCCATTTTAGGCCTCCTGGGCATGGTTACTTGCCTCACGGCCCCCATCCAGGTGATCAATTTCAACCACCTGGTCCAAATCAACCTCCCCCCTTCCATCCTGAGGTTCCATCAGGTGGACCTAATAGTTTTGCTAACAGCAGAGGATATGAACCACATGGTAGAATTTCCAGGATGTCTCAAGGTGATCCATTTGGACCCCCTCCGCCACATGGGCCTGACGGTCTACGTCATCATGTTCCAATGGAATCTGATATGTACCAAAACCAGAGGCCTTCTCATTTTGACAGTAGACGTCAAGATTCCCATTTACCTGGTAATTTAGACAGGGGACCTTATCGGCCACCTTATGGTGCTGAATCAAATTCAACGAGGATGAATGGGGCCCCACCACCAGGTTTTGACTCGTCATCAGCACCTGGTTTTGGTGATGAAAAGTTTAGAACCTCTGATAGTTTTCCCATGCCACCAAACCGTCATCATGAGGAAAGTTTCAAACAGTTTCCTGGCCCCCCTCACTTGGGCCGTGAGGATTCTCCAAAATTTGGAAGTCGGCCATCAGGTGGATATGGGATGGATGGGCCATCAAGGTTTCATGAAAAAGAACCCCGTGGATATGGCTATGATGCTGGACAGAGGTTGCCACCATATCATCTCAATGAGTCTGGCGGAAGACCGCTTCCTGCAAATATACATGATAACAGAGGGAGGTTTGATAATAATCGTCAAAACCCTGATTTCCTCGGACCGATGCATGGTTTTGGTCGCCATCATATGGATCATCTACCACCTACTAGTCCAGGAAATCCATTCGGTGGTCCACATAACATTGATGTCGATGGCAGAAATATGGAAAGGCAGTCATTTGGTGAAAGATTTCCAATGGGGCCACCCGGTCACATGCATAGAGGGGAGTATGATGGCCCAGGAAAGCCCATGAATGGTGAACCTTTTGGCCCGAGGGATCTATCTGGTCGTGGTGAGCCTGGTTTTGGCCCTTTCCATGATTACGGTCGTTTAGGGGAACATGGGCCGGGGGGTTTCTCTCATCAGTCGCGTTTTGGAGAAGGGTTTGGCTCTAAGTCAGCTCGTCCACATTTGGACGAACCAGTTTTTAGAAATAGTTATTCTCGTCAGGGATTCCCTAGTGATGGTGGATTTTATGCAGTAAGTATTCTATATACCTTTTTAAGTATCATATATCGTTCTACAAATGTAAATGTTGAGTTTTGAATTGGGTATTTCTAGGGTGGACCTGACTCATTTGACCCGTTAATGAAGAGAAAGACGTTTAGCATGGGCTGGTGTCGCATTTGTAAAGTTGACTGTGAAAGTGTGGAAGGTTTGGATATGCATGGTCAAACACGTGAGCATCAGAGGATGTCCATGGATATGGTTATTAGCATCAAAAAGAAAAATGCTAAGAGACAAAAGTAAAGTCAAATATTTGTTCTTTTATACGATAACTGATTTTTTTTGTCTTAAACCTTAAGTTCTTTTTTTCCCTCGTATTGTAGAACATCTATTGAGCGTGAGGAGGGAAGCAAATACAGAATCTAGAGATTTATGCTCGTGCTGATATGTTTTAGGTGATGATGGTTGAGCAATACCATCTTTGGTATTTACATTTAGTAAGTGGTGAGTCACTGTCAGATGCTCTTTTGGATGGTATATGCTTGTTTTATGTTTCAGGTTGCTGCTTTGTTATTGAAGATGGTTTTTGGGAACTGTAAGTTTCTTGGAAGTTAGGTTGGTTTTGTTTTAATATCCTGAACTTTGATAGCTTTGTTGGACTAGTGCTCTTAGTTAACTCATGGGCTTTTTAGTATGATCAAGTTCTATGTCTGAAATTCTGGTTTTACTTTTTTTTTTTAAGATTTCTGGTTTTATTTTTTAAGCTAATATTTGTATCTGACCTGATGTATGATTGGTGATTTGTTGGCTATCTGGGGCAATTTTTAGATTTATGATCTAAATAGTATGTTTAGTCTAGATATTTTTCTCAATCTCGTTTAGCGCTTTAGCACAACCTTAGATTGTGGCATTTCATCCTTACGCTTGCTCTCGAGACATCTTTTGAGTTTTGAATTGCCATGAAATGAAGCTATATCTAGGATACTTATGTGAGGATTAGAGTAGAAGGAATGGACTAACTTTATCTTGAGCCGATGCGGCTTTTTGTTTGGCTAGGTAGTCACTACTCTTTGTTTTTACAAAGAAAGTGAGAATTTCTTGGTGCTTTTTAGTTGCAGAAATCTCAAGAATACTTTATATGTTATGAAGGAAATATTAACTTATAACATATGCTTATGGCATATCTGATGGTTTTAAAAAGACGACGGGGAAAGCACCTTAGGGAGGATGATGCTCAGCGAGCGCATCATCTAGCTGCTCCGTATACGGCGGCTATTATGCGCGGGGGAGACTTCTCTTGTATGCCAGAGGGAGATGATACTGAGACGTCTGCAGAACCACTTTTTGGCCACCAAAATAAACAAATTTCTAATATGCTACACTGCTAACCTTATTTATATGGTGATATACTGATATGGGCTCCTGATTTGCAAGCACATGCTCATTGTCCTCATTAGGATGCTGCTTCATGAGCTTGAAGTATGAGTTGAGTGGGTTGTCTAGTGAGTATCTGCAAATAGACTAGTTGCACCTCATGCTTTAAAGTAGGTACAAAATAGAATTGCCTTCTTTTATGCAAATGCTTTTTTTTTTCATTAATATGAGTTTCAGATAGATACGAGAGGATTACTTGTTCAAGTAGTCTGTACATAGAGAGAGCTATTTGGGTAGTACTTAGCATTGGTTGCACATAGAGCTTTTTTGTGGGTATTTATATAAATATCTTATTAATTGGTGTTTAAAAGTAGGATTTTTACGCCTTGCGAATTGTATTTTGGTAGCTAAACGCGCTTTTTAACCATTGCATGATCATGTGTTTCCGTATTGTAGCTTAGAGGCCGTGTATGATTTAGTTATGGATTTGTATACTTTGCACTCACCAAATGTAGATTAACAACCTGCTACCACTTGAGGGAGGAATCTAAGCAGCCCCTAAGTTCTTTTAGTCTCAACTGCTTAAATGGTGTAATAGAGGTCAATTCTAGTAACATTTCTTCTGACCTGAAAAAGATCATAATTTCATCTAGAAGAAACTACTAAAAAATAAACCTGATCTCATACAAGTATAGAGACAATGCAAGTCTAATGTTCATTATCTTCTTGATTAAGGTCAAACCATATAAGAGTTTCATTTGGATATCTTTTTTAGCTTAAATGGTTCTATTGCGTATGAATGGAAAATACAACGAAAGGATCGAATTATGAATTTGCTAGGTGGTACCACTTAGAACTTGGAACACATCATCAAAGTCATCCGAGTCCTGTAACTTGACAACCTAGGTGGCTATTTGACCCCTTCAATTTTGGTTGGTTATGTTATATGGCTTAATGGATCAAACGGGTGAAACAAATAATATAGCTAAAAGGGAAATGCTCGAAAGTCATCCAGACTTGTGAATAATGATATTAGACTCTAATTTAACAATGAGTTTAGGCCAAGTATCTAGGCTGAGACTTCGAAAGTCATCCAGACTTGTGAATAATGATATAGCTATAATGGATCAAACGGGTGAAATAAATAATATACCTAGGTGGCTATTTGACCCCTTCATCTTTATGATATTTTTGACTCTTTTTATGTGTTTAGGCCAAGTATCTAGGCTGGTGTGGATGTTCATCTTTATGATATTAGTCTCTAATTTAACAATGAGTGTCTGTGAAGCAGTAACGGGACCACAACTTTTCCACCGAGGGGTCATAATAGAATTTTTTAAATTCGCTACAACTACTTTACCGGTGACATTTTGAGACAAAAGTGGCGATGTTATATTGATAGAAAATTTTGGCTGGTCGAATGCTCAACGGACCCTGAACCCCCTCTGGTTCTACTTGTGGTGTGAAGTGTTTTTTTCATGGTCGCCTACTTGTTGATCCAGGTATCTATTTTATATTAGATTCGTGGATTTCAAAAGCTGTATTTTCATTTGAATATTTGTTTTAGTCATATTTTGGAATTAGGTATTTTTGTTTTCTTTTTTTTTTATTTGTATGGAAGCCATTGTTACGAAAACTACACATTAACAAAGACACGAAGCGGTATCGATTAGTTTAAATCAATATTTCATTTGTTTGTTTTTAAAAACCATTTTAAAAAGATCCTTTATAACCTTTATGTGTTGAATGAAATTATAGAATTTCATTTTTAATATATTCATGGAATTTTTTAGTGAAAAATCATTCATTTTTGGCTGTCATTAGTTATTGAATATTTGTTAGATAAATAAATTATCCAATCATGGTGTTTGGGTTTAATATTTAATAACCAGTTAAAACAAAAGAGAATATCAAATTAATTACAAAATCGAATGAAAAATAATTTGTTATACAAACGTTAATATGATCGAGTAAGTATAGTTTGTCATATTTGAAACTTGAGTACTTTTACAACCTACAACTATATTCTTTCTGTCATTTAAATAAAAAAATTATAAAAAATATTGCATCTTATGCGTGTATTTACCAGATCTTAATGAACATGCATGGAAATGTTGGTGAATTTAAATACATATTAAAGTAAATAGTTTTGTTATAATATTAATGTAAAAGTTCAAATTCCACTTTAACTATTACTTTTATTATGATTCGGTGTAGCAAACTATGTTATTTTCATAATTACTTGTGTAAAAAGGGAGAGCCTAAATAATGTGAACACTTGTACCACATAAGTTTTTTTTATAGAAAAGTAAAAACCATTGTTGTTTGTCACAACAGGTACACTAAAAATATACATTGGGCGTTTCTAGATCAACCTCAGGATTCACAGAAATGTACGTAAATTATACGCAATGAAGGTCAGCTGCCCCCTAGAGATTTTTTTATGGTAATTGGCCATATAAAATTTTTACGCCGACCTCCTAGAAATTTTGATTGATCCCTAAGAAAAAACAAAATTAGAAATTTATACATGAATCTACCTTGTGGCCTAGTGGTAGGGAGACTTGAGTCCTCCAAGTTTAATTCTCATTTGTGTCACTTTGATGGATTAGACAATGATAGATAAAGCCTAACCTCTTTGCAGAGGTGACAGACTCTATCTTGAGCCAACATCTGCTCTTGTTGTGTTACAACGACTGTCAAGTGACAGCCGGCGATATGGTTTTTCGGGGGAACGCTCAAGCCAAACTCTGAAACCAGCGTGGGCCCGGTTAAGACAACATAGTCTGGCCGAATTGGGGCAACGAGACTCTATTTTGGAGATTGTGGTAACCTAATACAAGGAAGTTGCCGTTCTAAAAAAAGAAAATTTATACATGAGTAAAATGCCAAATGGTCCGAGTTTAGGTTACCTTTGCCACTTCAGTTCAAAAATGAAACTTTTTGCATCTGGATTCCTACGTTTTTATTTTTATTGTCATTTTTCATCCAATTGGCCAACTTGGTATTTATACATCTACAATCATAAATCTAATATAAAAAATGGTCTAATTAAACACTAATATAATTATATAAATTGTAAATATTTAAACTCGAAATTGATGTTAAACAATTGTTACTTATTTAAAGTCTAAAACTAAATAAAATAAACTAGAAAAGCAGCCATTAGATAAATTAGAAATTCTAATTTTTTTCTAATGAAGTCACTGAGTGAGGGGTCTATATTTTATGGTTAATAGATATCTTTAGATCATGATTCTATTTAGACTATGATTTCATATCAGAAGAATGATCAAATTGCTTTTATTTATATTAACCTTAGGTTAATTTACTTCGCCGAAAGGGAGCAAAATTGGTCGAACCCTTAATTCTTATTAGTTTTTATTTTCTTTTTGTTAATATTCTTCCACTAGCAATTAATTTATTAAGATTTTTCTTTTTTACACCCCCCCCCCCCCCAACAATAATTTTTCTATCCATATAATTATTAACATATAAATAAGCAACTTCAATATGCATACATGTGTTGTAACATGTGCTTAGGGAGTTTTTCAAAAAAAAAAAAAAACTTAAATTTTCCTTTTTAACCCTAAAGTTTTTATCTTTAGCAATTTAAGTTTAAAGTTTAATCTTTGTTTCCTTTTAACCCTAAAGTTTTAATATTTGACAATTTAAGTTTAAAGTTTTAATCTTTAGTAATTTAACCCTTTTGATTAATTTGATTTTTCACTTCTAATTCAAAAGTCTTATACGATTTAATCACTTTGATTAATTTGATTTTTCACTTTTAATTCAAAAGTTTCCATCTTTTGTAATTTAACCACTTTGATTTTTTTTACTTATGTGTGGTAATCTTGGCTTTTGGGGTTTTTAAAACAAAAAATGGTTATGCATATGGTTGTTAAAACCTTGGCTTTTGGGGGTTTTTTAAAAAAAAATAATTTTTTAGTTTTCACCCAAAAGTATTTCATAAATTACTTTTAACCCAAAACTATTTGTTTTTTTTTACTTTTAACACAAAACTTTTTATCTTTTGCAATCTATCCTCACAATTTTTTTTTTATTTTCAGCTTTGGTCCTTTATAGTTTTTGTTTTCGGCAAATTTTTCGCTTTATACTTCGTTCTAAATTTTGTGACTTAACACATCGGAACATGCGTCTTTGGTTTAACGTTTTTACGTTTCGTTCTAAATTTTACGAGTTAACACGACGCAACGTGCGTGTGTGG
Organism: Helianthus annuus; assembly: GCF_002127325.2. Lineage (NCBI taxonomy): Eukaryota > Viridiplantae > Streptophyta > Magnoliopsida > Asterales > Asteraceae > Helianthus > Helianthus annuus. The sequence continues at coordinate 165,567,453 of NC_035440.2, read as the reverse complement.
TTGAACGTTTTTACATCGTCTATTTTTCCCCGTTTGACAGGTTCAACATAACGTGCGCGTCTTAAAATTTGTTTCCTTTTTAGAAACCTTTCACTGTGTGTCCATTAGGGGTGTTCATCGGGTTTTTTCTTCGGGTTTCGGGTTTTTCAGGTCGGGTTGTTCGGGTTTTTCTCTGGGAAAAATTGACCCGATAAACAACCCATTTAAAGTTTGGGTTAGTCGGGTTTGGGTTATTCGGGTTCGGGTTAGTTCGGGTCGGGTTATTCGGTTTTCGGGTTTAGATGTAAAATGAAAATAAATGTTTTTTTTTTACAAAATATCATCAAAATTCATATTGTTACTTTATAAATATTATCAAAGTTCAAAGATTAATTGACAATATGCTATTATAATATTTAAAAAACCCAAAACTTAGTGTTCCATCTATTAAAGACTCAAAATCTAAACACTTTTATAAGAAAAAAACAATAAATGTTCAGGTTTTTTTCGGATTTCGTGTTTCGGGTTTTTCGGGTCGGGTTTTTCGGCTTTTTGGCTTGGAAAAAGTGACCCGATAACCGAACCATTTAAAGTTCGGGTTGGTCGGGTTCGGGTGTCTCGGATTCGGGTTTTTCAGGTATTCGCTAATTCGGGTTCGGGTGACTTTGAATTCGGGTCGGGTTTCGGGTTTTGGATAAAAATGAACAGCCCTAGTGTCCATACTCCATTAACTCCTTGTGTGGTATGTAGGCATTTTGTTTATTCTCCAACCACTTTCCCCACCTATCGTTAACTCCTTGTGGCATGTTTCATTGTGTGTCCGTCACATGTTCACAAGTTGTCAACATAATGAACATATGTTAGATACTTAGGCATACAAAAAGAATCTACTATATATATTCTTTTTTATTTAAAAGTTTATTACAACTTAGATATTATCAACCAAAAATTTTTGGGGGTTAGTAGTTTGATTGTGTCTCTATGAAGTTTACTAAAATAGGGAAAATATCAAATAAGTTAGAAAGGATAGGAAGCAATATGATTATGACATGTGACAAATTTTAAAATAAAGAGAAATGGTATTTTAGTCAATCTCATCCTTTTTTCTTTCTTCTTCTCCCCAGTTACTTCAAAACGCACCATTTTCAAAACGCACCATCTCCAACTTTTTCTTCACTTATTATCTCAATAATCACTACATTATAGTGCGATTTTCGTCATCAATCAATGATTCAAACACCCGATCAACGTGTTCTTCAGCTTTTTTCGAAGAAAACCCAGTTTAATTTCATTCAAAATCTCGTTTTTTCCCGTGATTTTGAAGATAATCACTCAATCCGTTCGATTCAATCGCTGATAAGTGTTTCTATCATTCAAATTTCGTCAATCGATAAAGAAATCGGCTTCGATCCATGTAAGAAATTCTTTAATTTCATTTTCACGATCTGGGTTTTTGATTTAGTCATTGCGTTTTACGATCTTGGCGGGGGTCCGGGGGAGGCCGCCCCTGGTAGCAGGGTCCCAGGGGCGGCAGCCTCTGGCGGGGTCCAAGGGCAGAGCCCCTGGCTGGGGTTGAGACAATTCACAGACAACTATTGTCGTGATTCAATGCGTTTTAGAGACAACACTTTCTTTGGTGTTTTTATGCCATTGCGTTTTAAAACTAATACATTTTTATGCGTTTTCTAGTCATTGCGTTTTAGAAAAACACATTTTTGAAGTGTTTTTAGTCATTGCGTTTTAGGTAAAACACATTTAGGTGTTTTCAGTCCATTGCGTTTTACAGAGAACAATTTCTTTTGTTTATTTAGGCCATTGCGTTTTAGAAATGAGACAATTTTAAGTGTTTTCTGGCCATTGCGTTTTATAAATAAGACATTTCTTTGTGTTTTTTGTGCATTGCGTTTTAGGTAAAACACATTTTTATGTGTTTTCAGTTCATTGCGTTTTAGAAAACAGACATTTTAAGTGTTTTCTGGCCATTGTGTTTTAGAAATAAGACATGTGTTTGTGTTTTTGGTGCATTGCGTTTTAGGTAAAACACATTTTTATGTGTTTTCAGTGCATTGCGTTTTACAAACTACACTTTCTTTTGAGTTTTTAGGCTATTGCGTTTTAGAAATAACACATTTTCTTGTGTTTTCTGGCCATTGCGTTTTACAAATACGACATTTCTTTGTGTTTTTGGTGCATTGCGTTTTAGAAAAATGTCATTTTTTAGGTTTTTTTTTTCATTGCATTTTACGCAACTGGGTTTTTTCCATTGCGTTTTACGCAACTGGGTTTTCAATTTTTTTTTCGAAAATATAGCAATAGTATATTCGTTTTAAAAATAAAAAAACGCTCGTTTTTTTGTTCAATTTTTATAAAAAAATAATGCCGTATGAAAGAGTTATTAACGTTTAAAAAATATGGGGGAATTGGAGGAGAGAGAAACTATTGCCTTAGATTGACTAGAATGCCCTAAACAAACTCACGCGACCTTTTTCTTCCCTTCAATTTACACCATTTAATCTTAGCTCTTGATTAACTAAATGGATTGTCAAAATCACTCCCTACCCATCTTAGCCAAATAAACTTTCTATTGTATCTCCATTATATTAAAATAATATAAAACAAAATTATTTTAGAATCGATCTCCACCATACTAAAATAATATAAAACAAAATTATTTTAGAATCGATGTATATTTATAGTGGACCACCGTATGCGTACACAAGGTTGCCGTGCACGACACTACCTTTATGGTGGAATTACAATATTTATAACTATCATAAGTATTTAGTGAACCCACCATACTCTATAATTACTTTGGGTAGAACATATAAATCCATATTATGTAGCCTCTCGTTGTTACTTGTAACAGAGTCTGCCGAAAAGATGCAACACGTGGCAAAATGAGATGTTACACGTAACAGAGTCTGTTGAAAGATGTAACATGTGGCAAAATGAGATTTGTTAATTAAGGTTTCTTAATTTTTTAAACAATATGAGTTTTCTTTCTATAATTACCCTAGATAATATAACTATAATTAAGAAAACAGTTCTCTTGGGCCACAAAAGAAATTTGTAGAAAAAACTCCTCAAACCACCCGTAGTGGGGGGTTTTTGGGCGTTTTTTTCTCAAAAAAAGCCCCATCACGCCATTAAACCGCCCCCATGGGCGTTGTTTTCCAAAAATTTGTGGCTGACGTTCTTTTATCCACGTCGTGCACAATTTGCAATGGCCAATAAGACCGTTGCAACAGTCAGTTCAACGACTATTTTCTTTTTCCTTTAATCAACTTACATTCTTCACCCATTTTATACAAACCGTAACAAAAACCATTCACCTACAACATCAAACAATAAATTTTTTACACACCCTTTATATAAAAAATGGATTCCCTCACATCCTCGTCGTCCATTGCAAATTATTACTAATTTTTTTTTTATCGCATGAGGGTGACTTAACCGATGAGGAGGTCGAGTAAGAGGCGGTTACGAGTGCGTGCGAACTAGCGGCTCGGTCTATGAAACATTGTAGCCAGCTTCAACGTGAGATTTTACCAAGAGAATATATTGAACGAGACCGACGTGCGGCAAACGACCGGTTGATGAAAGATTAATTTGATGAAGCACCTGCTTACCCAAACCCCCGAAATTTTTAGGAGTCGTTTTCGGATGAGTAAACGTTTATTTTTACGCATCGCTGGAGACTTGGAAAACACGCATGATTATTTTAAACAAAAATGGATGCGAGAGGGACACTTGGATTCACCGGTATTCAAAAGTGTACTTCAGATCTACGAGTCCTTGCGTACGGAAACATGACAGACATCAACGGAGAATATCTAAAAATGGCCGAGAAAACAACACGAGATACTTTGGAGCATTTTTTTTGTCAAGGTACATTACTATACTCTAAATATTACATGCATTCGTATTTTTTTAGTTAGCTTAAATATTACATTCATTCATATATTTTTTAGTTAGCTTAAAGTTATATTTTTTAAAGGTATTATATATTTGTACGGTCCGCGTTATCTGAGAAAGTCCACATGGTACGACCTTCAACAAATTTACGAGGTCCGTTCTAATCTCCATGGTTTACCGGGCATGATCGGGAGCTTGGATTGTCGTCATTGGCAGTGGTATAATTGTCCGACTGCATGGCGATGTCAACACACACGAGGTGACCAAGACGGACCAACTGTTATTCTTCAAGCGGTTACCTCACAGGACCTTTGGTTTTTGTCAGCTTACTTTGGTGTGGCAGGGTCATGCAATGATATAAACGTTTTCGAGCAATCTCCATTGGTAGGGGACTATATTTCTCATAGAGATGCGAAAGCTTCTTTTTATGCAAACGGAAATTATTACCCTCACGGATACTATTTATGCGATGGAACTTAGCCTAAGTATTCGATTGTCGTGAAGACGTTCAGGGACCCGTACGATTAAAAAAGATCTTATGTTAAAAAAGTTCAAGAGTCTTCGCGGAAGGATATTTGGAGATGTTTTGGGGTTCTTCAACAACGGTGGCATTATTTGAGAAATCTTTGCCGTGCATGGAGCAAAGAAAAAATGAGAGATGCTATGTACGCATGTATAATTATGCATAATATGATTTTGGAAGATGAAGGAAGAACAATATGCCAGAACTATGTACCGAAAGACGTTTAGGAGTATCCCCAAGCAACAATGAAAGAAAGAGTGAAGAATGCACATGAAATGCGGTCTGAATCCGCACATAATGCATTAGCGATTGATTTGGTTGAACACGCGTGGTCGGCTCGGCATATTCCAAACAAGGGAGAACAAGAATCGGATGAAGAGGAAGATGAAGATGATGAGAATGACGAAAGCGAAGAAAAAAATTAAGACGAGTAATATTATGTGTTTGTGTTTTATTATTTATGTAATTTTTACTTAATTAATAAAATACTATTACATTAAAGATAAAAAAAATAATGATTGGGTAATGATTGGACTGCCACGTGTCGCATAATGCCTAAGGGTGAGGTATTATCCCACTACACCCATTTATGAAAACGTCCAATAATACCCCTTCGGGTGTAGGGAGTGGGGGGCGGCAAACCCACTTCCCCGATTCGGTTACAAGTGGCAAACCAATGCCAAAGATGTTTACCGATCAAACCTTCACCAATTCGGTGACTGTTTGCCGACGCGGGGAAGGAGGAAGGAGAGAGAGAGAGGGGTAGTGTGGGGTGGGGTCCATTCCAATCTCAACCAATCACACATTTTTCTTTTTTTTTTTAAAGTTTACTAAATGTCTAAACCATTGCCAACACTTTTCACCAAAGTTTAAACAGTTTTCACTGATTGACGTGACGCACTCTGATTGGTTGATTTTTTAGTTTGCCACAATTAAGTGTTTAACCACTCCTTACACCCTTAGATGACTAACCTACCACGAGTCGCATTATGGTCAAGGGTGAGGGATTATCATGGGCGGACCTACATTAAGCCCAGGGTGGGCGGGCGCACCCCTTGAAAAAACAAATTTAGTGTATTTTTTAGGCAAAAAACTTGACCGCACCCCCTGAAAATATGCTTGAACCACTCATCCGCACCCCAACAAATAATTTCTGGGTCCGCCACCGGGGATTATTAATATGTGGTCTCAACTTGTAATGCATTTGAAACAACTTATTAACACAGCCGTCAGATCAACCCATCTTGTAACAAATCTCAACTGTCCATTCTTCCGTCTACCAATTTGAAATTTATTCCAGAGAAAGCCGTTTGAGCACACAAAACCATTTTCCAGATCAAAGTTCACTAAACCCAAACCAAAACAACAAAACCACTTGTACATTACACGTAGCAACAGCACACAAGTTCTGGAAAACACATCACCCGTATTTCCAAAAACCCCTATATATACCCATTTTAAATCCACTACACTCTCACTCATTTCAAAACCCTAATTTCTGCAATTTCTCTATTCTCTCAACTCAAACCCTAATTTTCTCAAATTCAACCAAAATGCGTGAAATCCTTCACATCCAGGGCGGCCAGTGCGGCAACCAGATCGGAGCAAAGTTCTGGGAGGTAGTGTGCGCTGAACACGGCATCGACGTCACCGGAAAGTACACAGGAGACTCTGAACTGCAGCTTGAACGTATCAACGTCTACTACAATGAAGCTAGCGGCGGAAGGTTTGTTCCGCGCGCCGTCCTTATGGATCTAGAGCCTGGGACCATGGACAGTCTCAGATCTGGCGCCTATGGTCAGATCTTCCGGCCGGACAACTTCGTGTTTGGTCAGTCTGGTGCTGGTAATAATTGGGCGAAAGGACACTATACTGAAGGTGCTGAGTTGATTGATTCGGTTCTGGATGTTGTTAGGAAGGAGGCTGAGAACTGTGACTGCTTACAAGGTATATATTTCTATCTATATCAGTGTGTTAGAACTTATGGATCTGTTTTGTGTTTAAATGATGTTAGAAGTTATAGATCTGTTTTGAAACGGTATACTTTTAGTTTATTTGATGGTGATTTGTTTAGCTGCCTTTAAGTGTAAAGTTAGTTGAACTTTTGGAAGATTTGTTTGTTAGAATTGCTAGATCTACTTTTTGTAAATACTATATGTTGATTTTGACGGTATATAAAAGTCATGAAACGTTTTGTTTCTTAAATGTATGTGAATCAAATGATTATTACTGCATCTGTTTATTATGTTAGGCTTTTGTTTTTAAATTAGTTTGTTATTAAGTATAGATGTAAAGATCTAAGATCTAGTTTCTAATCTGTAGTCAGTGTTTGAATTCAATATTCATTATAGAAAGTTATTTTAGTTGATAACTTGATATTACATGTTGTCTTGAGTGCTGCAACTCTCAGCTTGTTACAGTTTACATAATCTCTTGGTATTGATTCAATCATAAACAGTTCAGGATTTTTGAATCTTAAAAGATAAATGTCTTTTTTTGTTGCAGGTTTTCAAGTGTGCCATTCTCTTGGTGGTGGTACTGGGTCTGGTATGGGAACACTTTTGATTTCAAAGATCAGAGAAGAGTATCCCGATAGAATGATGATGACTTTCTCTGTATTTCCTTCTCCCAAGGTTTCGGATACAGTTGTTGAGCCTTACAACGCCACGTTGTCGGTTCATCAGCTTGTTGAGAATGCTGATGAGTGTATGGTTCTTGATAATGAAGCGTTGTATGATATATGCTTCAGGACACTCAAACTCACAACCCCAAGTTGTAAGTTTCTTGCAAAACGAACATCATATGTTTGGTCTTATATCGTAACTTTAATTGTTATCTGATTCTGATAATCGAGTTTTTGTTATTGCAGTTGGTGATCTTAACCATCTCATTTCCGCAACCATGTCTGGAGTCACATGCTGTCTAAGGTTTCCCGGGCAGCTTAACTCTGATCTAAGGAAGCTAGCGGTCAATCTCATTCCTTTCCCGCGTCTTCACTTTTTTATGGTTGGTTTTGCACCTCTCACCTCACGCGGATCCCAACAATACCGTGCATTAACCGTCCCCGAACTCACCCAACAAATGTGGGATGCAAAGAACATGATGTGTGCTGCCGACCCACGTCACGGGCGTTATTTAACTGCATCCGCCATCTACCGTGGAAAGATGAGCACCAAAGAGGTTGATGAGCAAATGTTAAACGTTCAAAACAAGAACTCTTCGTATTTTGTTGAGTGGATCCCCAACAATGTGAAGTCGACCGTGTGTGATATCCCTCCTACTGGTTTGAAGATGGCATCAACGTTCATTGGTAACTCAACTTCCATTCAAGAAATGTTCAGACGTGTCAGCGAGCAATTTACCGCTATGTTCAGGCGTAAGGCTTTCTTGCATTGGTACACTGGCGAGGGTATGGATGAGATGGAGTTTACGGAAGCCGAGAGCAATATGAACGATTTGGTTTCCGAGTATCAACAATACCAAGATGCAACTGCAGATGAAGAGGGTGAATACGAGGATGAGGAAGAAGAGTATGGTGATGAGGCTTAATGAATGGTATGTGCTTGTGGTTGTAATCTCGACTACCATTTATTAAAGATTTAGTTGCAGGTTAGCAGTTTAAAGAAAGCAATGTTTATTGGTTGCTATCAGACCTATGAATTGTGGTTACTGTTTTGTTGATTAAGATTTGCTTTTGTGTATGTTTGTTTTGCATACATATCTTGTGTCGCATTTGTTGTTTTTCCCCTTGTTGATACTGATTGCAAAAGCTGGTTGGGACAGCGACTTTACGAGAAAACCGAAGAAAGTAGCATATCTTAGGTATTTATGTACCTCTTGTCTTGTGTATGTGCCACTTTGGTAGCATATCAGCTTTTACTTGCGTATCATTGAGCATGGTACATAAAGACATCCTTGAAATAAATGGTATATGAATTCTGGTACGCCTATCATTATGAAACATTTGGGAAAACCAGTGAACCTAGGGCCGAAGCCTGTGAACACTCGCCCGAAGGCACGACAAGTGCGGTGAGGTAAAACCCGCTCAGTTCAAGGATTGAACTAACTTGGGTTTCTTAGAACATCAAGTCTCTCCCTTACCACTCCACCCCATCACCTCATTGGCTCGTGTATTTGTATCATATATGTAGGAATGAAGCATGATCATTGGGGGTCTCCACAAATCGTTGAAACTCAATCATCCAGATGGTTGGTTCAGCTGGTTTGGTATTGTACACACACATGCCGATTTGGTATATGGTCACTTTCATGGTTTTCTTGGATCCGGCTGTGTAAATTGAATTGGTTACCTTTTTAATTGATTTTTTTTCCCAGGAAATATATAGTATTGAATTTATGAACTATCTTTGTCGATTTGGTAGCTGGGTCCAAATTTTCATCAAAATTGGTTTAACCAGATCATAAACACTTCAAACGAGAATATCTCACAAGTTAAAATTAAAAAGAAACCAGGAAAATGGTCACTTTCATGGTTTGTTTTCTCTTTGAATTCAAAGGTATGGGTCATAATGTAGTAGGACCACGAGCGATAGAGACTGAAGAGACACCAAAAAGCAACAGGTAGTGCAATGTTTTTTTTGAATATGCCTAGTGATAAGATATGTGGAACCGATACATAGATATTTTCTGATTATTCATCCTTTATAACTATTTAAGTATATGTATAAATTCACTTCAACATTCATCTTTTACAAAACAATTTGCTTGCTCATTCCCCTCACTTCCCCCCTTTATTTGTTTCCCTTAAGAACATATGTAAGCTTAGTGTGTATGTAGTGGAATAACTAAACTCTTTAAAAAGCGTTGTTATCCGAGTGCTATGTGGGCAAATGAGTATTTACTAAACCATCAATAACCATGGTGTTAGGAAATAACTAAAACTTAAATTAAAACAGAAAAAGGTAAAAAATGTGATTGGTTGAAGATTTAATAGGCTCCATAACCGTTCTCAACAACGCCCATTATCACAATGGCAGGGACTTCATTGGTGCCCCCATTAACTTTCCGGAGTGGTGTTTAGCGCCCCAGTCGAGTGAGGTGGCATGGGGCGCTAATCGACTGCATATAGCCTTCGGTTGTTTATCATTAGACAACTAAACCTCGCTAAGACGAAGATATTCTACAAGTCTTAATATAGTTCAATGATTTGCGTGGTTGGAAGTATACACACCTATGCTGTTTTTCCTTGAAAGTCACAACTTTAAACGTCTTTTGTCTAAGTCACAAAAATATGAACATGTCCGCACATATATCATATTCTTACACAAGTAAAAATTGGCCCCCTAATCGTTTATCCGGTGCTATCCTTTGCAGGCCCAAGGCGTTAAACCATTAATCTTCTAATCATTTATACCCCAGTCGGTGAGTCGCCGATCTCAATCTTCAGTTCCAAGTTGCCTCTAATAATTAATTAGAGCTTCTTATTACAAATGTTTAAAAGGGCCAAAGGGGCATTGGATATTTGGATGGAATGATTGTTGATTAATGGGTTAATGATAGATGATATTGGCACACTCAAATGCCTCTATACACACCAAAAAGGGCTTTTTTGTCCTATATGCACATCCTGCAGTGGCGAGCTGTGGCCAGAGCGCGGTGTTTTGGTCCGTTCTACCAGACAAAAGACTGACGGGTCTGTTGACCTGATCAAACGCCGAGCTTTGGCCGCGTTTTGGTCCTATCAACCAGACAAAAGACTAACCGGGTGTATGGTTGACAGGACCAAAACGCCACGCTTTGGCCACTGCAGGGTGTGCATATAAGACAAAAAAGCTCTTTTTGGGCTGACCATCTACACACCAAGTGTACAAATAGTCTCCCCCACTTATTGGACCCCCTCTAGAACATGAATTACTACCAACTCTATAATTTTTTAATATATGTTAATCAAACTAAGAGCATTCACATCCATTCCATCAAATACTGTGTGTGGAGTTTTTATAATGTAATGAGTATAAAAAGTGGTTGTGAGTGGAGGAGAGAGAAAATGTTACTGTTCATCTGTATATTTGGGGGGACACTGTTCACCCCCTATAATTTTTTAATATATTTTGAAAGTGGTTGTGAGTGAAAGAGAGAGAAAATGTAATGATAAAGGTATAAAAATACTATTTAATTGATTAGGAGAGAGAAAATGTAGTGTTTTTTAGTGTAATTTAGGGTACAAATATGATGGAATGGATGTGAATGCTCTAAGGTATTGTTTTTTGAACAACAAGACTTATGGTATCTAAACGGAAATAATATTTAACACTGGCCCCCTCTAGACCTCCACCGTTTGGCCGTGAGTCGCCCATCCTGCACACCCACTAAGACGTCCCTGACAAAGAAGACGATTGGGATTTTAGGAGAATTGAGTGTTTAGAAGAACAAGGTTTGGTGACTTGGACGTGAGGTCGTTGACTATTAAAAAAAAAGTCAGAAAATGGGCTGCCGTAGTGGGCTAATAGTCAAAGAAAGAAATGGGCTAAGATTCATAAAAGTGGAGTTTAAACTAACAAAGTAACAATATCGGTGTATAGGGGTTAGAGATGGGCATAAAACCCGGTTCCAACCCGATTCCAGTGGACCCGGCCCGGACCCGGTTCCGGTTCCTACCTGATGCTCAGAGGAACCGGTCCCAGGTTTAAAAAACCCGACGGGTACTACCCGGTTCCCATTTTTCTAAAAAAATTCAACCATACCCGGTTCCTATCCGTACCCGGTTTATACCCGTACCCGGTTCCTCCCCGTACCCGGTTCCTATGTATACCCGGTATGTTACCGTTGTAACCGATTCGTATATGGATATGACCGTTGTACCCGGTTCCTAGATGTATGCTAACTCATTAAATGCAAATATGACCGTTGGAACCGGTTCCGTTATGACCGTTGGAACCGGTTATGCTATAAATATCACACTTTTTTTTATTTTTTTTCACAACTCATCTTCTTCTTGTATCTATTTCTTCACCTTCTTTACATATTTCTAATGGCTTCCAAGAACTCTAAAAGCACAAACTCCCCATCCGTCAATAATGTTCCAAAAGGTTCAAATGCTCCATTTGTGGTGGGAACATTATCGCATAGCCGCAATATGGATGTTTGGTGCAATTGGGATTTAGTCGAGATGAGCGATGGTTCGCAAAAGGCTCAATGCAAGCATTGTGGCTCCTTGTTAGGCAAGGATTCTAATTCTACTTTAACGAAGCATGCGAAAAAGTATTGCAAAGCTCTCAAAGATTTGACACCCGGTCAAGTCCAACTTTCAAAAGATGGGAACATTTTCCGCTACGAACAAAAGATAACTCGGGATAGGATGGCGAAGTTGGTCATCAAAAAAGCGTTGCCTTTTGGACACTTTGACGACCCCGATCTCACTAAGCTAATTAGGGAGACTCTACAACCTAGCTACAAACATGTAAGTCGTCGAACTTTAAAACGTCATTGTTTAACTTTATGGGAAAATGCAAGAAAAGATTTAATTGCATTTTTTCAAAATTTAAAAACTTGTGTAAATTTAACTAGTGATGTGTTGTCGGCTCCACACGGTTTACCCGAATCATACATTTGTGTCACCGCTCATTGGGTTGATCCCAATACATGGCAAATGATGAAAAGCACGATCGCATTTGAAGAGTTTCCTTCTCCTCATTCGGGAGAAAATATTTATAAAATTATAAATGCCACAATTATAAAATATTGTTTAGAGGATAAAATATTTTCAATATCTTTCGATAACGCCTCAAACAACTCAAGTGCGATCCAAAAACTAAAGTTGAAGTACAAACCAATTTGTGATGGTGCTTTTTTTCACACAAGATGTGTTGCTCATATTATTAATTTAGTTGTGCAAGACGGTTTAAAAAATAAATTTGTAGCGGATTTTATTATAGCTTTTAGAACTATGCTTCAAGATGTTTTTAAAAGTGGTAAAGAAAGATATCAAGATTATAAAAAACTTTGTAAAGAAGTTAACCAAAAATTAATTGGTCCTAATTGGGATATCCCAACTCGTTGGAATTCAACTTGTCATATGTTTGAAATGGCTTTAAAACAAATGGGCACTTTAAAAGCATTTCATACAACTTTAAGTGATGACTACCAAGTCGACCCTTTTCCCGACACGGCTTGGAATAACATTCAAACACTAAGTGAATTTTTAAAAGTTTTCAAAAAATCAACAACTTTAATTTCCGGTGTTTATTATCCAACTAGTTCTCGAGTTATTTCCGAATTATATTTGATAACAACTAATTTTAAAAAGTTTGAAAACTCAAGTGATATGTTGAGGAACATGTTGTCACCAATGATCAATAAATTTAAAAAATATTTTTTGGACTTACCACCCGTATTTTTATGTGCCGCCGCTTTAAACCCAATTTTAAACGTAGCGGGTGTTAACGCGTTAGTTGATGAAATTTACGACAAGTTGGATATGCACGAGGAGGATCCAACATTGAAAGCTAAAACTAAAAAACTTTTCGAAGAATCTTTGAATAAACTTTATGATCATTATTTAAAAAAATATGGGGAAAAAAATCAAACCATTTTTAATGGAGCTTCATCATCGGCCTCTAAAGATCAAACAATTGCCGACCCCATCATAACCATGTTGAACGTCGTTAGAGACGAAACGGCGAAACAACAAAGGGGTAACGAACCATCTAGTGAACTCGGCCGATATAAACTAAGGGATGATGCACTTACTATGACGGCCGAGGAGTATAATAATTTTGACATTTTGGCATGGTGGAAGTCTAAAGAATCGGAATTCCCGATTTTAGCCACCATGGCTCGTGATTTACTAACGGTCCAAGCTTCCACGGTAGCTTCGGAAAGTGTTTTTTCTCTTAGTGGTAGGGTATTGTCGATTAGAAGAACAAGATTAACCCCGGAGTCGCTAGAGATGGCAATTTGCCTAAAAGACCATTTGGACGGCGTTGATCGTGTTCAACATAAGTCGAGTCTCGAAGACGAGGTGGAGTTGGAGCACAAGATTATTGAAGAAGAGGAGGAAGAGGAAGACGAGGTAGAGACCAATGATTCCGAAGACGATTGTAACGAAGTGCCCGCACCAAAGCGTAGCGAAAATGAAAGTGTCGCACCGTCCTCAAGCAAACGAGCAAAAAAATAAATTATTGTAACCGATTCTGATCAGTCCCGAAGGAACCGATTCTGATCAGACCCACGGAATCGGTTCTGTTAAACGATTTTGATTACCGATTATGATTACCGAAAGAACCGACTTTTTGTACTACTTTAAAGATTATATATGCGATTTTTTTTTTCACACAAACAAGATATTATTTCACAAACATATTGTTACATAACACTTAAAACATAACACTTAAAACAAACATAACATCAAACACTTCAAACATCACACATAAAACATAAGACATCAAACATAGCTAAACAAACGCATCCACCAAACTACATATTAGAAGAACCCGATCCTTCGCCCTTTTCTTCCTTTTTTGCCTTTGTGACCGGGCAATGTTTGTCGGTATGCTTCTTGAGGGTGGAGTTTGCCGCCGCCTTCATGAACTTACCACAATTCTTGCAACGAGCCATCTCATGGTTATCCGACATCAAACACAAATCGAAATTTTTCCAAATAGCCGGGTTACGCTTGGTTTCTAATATCAAAACCACTCCTTCTTCCGATGCCATAGTGTTACGCTTGATTGTTTGAATGTAAATGGGAAAGAAGAGTGATTGAAGATGAAAATTGGAAATGTGTTGAGAGTTTGATGAAATAATCGGTTTTTATAATTCAAAACCGGTTATAACGGTCAAAATTTAAAAAAAAAACAGCTTTTTCAGACGGAACCGGTTACAACAGTAGCCGTCAGCCACTTTTTCTGAAATACGCAGAGGAACCGGTTCTGGTCAGTACCCGTAACCGGTTCTGCACAGTACCCGGACCCGGTTCTATAGTACCCGAACCCGGTTCTACCGGTTTCTAAAAAAAATGACGTGTACCCGGGTTATACCCGGACCCGGTTCCACTAACCACCCGGTTCCATTCACTTGTACCCATACCCGGTTCCGGGTTGTAACTGGTTCCGGGTTATAAAAATACCCGAAAATGCCCATCTCTAATAGGGGTTATTCGGGTCAAGCCGGATTCAGAATTTGTCGAACCGAAAACTGAATTTTGTTATTCGGTTCGGTTTTGGTCCTGTTTAGTTTTCAATTTATTCGGTTTAAAATAGAATAATGAGCATCCCTACCTGATAGCAAACGGTTTGGTAACGGCGATGAAATTAGAACTTTAAACAAAACGGATAGATCTAACGGTCTCTTGTGATACAGACACACCACACAAGAAATCGATTAGGGCAAACTAAACGAGAATCAAGATACAGATACACCACTTGATTCTAATCTAGGCTCCAAGAACACTATCCAGGTTGCCAAACTTGAACTAGCATGGAAATAATTAATCAACTCATAATCCAATGAGAAAATTAACCAAAGAAACTTTTTCATAAACTCACTGCCTTTTCATTAGTGTCGAACCCATACATATAGCAATTACAAAATAACTTCTACTAACTACCTAGACCACTACTAAATAAATTAATTAAAATAGTATAAACTAAAAGAAACTAAAATACTTTAAATGGGTAAAATGGGAATCGTGGGCAGTTGGCTCAAGGTGCCCCATTCTTCACGTAGACATGGGGTGAATGCATCTTCATGGGTTTATTCCCGGTTACGGAGCGGCGTACATGGGTCGGGTCAGAGTGGATTGTTTGACCGTATGTATATCACTATCTGTGCTTCTATTTTCCACAAGTTCAGCGAGTCCTAAAAAATGACTTACAAATCACTAATATTATGTTTTTCATGATTTTATCATCACAAATCGCTATCAATTTTATTGGTCTATAAAGTAAGAAAAAATCATTCGCTAAATCAAACTGATAAACGAGTCAGTCAGTTTCAAGAAGTATATTCACGACATACAATCAATATATACGCATTTATCCAATTTGGTTTTTATTTAATTTGATTATTCTCTGATAACTCTTGTTTATAATTTTTTTATATAAAATTGAATACGTAAGTGTGTTTATTTTTTTCATGCCGATCTTAGATAAACTTTGTTATAAAAAAGGTTTTAATCAAAATAACTTTGTGACTAACTTAACCAATACCTACATCACTACTGCTATAGCTAATATTAGAACGGGCACTGGCAATTTGTTTTGATGGTTTTCGATGTAAGGCTATGGAGTATGGGGCGGGAGTTTGGGCGTGGGTTGGGGGAAAACGCCCAAGTCACCACCCCAAGTGGGCCTGGGTTGTGGCGTGGCCCCTTGGGGCTTGGCTTTCAAGCCGGGCGTGGGGCGGTATGGCGAAGCGAGCTGGCTGATTCTCATTGGGTCACACGCCACGTCAGGCGGTTGTTTTAAAATTTTGAATTTTAAAATTCAAACTGGTCCCCCCATCCCCCCATCTTCTATAACCGTCACCCGGGTCGCCCAAAGGCCCTATATATTGCAATCCCAACCCCACTGGTCCCCCTATCCCACGAACCAAAACCCCCAACGGCTACCCACTGTCTTGAACCCGCTACCCCGCTGGTCCCCCCATCCCACGAACCCAACACCACTATGGCATCCTGGACCCGTCAAGAAGAAATGACACTCGTAACTAGCGTCGTCGACGCTATGAAGGGGCGGCCACCGGGCCAAACAAAATATTGGGCGGAAACATTCGCGGCCTACCGACATAACGTCGGTAACGACCGCCACAACCTCAACGTGTGCCAACATAAATGGCGCGAGCTACGGCCCAAGCTCGAGCGTTTCAAGGCTTACTACGAAGCGATTCCCGGTGGCGAGTTAAGCCACGAGGACCGGCTGGCGGTGGCGAACATAGAGTTTCGAGGCAAGGAAAACAAGGCATTCGACAAGATCGACCTTTTTGAAATTTTTTTAACGCTCTAGGTTTTCTTATTTTGTAATTTTTAGAAATTATGTAATTTTTAAAATTTTAATGAAGTTGTAAGTTTTTTTATAAATGTTGTGTGATTTTTTTAAAATTTTTTGTATTTAAAAAAAAAACATTTATGCCACGCGGTGCACCCAACCCACGCCCCGCCATACCCCGCGGACACGTAATCTGGCAGTTGGCTGGCTCCCTTTACACGTGTCACCAAATGCCCAACCCAAGCCCCACCATACCCCACAGTCTAATACACATTCCTTTAAACATATCCATGACTTTAAACCAGGGCGGTCTCCGAGAATGTTAAATTTTTTTTTTGGCCCTGTGCAAGATAAAAAAACCGGGCCCTACCCACCAATTGCCATGTAATATAAACTCATCAATCAGTCATTCACATATATAAAAACTAAAAACGCATAATATGACATAAAAACTTTGAACCACGTATTCATGTGTTGCCTCGGATTCGTTACATGAGAAATTCAGTTGTTGTCAGCTCGGCCCATTACATTATTGTTGTGATAGTGGAATCGATATAGCAACACAAAAAGGAAACAAAAACAAAAGTGAACTATTGCTATCACTATTATATTGATTGTTATTTATAGAATGACAATTTATTCATAATAAACAAACAAACATACTAGTGGTAAGTTAGACATTTTATTAGCCATGAATATTTGTTTTAAGTTTGTTTAATGGAAGTTTATAAAAGAATAAGATATTCAAAATAACAAACAAACAAAATCCCACACGTATTCTATAAAATATATATCTATAATGTAAATTAAACAATATATTGAATAGAAACTATTAAATAAAATAATAATATCATGATCTCAAGCTATGGATTTTGGCATCCAATGTAAATCAATTTAAAAAAACTCTCAGCAAAGAAAAGAAAAAAATTAAGAAAAAGTCTACCAAAGGATCGAACCTGTAGTTATTATTATCTAATGGAACTGTGAAAGAAAGTTCCCAACCACTGTAACACAGTTGGTTTTTTTTGTTATAACTGAACTGTATTATATATACTTATTATAAATACATATGGATAAATTTTTAAAATTACGGGCCCTTTGCGGGTTTGGGCCCTGAGCGGCGGCCCACCCTGCACACCCTCAGGGCCGGCCCTGCTTTAAACCAAGTACCAACTAGTACCGACCGATTTTACCTTTGTAATAAACCGAAACGATACCTACTTCTTGCGGCATCACACGGTCAAATCTTGTTACTTGTACTAGGGAAGTGTGTGGTGCAGTTCGGTTATTGCTTATACTCATGGTTATCAATAAGCACAAGCACAACTGTGACATGTTACAATATGAATTAAATTGTTGATTTCATACCTTGTTTTTTAATTTACAACCATACAGCCAACAACTACTTATTTGATGTCCCACATCATAGTAATTAGTAAATTTACAAATGGACCAATAAGCTTGGGCCATGGCTAAAACACTAAAAAACCTATGGATTTGTCCATGTTTAAAATATTTTGTTTGGTTCAGTTATTTGCGGTTATGAAAATAAAAATAACCATAACTACTTTCTTCTATAACACAAGGTATTGAATTAGGAAGTTGGTTATAGTTATTCTTGATTTTTTATGACAAGGTTTGAGTTTGACTGTCCCAACTCCAAACGCCCTCTTGTGGTTGCTATAAATAAATGTTACACCTTTAAGGTTATTGCTTGCAGCTTGTTTCTGCTGAGTAAGGAAGTCTGATGTTGTTGGATTTTCTATATACAGACTTCAAAACTCTCTGGATGGAGTGAACTTTAAACTTAATTATACGTTTATGTCAATCTTTTAACATTCATCACAGTGGCTACATCTTTCTATGCCGACAAGTACCTAAACAAAATAGGCCTCGGAATTAAGGAAGACTACTGCTTCTGGAAACAAATAGGCAAAGCACTTTTATGCACATACACAGTGTTCGGTGCCATGTGGTTGTATAATGAAACATCCCCACTTGGTTGGTGGACGCTGAAACCGGTACCCAAAGAAGAGAAGGAACTTGCTCATCTCTATCAACGTACACTGGTGACGAGGAGGCCATGACTGATTTCATTGCAAAAGGTGGGATGATTGGGACAATGGTGAGTGCCAAAGGGACCATAGAAATGGACTCCAGCGGTCCCATCAACTATCAAAAGCAGTTGCAAAAAGACAAGTTTGACCAGGAAGCACTTAAGTTGCGGCTGAGGATGAAGAATGAAGTTGTTCAACAACTTCAGGAGAAAAGGGAGTGATTATCGAGAATTGAAATCGATGTTACCAGTATAATAATGTTGGATAGTGGATATATATCTTGGTTTTGTAAACGAAATATCTTCGCAAATGGTGTTAATATTTGCGTACCACTTTTATACCCTTGAAATATTCCTATTATATTGTTATCAAACGAAAATGGAATCTGGCGTAAGAATGTGAAGATAGTCCTATTTAGTGAGGATCGTGGCAAATGCATAGTGGAATGTTGTATATGCCTTGATCATCTTGCAAATGTCTTGTGTGTCACACCCCCAAATTACCACCTAGGGAGTATCCCTGTTAGACGTGTGACGATTAGTAATGAGCCACCAATTACATTGAATCACATGTTTAAATAAAATTCCATTACTTAATAATACTGAAATTCCCAAACATAAGTTGTTCAAAACCATAAGTTCAGCGGAAGCGTTAATGTATCATACTGTAAATATTATCCAAACAACCACAATGAATAAAAGTCTGATAAATAAGTTTATTAATGTAACCATGACCACTCTCGCCCTCCAGCCAGCAAGTTCCTGCGTTCTAAGCACCTATGGACCTGCGAGCATGTAACACACGTATCAGACAAAGCTGGCGAGTTCACAGTTTTAGAAAACGTTGGATACCAATTGTATATAAAACAGTTCCATAACCAATGCAAGTAATATTGTTAATATCTCATTTCCGAACAATGACGGCTCCTGAAATACACGACTGCCCTTCCCACGTACTCCTATCTAGTACTGGGCCAGACTGGGTCATTAGTTCACCTCCGTCCTCTACAGGAGCGGTGTGAGGGTGCCAAACCTAAGTAGCGCTACTAACTAATACCCGATGAGGGACTTACAAAAGATGATAGGTGAGAATATTAACCAATATACCCGTTTTTACCCATAGACTTACTCCCCCATGGAATACCCACTGACTGTCCCCAACCACTGGGACGCATGCTCGAATGTAGTGAACTCACCTTTGGTTTGCTCGGTAAGATTCGTTACGTGATCAAGTTGCTCGCAAAAATCCTAACATGGTTACCGTTAACAATCAGTCGGGTATCACATAATCTTATATTCTATACACGTGTTATACAAGTAGCATTGAAATAATATCATGTAAGTCATCGAGTTAAGCGACTTAACAATTTGTCATAGACACCACATATAGCTCTTTACACAAACACGTATACTAGATCCAAGACCCTAACCCGAGTGCCCATCTCGCAAAGCGAAACCCCATGCTAAAGGCCCAACTGGAGTCGTACATAGCCCACACACCATTACTTCATTGCGGCCCAACCCAATTGCTACCCTTTCTGTTCCTTTTTACCCAAGCTTGACCGGCCCAAAATTAATGTTGCGTGACCCAATAACCTGCTGTTTTGATTCTAATCGTGATCCCCGTAAGTCTAACTCAATTAATCAGTTCCCTATATTATAATTACGAGACAACCTAACAATTTATCATACCCATTATCAACATGCATATCATATGTGACACAACAAATCATTACATGTTACTCGGCCCACCATTTAATTCATGAAGCCCGCTTAATTAAATTCGACTGTTGTATCTTTGTCGAATCATACCAACCGCAGCCCGACAAGTGCTATATGGATCCCTTATTTCATTTATACGAGTAACCCAATTGACAAGCCCCAAACTAATAGATCAAGTTATATGTATGTGTGTGTCCGATAGCTACATACAGTGCAAGTAAATAACCCAACTTGTCAAGTAAGTATATCAACATCAGATTCCCATCTTAATCATATATAACCACTACAAGTTCTGTCCAAAGATCCATTATCTCATATATATATCAGACACATTTTTCATTCAATTTTTAATTGAATCTCAATTAATTAATAGGTTAAAAAGGATTGGACCAAATAGTTTGCACATAACTCTTTTGATTGGACCTCCTATGAACTATCACATGCATTCTGATCACTATGATATAAGGGCCGAACACTTAAACCAACCTGATTGGACCGATCTAACATAGCACAAGAATTAAGATATCAAACACTTAATGATCACATGATTGGACCTCATTAGATCTAAGGTGCATGCTTTAACAAGTGCTCATCATTAAAGAATTATGTATATCACATATCCGCACATAAGTAAACTTGATCGATCTAAACAACAAATGATAAATCGTTGATAAATAAGAATTACTAACCAGTAATCCGACTAATTGTGATGCAAACCGAAACAGAAACAGGGGTCTTGCTACTGCCGTTGTTCGATGGGTAATTAGGGTTGATGCGTTGCAATTATGAGACAAAGAAAATGGGTACGTATCTTGTATTATAAAGCCTATCATTTACACAATCTGGGCCGGTTGGGTTGGCTTATTTTAATGGTAGTTTGGGCCGATGATTACCCACTATTGTGAGTATAAGTTTGTTATTAGGTAATTAAAGTTACCATCAAATGCCATCTACGGTCGTGATACACTTACAAGACGAATGCGTGAAATCTAGGTCTTTATACAAATCTGTGTGAGTAATGATTGAGGACGAAATAGTGAACTGACAAAACAAAAGTAACAGATTCGGATAATTGATGTTATGTGTCGGCTATGTGCTAGAATCCTATTTACAAGTTAATTAACTATGCTAATGGGTTTCCACCCAAACAGCATACACACAGTGCACAACTATAAAACGTACTAGCACGTTTATCAAAGTCACGGATTGAATAGATAGATTAAAACAGGAACAGAGAAATCACTAAATCGAAGGCACTAACCTTGAAATTTCGGGTTGTCACATCATCCCCAACTTGAAAGAAATTTCGTCCCGAAATTTGATAAGTAAACACGAAAGAGTGAGGTGATAATTAGAATTGTTGCGGATTTTGCTCAGGTGTTACATCATCCCCAACTTGAAAAGGAATCTCGCCCCGAGATTCACCTGTTTTGCTCGACTCTTCTTTATCTTTGGGAAAGAGGTGAGGGTACTTTAGTTTCATCTGATCCTCGCGCTCCCACGTGAACTCCGGTCCACGTCTTGAGTTCCAACGAACCTTAACGATGGGAATACGGCTGTGCTTACGCACTTTGACCTCACGGTCCATGATCTCGATGGGTTCTTCAATAAACTGAAGCTTGTCGTCGATCTTTAACTCTTGAAAAGGTACCGTTAATGGGTCGTCCGCATAACACTTCTTCAACTGCGACACATGGAATACATCGTGAACATTACCCAGTTCAGTAGGTAACTCCAATCTATAAGCCACCTTACCGATGCGCTCTAAAACCTTAAACGGCCCAACATAACGTGGATTCAGCTTGCCACGTTTCCCAAAGCGCACAACCCCTTTCCACGGTGAGACTTTCAACATAACTCGGTCATTCACTTCAAATACTACTTCCTTGGCACGTTTGTCTGCATAGGCTTTCTGACGATCACGAGCAGCTGCCATACGTTCTCTGATTTTCACGATTTTCTCTGAAGTTTCGAGTACTATCTCAGGACCTGTGATCTGACTATCACCTACTTCAGCCCAGCAAAGAGGTGAACGACACTTCCTCCCGTACAGTGCCTCAAATGGTGCCGCCTTGATACTGGTGTGGTAGCTGTTATTGTAGGAAAACTCGACCAACGGCAAATGCTTCTCCCACCCCTTTCCAAAATCAATAACGCATGCCCGTAACATATCCTCTAGCGTCTGAATGGTGCGTTCACTCTGACCATCCGTTTGTGGGTGATAGGCCGTGCTCATATCGAGTTGCGAGCCGAACGACTTATGCATAGCCTGCCATAACTCCGAGGTAAAACGGGGATCTCGATCAGAAATAATAGAAGTCGGCACTCCGTGCCTAGAAACCACCTCTTTAAGGTACACTGCTGCGAGTTGCGAATACTTATCTGTCTCCTTAATTGCTAGAAAGTGTGCTGACTTTGTGAGACGGTCGACAATCACCCATATAGTATCGTTCCCAGCCTGCGTTCTCGGTAACCCCGTAACAAAATCCATAGCGATCTGTTCCCATTTCCACATGGGTATCTCCGGTTGCTGAAGTAGACCCGAAGGCTTCTGGTACTCTGCTTTGACCCTCGCGCAAGTCAAGCACTTACTCACATATGTTGCGATGAGGGCTTTCATGTTCGGCCACCAATACAAAACCTTGAGGTCCTGGTACATCTTATCGGACCCTGGATGAATAGAATATCGTGACTTGTGTGCCTCGTCCATCACAAGCTCTCGAAGATCACCAAATAAAGGGACCCATATTCGTTCCATAAAGTAGTAGATACCGTCAGACCGTTGCTCGAACTTCTTCTTGTGTAGACCTCGTAATCCTTCAGCTTCGATGTTGTCTTCCTTTAACGCTTCAATCTGAGCTGTACGGATCCGAGCAGGTAGATCAGAGTGAATGGTAAGCTGTAGGGCACGAATACGCTTTGGTTTTGGTTCTTTGCGGCTAAGAGCATCCGCCACAACGTTAGCTTTACCCGGGTGGTACTTGATGGCACACTCGTAATCATTGAACAACTCTACCCAGCGACGCTGACGCATATTCAACTCTTTCTGGTCGAAGATATGCTGAAGGCTCTTGTGATCAGTATAGATGGTGCATTTCGTGCCGTAGAGATAATGCCTCCAAATCTTCAGTGCAAAGACCACCGCTCCCAACTCTAAGTCGTGTGTCGTGTAGTTTTTCTCGTGTACCTTCAACTGACGAGAAGCATAAGCTATCACCTTCTCGCGTTGCATCAACACGCAACCGAGACCCTGAATTGAAGCATCACAATAAACCACAAAATCCTCGGTACCATCTGGTAGAGATAGAATCGGCGCGCTACATAATTTTTGTTTCAAGAGTTGGAATGCATCCTCCTGTTTCGTTCCCCATGAATAAACTACCTTCTTCTGCGTTAATGAGGTGAGTGGCTGCGCAATCTTCGAGAAATTCTGAATGAAACGACGATAGTACCCTGCTAGACCGAGAAACTGCCGCACCTCCGAAGGATTCTTTGGTGCCGCCCAATTTCTAATGGCGTCGATCTTGGCAGGATCCACATGTATGCCCAACTCATTAACTATGTGCCCCAGAAAATGCACCTCCCGTATCCAAAAATCACACTTCGAAAATTTTGCATACAGTTGCTCCCTCCTCAGGAGTTCTAAGATGAGGCGCAGATGCCGCTCATGATCTTCCTTGCTCTTGGAATAAATTAGAATATCGTCGATAAAAACGATAACGAAGTCATCAAGGTATGGCTTGCACACACGGTTCATGAGATCCATGAAGACCGCTGGTGCGTTGGTCAACCCGAATGGCATAACCAAGAACTCGTAATGACCATATCGCGTCCGAAATGCTGTTTTGGGAACGTCTTCCTCTCTAACTCGCACCTGATGATATCCCGACCTTAAATCGATCTTCGAATAGAAACTTGACCCTTGCAGCTGGTCAAACAGGTCGTCAATACGAGGCAAAGGATAACAGTTTTTAATCGTCACTTTATTGAGCTCACGATAATCTACACACATCCGGAAGGACCCATCCTTCTTCTTCACAAAGAGAACTGGGGCTCCCCAAGGGGAAGAGCTAGGTCGGATGAAACCCCTATCCAACAGCTCTTGGAGTTGGTTTGACAATTCCTGTAACTCTCCTGGCGCAAGACGATAAGGAGCACGAGCAACCGGGGCTGCCGCTGGGGCGAGGTCGATCTGAAATTCCACCTGACGATGTGGGGGTAAACCAGGGAGTTCCTCAGGAAATACGTCAGAATATTCACGAACAACTGGAATATCTTCAATCTTCCTTTCGTCTGACTGCGAATCAGTAACAAGAGCAAAAATTGCAGGATAACCCTTACGCAGATACTTCTGAGCCTTCATTGCTGAAACAATGCTAACCGGGGTCCCACTACGATGACCCTGAACTGATAAAAATTCCCCACCAGGAAGGGGAACACGTATGATCTTCTCCTTACAGAGAATCTCCGCTTGATACTTGGACAACCAATCCATTCCAACGATCACGTCGAAACTTCCAAGAGTAATAGGTATTAAGTCTATGTCGAATCTTGACCCAGAAGATCGATTTTACACCCAAGTAGAACATGCGTAGCTTCGATTGTTTTACCATTTGCGATTTCTACTATGTGTTTCATTACAAGAAGTGTAGGACTTAACCCTAACTGAGAACTGAACCCCAAAGACACGTAACTCCAGTCGGCACCAGAATCAAATAAAATAGAAGCAATAACACCATTCACTGAAAACGTACCAGTAACCACGTTGCCGTCGTTCCGTGCTTCACCAGCTCCCAACACAAACCCGCGCCCACGCGCGACATTACCCGCATTGTTGTTCCCGTTACTACCCCCTGCGTTCTGCTTCAGCTGAGGGCAGTCTCGCTTGAAGTGCCCCTCAGCCCCACACTGAAAACACCCCTTCTGAGTACCCTGGTTCTGCTGAGTCTGTTGTCTACCCGACTGCTGTGATGACTGCTGCTGAGCTGGAAAAGTGGCCCTACAATCCCTAGCCATATGCCCTGGTCGATTACATCGATGACAAACACGAGCACACTGTCCCTTGTGATGATAGTTACACTTGCTGCACAAGGGTAGCTTCCCTGCGTATGATCCCTGCCCTGATTTGTTACCCGAGTTCTGATTCACTGATGCTGTCTGACTGGAACTGCGGGTGCTGCCAGTATCCGTCTTCTTCTGAGGCTGTGCAGAGTTGGACCCCTTGTCCGTATCGTTCCACTTATGTTTGCTATCTATGGCAGGAGTAGTAGCTGTAGTAACGGTAGTAGTAGCAGTGGTAGTAGAAATACGTGGTGGTAGATCCCCGCTCTCCACCTCCTGATCAGTGATTTTATGCGCCAAACGAACGATCTGGGTCAGGTTGTTGAGATTCGCTGCTGTAACTAAACCCTTCACCCGTGGAGGTAACCCCTTAATAAACAACTCGATTCTTCGTGGCATGGGTCGGGACAAGTTCGGACACAAATCAGCTAACTCATACGACCGCTTCACATACGCCTCGATTTCAGACCCCACCATTGTCAGATGATAGTACTCATTCTCTAACTTCGCTATTTCATCCCGAGGGCAGTATTCCTCTCTCATCAGTTCTTTAAAATCATCCCACGTAGTGGCGTTCGCCGCCTCAATACCTAGCAGTTGGACCTGGGCATTCCACCAGGTCAAGGCACCATCCTGAAGCGTGCCTGCTGCAAACTTTACTCTATCCCCAACTGGGCAGTTACATATCGCAAACACTGACTCCGCCTTTTCGAACCAGCGTATAAGTCCCACAGCCCCTTCAGTGCCACTGAAGGTCTGTGGCTTGCAATCCATGAAAGTTTTAAAAGTGCAGACAGGTGGGTGAGGCTGGTTTTGTGGCGCTGGCTGACCTATTAACGATGGAAAATAAACCAACAAGTAAGACTCAAGTTCACGATTCGAAGGAAAAGAATGTTTGGTACATGACATACCAGCCTGATAAGCTGCCAAGGCTGCAGCCACCTGGGCGTTGAGTAATGCTTCTAGCTCAGCTTGAGTCATATGAATTTCGCCACGCCCACCACCGCGGCCTCCATTACGTCCACCACGACGACCTCCACCACGTCCGTTCATGATTCTACAAATATGGGAAGAAGGAACGATTTAACAGACTATTCCAAGCAGATGTCAAGTATTACCATAGTATTCACAGTTTTCATGGTTCTAATACAAGATTGACTAACAACATGGGATTCCTTTTTCACACTAGTCGAGACTTACTG
Source organism: Helianthus annuus (assembly GCF_002127325.2). Lineage (NCBI taxonomy): Eukaryota > Viridiplantae > Streptophyta > Magnoliopsida > Asterales > Asteraceae > Helianthus > Helianthus annuus. The sequence continues at coordinate 165,541,050 of NC_035440.2, read as the reverse complement.
GGACTCACATGCACCCCACGTTGTTATTATGTGTGCACCCATAATAATAACCTGATTTGCATGCTTATCTCAGTTCCTCCCTACTCCTGTTAAAAAGGTTTCCCCAATTTCATGCAGTACAACCAACGACATCACGACATAGGGCATGTAAGTTCAAGTAGAGTCCCATTCTTAAAACACGTGGTATAAACAGCTAGCATAGTAATTCGTTTTTGCAATATCAAGTGTGCGTTCGAGTGTGCTACTAATCACGAGTATGTACTAACTATACTATGCAATAGTAAACAAGTGACGAACCTTGCTGCCTGGAGCTGAGTGTCATGGTCAATATCGTGTCAGTTCAGTTATAGTCTGGTTTTATAAATCATTTTAAAACCAAATTCACTATAACCAGTGGCTCTGATACCAAACTGTCACACCCCCAAATTACCACCTAGGGAGTATCCCTGTTAGACGTGTGACGACTAGTAATGAGCCACCAATTACATTGAATCACATGTTTAAATAAAATTCCATTACTTAATAATACTGAAATTCCCAAACATAAGTTGTTCAAAACCATAAGTTCAGCGGAAGCGTTAATGTATCATACTGTAAATATTATCCAAACAACCACAATGAATAAAAGTCTGATAAATAAGTTTATTAATGTAACCATGACCACTCTCGCCCTCCAGCCAGCAAGTTCCTGCGTTCTAAGCACCTATGGACCTGCGAGCATGTAACACACGTATCAGACAAAGCTGGCGAGTTCACAGTTTTAGAAAACGTTGGATACCAATTGTATATAAAACAGTTCCATAACCAATGCAAGTAATATTGTTAATATCTCATTTCCGAACAATGACGGCTCCTGAAATACACGACTGCCCTTCCCACGTACTCCTATCTAGTACTGGGCCAGACTGGGTCATTAGTTCACCTCCGTCCTCTACAGGAGCGGTGTGAGGGTGCCAAACCTAAGTAGCGCTACTAACTAATACCCGATGAGGGACTTACAAAAGATGATAGGTGAGAATATTAACCAATATACCCGTTTTTACCCATAGACTTACTCCCCCATGGAATACCCACTGACTGTCCCCAACCACTGGGACGCATGCTCGAATGTAGTGAACTCACCTTTGGTTTGCTCGGTAAGATTCGTTACGTGATCAAGTTGCTCGCAAAAATCCTAACATGGTTACCGTTAACAATCAGTCGGGTATCACATAATCTTATATTCTATACACGTGTTATACAAGTAGCATTGAAATAATATCATGTAAGTCATCGAGTTAAGCGACTTAACAATTTGTCATAGACACCACATATAGCTCTTTACACAAACACGTATACTAGATCCAAGACCCTAACCCGAGTGCCCATCTCGCAAAGCGAAACCCCATGCTAAAGGCCCAACTGGAGTCGTACATAGCCCACACACCATTACTTCATTGCGGCCCAACCCAATTGCTACCCTTTCTGTTCCTTTTTACCCAAGCTTGACCGGCCCAAAATTAATGTTGCGTGACCCAATAACCTGCTGTTTTGATTCTAATCGTGATCCCCGTAAGTCTAACTCAATTAATCAGTTCCCTATATTATAATTACGAGACAACCTAACAATTTATCATACCCATTATCAACATGCATATCATATGTGACACAACAAATCATTACATGTTACTCGGCCCACCATTTAATTCATGAAGCCCGCTTAATTAAATTCGACTGTTGTATCTTTGTCGAATCATACCAACCGCAGCCCGACAAGTGCTATATGGATCCCTTATTTCATTTATACGAGTAACCCAATTGACAAGCCCCAAACTAATAGATCAAGTTATATGTATGTGTGTGTCCGATAGCTACATACAGTGCAAGTAAATAACCCAACTTGTCAAGTAAGTATATCAACATCAGATTCCCATCTTAATCATATATAACCACTACAAGTTCTGTCCAAAGATCCATTATCTCATATATATATCAGACACATTTTTCATTCAATTTTTAATTGAATCTCAATTAATTAATAGGTTAAAAAGGATTGGACCAAATAGTTTGCACATAACTCTTTTGATTGGACCTCCTATGAACTATCACATGCATTCTGATCACTATGATATAAGGGCCGAACACTTAAACCAACCTGATTGGACCGATCTAAGAGCATTCACATCCAATCCATCAAATTATACATACATTCCACTAAAAAACAACTCCTATATCAATATATTTTCATTAAAAACAAATATTTTTTCTCTCTCCTTTCAATTAAATAATATTATCATTACCTTTTTCTCTCACTTCCACTCACAACCACTTTCAAAATATATTAAAAAATTATAACGGGTGAACAGTGTCCCCCCAAATATACAGATGAACAGTAACATTTTCTCTCTCCTCTACTCACAACCACTTTTTATACCCTTTATAATATAAAAACCCCTCCTCACATAATTTGATGGTTAGGATGTGAATGCTCTAACATAGCACAAGAATTAAGATATCAAACACTTAATGATCACATGATTGGACCTCATTAGATCTAAGGTGCATGCTTTAACAAGTGCTCATCATTAAAGAATTATGTATATCACATATCCGCACATAAGTAAACTTGATCGATCTAAACAACAAATGATAAATCGTTGATAAATAAGAATTACTAACCAGTAATCCGACTAATTGTGATGCAAACCGAAACAGAAACAGGGGTCTTGCTACTGCCGTTGTTCGATGGGTAATTAGGGTTGATGCGTTGCAATTATGAGACAAAGAAAATGGGTACGTATCTTGTATTATAAAGCCTATCATTTACACAATCTGGGCCGGTTGGGTTGGCTTATTTTAATGGTAGTTTGGGCCGATGATTACCCACTATTGTGAGTATAAGTTTGTTATTAGGTAATTAAAGTTACCATCAAATGCCATCTACGGTCGTGATACACTTACAAGACGAATGCGTGAAATCTAGGTCTTTATACAAATCTGTGTGAGTAATGATTGAGGACGAAATAGTGAACTGACAAAACAAAAGTAACAGATTCGGATAATTGATGTTATGTGTCGGCTATGTGCTAGAATCCTATTTACAAGTTAATTAACTATGCTAATGGGTTTCCACCCAAACAGCATACACACAGTGCACAACTATAAAACGTACTAGCACGTTTATCAAAGTCACGGATTGAATAGATAGATTAAAACAGGAACAGAGAAATCACTAAATCGAAGGCACTAACCTTGAAATTTCGGGTTGTCACATTGTGATATCAAGTATTTAGGCTTTTGAAATTTGTTATACAAAGGTGTTGATTTTGACCTTACAAGTATTGTTGGGGAATACTCGTGTTCTAATGTTTATGATGGTGTAGGTGTACCGGCTGCGGATGCTCCAAAGAAAATTAGTGGGGTTCACAGACGTTGTTGGAAGTACATTCCTAACTCAAACAAAACCGAACAAATCACATCTCCACCACAACCCGAACCAGAAGTTCAAGCCACATGAAAAATTACTCATATGGTTAGATGTGATTGAAAATTTTCATCTATTGAAAAAATATATCTTCACTTTTTAAAATTTTGCTAGTAATTTGATGTGAGAGTCCGATGATAGGATGGCGAGGGACTGATGGTTGACTTTACTTGTATGTGCATCGATGGGAATGTGGAAACTGAGTGAAGAAACAATCTCTTAAAATAAATCCTTTTTAAATAAATTATCTTGATACGAATATTATAAACTAAAAAACAGAGACGATTACATACTAATGGCAGGTAGACGAGCAACAAGTTGCGCCGCTACCCCCTTCTGAATAGCAAATCCTACACTGCTAAACACAAAATTCTGCCCCTTAACATGCGCGGTGTTACTGCGTACCACCTGCTGAACCCGCTTGAGGAACCGCACCGCGTCAGGGGCGAGAGCGCCAAAAGTATCGAAAGCGAACGGGACGAACACGTGCTGATTCTCGATGCAAGCTTTTTCATGCTTAGCTACTTTGGCCGCCTCTGCCTTAGTTATTGCTTGGCCCGCCACAAACCCGTGGTCCCTTACACCAACGAGGGGGACACACGTGTTAAATCAACACATGATTTAGTTTTATCTTAGATTGTTGGTTATTTTGACCAAAATTTATAGCTTGGTTCGGATTTCTATTTCATTGTATGCTGGCTACTTTTGACCGACGCTTAGTAGAGTATTTCGTCCTACAATCCACTCCTCGAGTAGTCCAGTTAACTCCATATGTTGTTAATACCTTGTATTAGTGCTGGTATGATTACAACATTCATTACAACTTTTTTTTTTTTAATTCAATAAATATTCTTGTGCTAACATTAATAATCAGTCGAAACCAGTACACATCTTTGAACCATTGATCAACATGTCTTTTCCTATACTCATAATCGACTCGAGTCAACACCTAAGCTAGTGACTCGAGACACCCCATTTCCATCGCTTTGGTTGTACAAATGGTAGCTGCACCTCCTTGTCAAAGTCTTGAAGCAACTCCTTATATCATTTTGGAAATCGATTCGCCATGTGTAAGAGAATAGACGTTGCAAAGAAGAGAATGCAGAATTTGTAATTAGTTGTGAAATAAGCAAGCTTGGAGGAAACCATGTTCTTAAAACACAAATATATTATTATTCTCTTCTTATCACAGGACAGGATCGAATTGAACCGGACAAAACTGAACTGAAGTGGATAGAACACAACCTTTGCCCCTTAAAACACTAGTTTCAAACCGAACCAGAAACGTTACACTAAAACTCGACAAGAAGAAAGTAAGTAGGTTGTGTTGTGGCTGGTAACTTTGTCCAGGTAGGGTTGTATAGTCGACTTGAGGATGCAATTAACAAACAGGTCCAACTTATGATTATGATTATTATTATTATTATTATTATTATTATCATTATCATTATCATTATCATTATCATTATCATTATCATTATCATTATCATTATCATTATCATTATCATTATCATTATCATTATCATTATCATTATCATTATCATTATCATTATCATTATCATTATCATTATCATTATCATTATCATTATCATTATCATTATCATTATCATTATCATTATCATTATCATTATCATTATCATTATCATTATCATTATCATTATCATTATCATTATCATTATCATTATCATTATCATTATCATTATCATTATCATTATCATTATCATTATCATTATCATTATCATTATCATTATCATTATCATTATCATTATCATTATCATTATCATTATCATTATCATTATCATTTATCATTATCATTATCATTATCATTATCATATCATTATCATTATCATTATCATTATCATTATCATTATCATTATTATTTTAAAGTGACAACTTAAGATATTTACAGGTTTACGACTCACTTGCCCTTTTACAATCAGTTTGATCTTTCAAAAACAATATGATGAATCAGTACTTATTTCTTTTGTCATAATAATAAGTCTATGAATTGTGTAATTTATTTACCCATTTAAAACGACTTAGGATTTCGAGGGGTTCTTAATAGGCTCCAATGTTTCACAACACTGTTAAGTTGGAACAATATTCTCTAATCTCTTGTTAAGTTGTTGACTATAACTAATCCTTTTCAAGAAATTTACTTTGGCAAAATTTCTTTCCACAGAATCTACGATTCATATCTGTAATAATGAATAGTTATTATTTACTATATGCAATTTTTATTGTTTTTATCTTGCAATATTTAACTCAGAAAATAAACAATTAGTTGACCAAAAGTTTTTCAAAATAAACATTGTATTTTAGCCGTCCCTAAAAGCGTGCGTGGGCTAAACCGACATCCAAAAGTGTAGGCTAAGCTTACAAAAGCGCGGACTTTTATTAGCCGGGGACCAAAAAAGCAGGCAAAATCCTAGTCGTGTTAGCGGACTAAATTGATATAGCGGCTTTCAATTGACATAAATGAATAACTACTTTGTAAAGGCAAAATTTACATTTGTAATCTTGAAAACTTTGGTCAACTAATACTATTTTAGTAATTTTCCCAAGTGCGTATAAAATATCAATACAACTTTCTTTTATTCGTATTATCAAGGATCAATTGACTTAAAAAATTTTATAAGATTGAATGTAAAGGATAATCAGAGGTAAATGGGAATATTTTTATAACTATAGCTATCTAGTTTTAAAAATAATCAATTAGTATAATAATACAAATTAAAATGGAAATATAGAAAAAATATTTGTTAAGAATAAACAGTCACCTTGGAACATTAACATTGTTTTTAGTTTTTATTTGTTTTATTCAGCAATAAAGTATCAACCAAAAACACTTGTCTTGAATACTCGCCTAACTTTTATGTAGTTTACTCTTTTAAGTTCAAACAGACAAATAATGGCTAAAATACTCGATTCCGACGTGTGTATCTGAAATCCAAAACATCTGAGTATACTTGATACCTGACGGGTATGAGACCGAGTATGAGATTAGAAAAAAAAATTTCACAGGTATCAGACTAGTATGATATTGGGTGATACCTGACCCAATTAATTGGAAACTATATACCTATTTACCCGAAACATATTTCTACAAAGTTTTTGTTAACCCTTGTTTAGGAATGCTTCATTATAATAGTTTCATTAATTGAAAAATAAGATTTTCTTTTGGGATATATGTTTTGATGATGTTATTTATATTTGTATGTTACGATACGAAATTATCAATTGAAATCTATATTGTCATGTAGTTTCCAGGGGCGAATCCATGTGTATTGATGTGTGGGCAAATCCCTTGATTTTTTTAGTGTATTTAATAGGCAATAAACCCGATCGCACACCTTGAAAATATGATTAAATCCCTTATCCGTACCGTCATAAAATATTTCATGGGTCCGCCACTGATAGTTATGCATTTTGGTTGTGTCAAATATTATATGGTAATATCTATATGTATGTAGTTTATTATTTTAGAGTTTAAAAACATAGAATTAGAAAAGAGAAAAAGTTTACTTGAAAATCAAAACACGTATGTTTTAAAATACTAATGGGTACACCCGATATGTGATAGATAATTACCCGATGAATACTAGATGAGTTTTAGACTAGGTATAAGACATGATTTTACAACTGAATATGAATATGAGATTAGTGTTATCCCTTAGATATACAGGGACGATGCCGGCCAAAGAATATTATTCGAGTGATATATGTGAATCTATTTGTTGACACATGTACAACAAGAACATTGTTTAATTTTATAATTATTCCAACTAATATTTTATCATTAAAAGAAAACATAAATATATTCTTCTATCATATTCTTTAAGCAATGTGGTCGAAAACAAAAAACACCCATTCAACAAAATAATTTAGAAACATATGTTTATTGGAAAATTGTTTCAATATACAAAAATGCTACACTTGATAAAATTATTATAAATATCAAGGAAAATTAGATTTTATAGGTATGCTATCAGAATCATTTACTATCATTATATCATATCATATTTCTAATTTCTAATAAATAAAATAACAGATCCGTTTGTAAAACAATTGATTATGAAAATCTTAAAGTCAAACCTATCAATTCACATTCACACCCTATCAAATGTAAGAAAAAAAATCATTTATATGTAACAAAGCAAACATGGGATACTAATCAATGTACACACTATTAAATACTTTATAATAAATAGTAGGAAATATAATAATTAAAAGAAGATTCATGCATTTACATTTACATGTAACAAAACAAACATGGGATACAAATCAAAGCACATTAATTGGTTTCTTTTACCACAAAATTATGTTAAGAAAGCTATATTGTCTTTTTTTTTTCTTTCTGATGTATGTGAGTGATGCACATGTATATATATAGCCTCAACTCCTTCAACACTAAACACATACAAGTTTTCTTAAACAAATGGCATCCATTCTCTTCCTTTTATTTTCATTCCTTCTCCTCCATGGAGCTCAAGCTGAGATCATTTGCGAGAATTTGCCGATTGGCTTGTGCTCTTTCTCGATTGCGTTTTCAGGAAAACGATGTGTCCTAGAGAACAATGTAAAAGACAACGGGAACATGGAATATCAGTGCAATTCCTCAGAGATTTTTGTTAAAGACATGAATGAGTGGATCGAGAGTGACAAGTGCTTGAACGCGTGTGGGCTTCACAGGAAGACTGTCGGAATCTCTTCCGATTCCCTCCTCGAGCCGCATTTCCTTGCCAGACTTTGCTCCGATTCGTGCTACAAGAACTGCCCCAACATTGTGGATCTCTATCACAACCTAGCTATAGGAGAAGTTAATAATATATAGAATAACCAAAGATAAAATTTGCTACGTGCCTTTTTATACAATTAACTACTTAACTTTTTTTTTTGGCAATGATTTTGTGTAAGCAGGTGTATTTCTTGCAAACCTATGTGAAGTGAATAGCAGCAAGATGCCACGCCGTGTGATGACTAGTTCTGGAGGGCCCGTTGCTGCAGATGGTCCGATTTCTATGGCAGAAGCTCCTACTTCCATCTGAATGTGTTGTTGATTCATATTAATTAATTAATTAATTATCTTTGGTTGGGTTATGAGAAATATTGTATTATACAAACTTTTATACTATAGGATATATTGCGGACATGTTATTTATGTTTGTTTCATTTATGTATTAACTTCTTGTTTATTGTTATGATATTGATTGTGTTGTGTTTTTATCTCAAATGGATCTCAATATTATAAAAAAAAAGTAGTTTAAAAAAGATACCATCGATCGTAGTAATATTACATGCATGGGTAGAAGTACATGTTGGAATATTATTATTATTATTATTATTATTATTATTATTATTATTATTATTATTATTATTATTATTATTATTATTATTATTATTATTATTATTATTATTATTATTATTATAAGATTACGGGAAAAAAAAAGAATTACCACCCCGCCTGGCCGGCATGAGGGTGTTGCCCAAGGAGATGCGTTTGGGCCTTTGACTGACCTCTCTAGTCTTCCTTCCATTATCTATGACTAACTTTTAGCCACTCCTTAATTCATTTTGTGCTTTGGAGGTTGTCTAGGTGACGAAGAAGAGATTGGCCCTATAATATATTGCCTTAATTATTTACCCACCACACCATATATCTAATCTAGACAGACTAACAAAAATCCCCATGTGACAAATTCCTAGCTACAACAACCAATTCTTATGTCAACGCATCATTACTTATTATAACTGTCTTTTCAAGAATTTTACTTCTTTCCACATATTCTGCAATTCATATTCATAAATGTAATAATAATGAATAGCAGTTATTATTTTCTATATGCATGCACTTCTTTTATGTTTTTATCTTACAATATATTTAATTCAAAAAATAAACAGCGCCGCAATCAATACTTTTGTAATACCATTCTACTTTAGGCCGTGGGGTATAGAGCGGAGGTTTGGGCGTGGGTTGGTGTAACACTCTTAAATTTATACTAGAATTAATTACTAATTTATATCAAAAGATGATAAATTAACATAAGTTTCAGAAGTATTATACGCCTTAGTCAACTAATGACTAAGGTAGAACATACAAAGTTGTTTGAAAATTTGTTTACAACCCAAAAACAACTATTTAATAAGTTCAAAACAAAGCGGAAGCTTCAACAAATCGTGTTCGGTTCTTCTACATCGCTTGACCACCATCCGTACGATCCATCTAAGCACCTAGAATCAAAACCGTTAAAATATTAGTTTCGACATTATTGAACAACACGTAAACATGAGATCCAACATCAAATGATAAAATGAAAGATTTGATTTCTGGTTCCACCGTAACTAGTTACGGTGAGTCCTGGAAATTTTTGGGGCCACCGTAAATCAGTAGTGACCCACCGTAAATCCCTGACCTCTACCGTAATTTACGGTACCACCGTAAATTACGGTAGCACCTGGAAATTTATATTTTTGTTTGGTTTGGTTATTACACCAAAACCCAAACTCTCGGATGTTAGTTTTCTAGGATACCAATATGTTAAATCCCGAAATTCTAATATGTTATATGATGTCCAATTTCAACAATTCAATCTAACACAATCCGGAGCATTAACCATGCCTTACTTGTTTATCCGACCCGTTTGGCTCGTCTACGGAATTTCTTCCTTTTGACGACTACCAACGAGTTCTAGCCAAGACTTGACCAATTATTCAATATAGCGATATCATCGCCTAAATTCATAGCAACCTTTATTCCAAAATTCAATTATGCATATTATGACGATTCAAATTTACTTAATGTAACGGGTCGAGTTACATACCTTAGTGCACGCCCTTCAACCGTGAGTCACCACCGGCTTGTCCACTCGACGTTCTGGTATCTTGTCCTATAGAGTTCAATGCAAGAAATGTTTAGAACTCTCTTCAAATCATAATTCGCATAATACACCGAACATCATGATTATGCGTTTAACTCGAAATTTCAGTTTTTAAGCCTTCATAGAGGCATTTCAACGAACACTTCATAGGCAGATTTTTATATGATTTAACTTCACATCTCTAGTTTATCATTTAACCCTATTTTCATATAATTCAACCAATTTATATGTATATTAGCTTCTAATTGCTGAAATAACTTCCAAATTGCTAAATTACACTAGGTTAACAATCTACTTTCTAGTGAACATCCCAACTACCTCCAAAGTCGATTATACACGACCGTAGCATGTCCCCCAATGTTTGTATCGTTCTTTCACTTTGCCCATCCGTTTGAGGATGGTACGCAGTGCTAATAAACAATTTGGTCCCCATTTGCTCTTGGAAATCTCTCCAGAAATTTGAAGTAAACCGGGTATCCCTGTCAGACACGATAGACACCGGCACCCCATGACGTGCTATTATTTCATTCGTGTAAACCTCCGACATCTTTTCTGACGTATAAGTCTCACGTATTGGAATGAAGTGAGCACTTTTCGTCAATCTATCTACCACTACCCATATGGCATCGAAACCACGACTCGTTTTAGGCAACTTGGTTAGTAGGTCCATTGTGATATGTTCCCATTTCCAAACCGGAATTTCTAACGGTTGGAGTTTGCCGTATGGTTTCTGATGCTCCGCCTTGACTTGTAAACATGTCAAGCATTTTTTCCACGTACTTCGCCACATCTCTCTTCATTCCGGGCCACCAATAGTTTTGTTTCAAATCATTGTACATCTTGGTCGCACCCGGATGAATTGAATAACGGGATTTATGAGCTTCATTAAGTAGAAGTGTCTTCACTCCACAGGTATGTGGGACCCATATTCTTCCGGATCGAGTCTTTAACCCGTGATTCCCATCCGACAAATCTTTCAACTGACCAATTATTCTTTCTTTCTTCCAATTCTCTTCTTTTACTGCTTCTAATTGTGCCCCTCGAATACGTTCAAGTATACCCGAGGTTACCACGAGTTGCATCGATCTTACTCGTATCGGGGCATAATCCGTTTTTCTGCTCAAAGCATCTGCCACCGCATTAGCCTTCCCTGGGTGATAACGTATTTCGCAATCATAGTCTTTCACCGTTTCCAGCCATCTCCTTTGTCGCATATTTAACTCTTTCTGATCGAAGAAGTACTTCAAACTCTTGTGGTCGGTGAATATGGTGCACTTTACTCCATACAAGTAGTGCCTCCATATTTTTAGTGCAAACACTACCGCCGCCAACTCGAGATTGTGTGTGGGATATTTCTTCTCGTGTGTCTTCAATTGCCTCGAGGCATAGGCTATTACCTTGCCCCGTTGCATCAACACGCAACCGAGTCCCGATAGTGAAGCATCCGAATAAACCTCCATGTCTTCGACTCCGTCTGGCAATGTTAGTACCGGAGCTTGAGTTAACTTTTCTTTTAGCGTTTGAAACGCTTTCTCTTGGTCAACATCCCAAATGAACCTCTCTTTCTTTCGTGTTAACTTTGTTAGTGGTGACGCAATCTTGGAGAAATCTTGAATGAATCTCCTGTAATATCCCGCAAGCCCCAAGAAACTTCTAATTTCTGAAGGGTTCTTCGGGGGATTCCATTTTGACACAGCCTCTATCTTTGACGGATCCACCAGTACTCCGTCGGCACTTATAACATGGCCAAGAAATTGTACCTCTCGTAACCAAAAGGCACTTTTAGAGAATTTTGCGTATAGCCTCTCTCGTCTAAGGGTCTCTAACACTTCTTGTAAGTGATGTGCGTGTTCAGCTTCACTTTTCGAATATACCAATATATCATCGATAAACACGATGACTGACTTATCCAGCATTGGCTTGCAAACCCGGTTCATGAGGTCCATGAAAGCCGCAGGTGCGTTTGTTAGCCCGAATGACATCACGAGGAATTCGTAATGTCCGTATCTTGTGCGGAAAGCCGTTTTCGGCACATCTTCTTCTTTGACCTTTAGTTGGTGATACCCCGATCTAAGGTCAATTTTGGAAAACCAGTTCGCACCTTGTAGTTGGTCGAATAAATCATCTATCCTCGGGAGCGGGTATCGGTTCTTTACCGTGAGTTTGTTTAACTCCCGGTAATCGATACACATGCGCATGCTCCCGTCTTTCTTTCTCACGAACAATACCGGTGCGCCCCAAGGAGACACACTCGGCCTTATGAATCCCTTGTCAAGCAGGTCTTGGATTTGGGACATCAACTCTTGTAATTCCGACGGTGCAAGTCGGTACGGGGCTTTTGCTACGGGTTTCACGCCCGGAATCAATTCGATCCCGAACTCTATTTCCCGTTCAGGCGGTATCCCCGGTAAATCTTCCGGAAAAACATCTTCATAATCTCTTACTACCGGTACGTCTCCAATCTTTCGTGATTCTTTTTCGGGCTCATTAGCGTATATCATGAATGCCTTGCATCCTCGCTTCATTAGCTTGTGAGCTTTCAACATTGAGCATACTATGGGGTTGCCTCCTTTTTCGCCATAAATGGTGACGTGTTTCCCGCTCGGAGATGTTAGTTTTATCTCTTTATGGAAACACACGACCTTTGCATGGTGTCGAGATAGCCAATCCATCCCAACGACTACTTGAAATTCTCCCATCGACATCGGGATTAGATTTATCAAATATTCTTCATCGTCAATGCTCAGTTTACAATTTTCACATACATCGCAAACAATAAAGCTTTCATTATTACCTATCTCTACTTTTAAGGGCACATGTAATTTAATTAAAACAAATGAAGGATGTCGAATAAATCCATATGAAACAAAGGATTTATTCGCACCCGTATCAAATAACACACGTGCAGGAATCGAGTTTACAGTAAATATACCTGAGACCACGTCAGGTTTAACTTTTGCTTTTGCGGCGGTTAGTTGAAAAGATCTTGCCTTTGCTTTAGGGGCTTCACCTTTCGGTTCCTTCCCCTCCTTCTTTCCAACCGATTCCGGGCATTCCGACTTCTTGTGACCCGTTCGATAGCAATTGTAACAAACCGTCACTTTCTCCGGGCATGATATAGTCATATGTCCCGTCTTCTTGCATATGGGACAAGGCTTATCCTTGTAGCGGCATTCGCCTTTATGACCCTTCCCGCAGATTCTGCAACTTGGCGACCCGCCTTTCGTATCAGGTTTCCTTGCGCTTTCGTTTGTTCGTGCCTTCTTAGTAGGGCTTGGATTTACATCATGTGCTCTCCATTCACCCCTTTCGATACTCTTTTTCAGCTCGATCTCCCTTTCCCGAGCAGCATTTATAATCTCGGTAAGGGTCTCGTATTTGGAAGGGGTGATAAATTCCCTATACTCAGCACTCAACATGTTATGATAGTAGTATATCTTTTGTTCTTCGTTTGTCACTAGATCGTCACAAAACTTCATCTTATCCATAAACGTTGCCGTAATCTTGTCTATGGTCTCATTTTTATGCCTAAGCTGCATGAACTCTTCCTTGATTTTATTCATAACCGCTTTGGGGCTATGATGCTTCAGAAATGGCGTCTTGAATTCTTCCCAAGTCATGACCTTAGCAGCTTCAATACCGATCTCTCTCTTCTTGTTATCCCACCAATCTTTCGCTTGATTTCTTAGTTGACCCGTACCATAGGCTACATAGTCATCTACATCACAATGGGTCCTCTCGAATACCCCTTCGATATCACTTAGCCATCTTTGGCACACTATTGGGTCAACCTCCCCATTATATATTGGTGGTTTACAAGCCATAAATTCCTTGTATGAACAAGGCTTTCGTCCTCCATGCTTTTCCTTTTCTGATTTTGAATCATCTTCTAATTTCTTGATTCTATCTTCTACCATTGATAAAACTGTGTTTTGAATTCTATCAATGATGCCTGACAAACTATTTTCGATCGCCTTCCCAACCTCTTCAGCAATCACTTCCCTCATTTGCTCGGTGACTCTTGGCACCGCATCGTCATTACCTTCATCTGCCATCTCTATTTCTGAAATGTTTACATAAGTTGTTAAACATTCCATTTATAACACATGTTTTACTTGTTTGATTCAATCAAGTTCATAACTTGATTTAATCGCTCTTGCTTTGATTCAATCAAGTTCACAACTTGATTTGATCGTCCTTGCTTTTGATTCAATCAAGTTCACAACTTGATTTGATCGTTCTTGCTTTTGATTCAATCAAGTTCACAACTTGATTTGATCGTTCTTGCTTTTGATTTCATGTATTTAAATGAGCTTACTTGCTCTTTTCATGCCTATTTATTCATTTCTTATTCTTTACGTAATGTAAAATTTATTAACAGAAGTTAATTCTTACCGGACGGTCGATCGAGCTTGAACCGAACACTTATTGACAACCTTGAGCTCTGATTACCAACTTGTAACACCCTTAAATTTATACTAGAATTGATTACTAATTTATATCAAAAGATGATAAATTAACATAAGTTTCAGAAGTATTATACGCCTTAGTCAACTAATGACTAAGGTAGAACATACAAAGTTGTTTGAAAATTTGTTTACAACCCAAAAACAACTATTTAATAAGTTCAAAACAAAGCGGAAGCTTCAACAAATCGTGTTCGGTTCTTCTACATCGCTTGACCACCATCCGTACGATCCATCTAAGCACCTAGAATCAAAACCGTTAAAATATTAGTTTCGACATTATTGAACAACATGTAAACATGAGATCCAACATCAAATGATAAAATGAAAGATTTGATTTCTGGTTCCACCGTAACTTACGGTGTCACCGTAAGTTACGGTGAGTCCTGGAAATTTTTGGGGCCACCGTAAATCAGTAGTGACCCACCGTAAATCCCTGACCTCTACCGTTATCCGACCCGTTTGGCTCGTCTACGGAATTTCTTCCTTTTGACGACTACCAACGAGTTCTAGCCAAGACTTGACCAATTATTCAATATAGCGATATCATCGCCTAAATTCATAGCAACCTTTATTCCAAAATTCAATTATGCATATTATGACGATTCAAATTTACTTAATGTAACGGGTCGAGTTACATACCTTAGCGCAAGCCCTTCAACCGTGAGTCACCACCGGCTTGTCCACTCGACGTTCCGGTATCTTGTCCTATAGAGTTCAATGCAAGACATGTTTAGAACTCTCTTCAAATCATAATTCGCATAATACACCGAACATCATGATTATGCGTTTAACTCGAAATTTCAGTTTTTAAGCCTTCATAGAGGCATTTCAACGAACACTTCATAGGCAGATTTTTACATGATTTAACTTCACATCTCTAGTTTATCATTTAACCCTATTTTCATATAATTCAACCAATTTATATGTATATTAGCTTCTAATTGCTGAAATCACTTCCAAATTGCTAAATTACACTAGGTTAACAATCTACTTTCTAGTGTTCATCCAAATACACATGACCCACTAATCACCTATCAACGTGATCATGGATTCACCTAAAATTTCTTATGATTTCAACTTCTGTCGATCTAGGGTTTGTCCTTAGACACTATAGTTGTTCCTCAATCATCATAACATGCACATGCATCCCTAATTTTAGATTTTTCCCAATTCATGAAAATTTCAAGTTAAGAGAAATTCTTAGATTTTACATACCTTGAGATCCTCTTGTGATGAGGGTCACGATTCTATGCTCGGATTTTCGTTTGGACCAGATTTAGGCCTTCAATTTGATTGTTTTGTGAAGTTAGGGTTTTTGGAATGGGGATGTCGCCCCCTGCTCCTTCCTGGTCGACCAACACTTCAAATTTTGGAGTGTTTGGTTTAATTCTAATTAAGTTTCAAATTTTAACAACTAGGGTCCCTCCATTTTGTTCCACATATAGTTTGGTAACTTTTAATCACCTTATAAGCTAATTTTAGACTAGTTAACTAACTAGGCTAGAGTTACTAGTTAGTAGACCCCTATTTATTTATGCTTCATAATGATGATATACTGTTTTATATTTTCGGGGTGTTACAGTTGGGGTAAAATGCCCAAGTCACCACCCCGGGTGGGCTTGGGTTGGGGCGTGGCCCCTTGGGGCTTGGGTTTTAAGCCGGGCGTGGGGCGGGGGAGCAAGGCGACATGGCGGTTTGTGAATGGCCAAAAGAAAAGAGCCGTTGGCCAACGGCTATATTTAAAAAAAAATCTTCCATTTTTTCACTATAAAAAACTCACATTACTTCCATTTTTTACCACATTCAACCACATCTTCTATACATCTTCAATTCTCCTTCTACAAAACGAAAAAATGTATCCTTACAACCGTCCTTTTGACCCGAGCAACCCGTATGGATTCCAAGAAAATAATCCTAGCCCACCACCCACTCGTCCAGTAGCTCGTCCATTTTTCATACACTCTCCTATGCCCGACATGGCAGGTTATGCATCTTATATCGGGAATTGTTTATATACTAACTTCCCACACACCGAAGATTCAATACCTACCCCGTTTTCACAATCGCCCATCGACCTTTCACCAACCTCTATCGACCTTTCACAAAACGAATCCGTTCCCGAAACTCAACCACCCAAAGAGGGTCCTTCCGCATCAAACCCATCAAAAAAAGAAGTCATAAGAAAAAAAAAACGAGGAGGATAAAGTAGTTGAAACCACCAAACGAAAACAACAAAAATGGGTCTATGCTGAAGAAGTTGCATTGGCGAGGGCTTGGTGTGAACAATCTCAACATTCAACTTTAGGTATTCTTATCCTTTGTTTTTATTAATGAACAATCTCAATATAAGTTTGTAATATATTAATATTTTTTTATTAAAATAGGAAATTCGCAACATCGAACCGCCCTGTGAGAATGGGTTAGTAAAATATTCCATGAAGAAATGGGTAGGGAGACTTATCGTGAAAACGATAGCTTATCCTCAAAGTGGACCGAAATAAGAACCCAACTTACAAAATTTAGTGGGTTTTTAAATAAAGCAAAGCAAAACCCTAAAAGTGGTGAAACCGAAGCCGACATTTTGACAAATGCACTGGTCGCATACAAATCAAATATGAAGACCGACTTCTATTTCATGCATTGTTGGGAGATTTGTAAATTCCATCCAAAGTGGTCGACTATCCCCATTGGTAGCGAAACTAACTCGTCTTCCAAAAGGTCAAGGGTCTCGTCCCAAGCCCAATCTGATGCACGAGATCAAGAGTTTGAGGACCTTTTGGATGATTCGCCAAGCCCAAACCGGCCTGAGCATGGAAGAAATGCCTCAAAAAGGCGTGCTAAAAAACAAACGGCATCGGCTTCAGCTGGGAGTTCTGGCTCGCGTAGGGGAATATACAGCGATCAGTTGGATGACATTTCATGCAAGTTGGATACATTCAACGTATTCCAACAACAAAGGGCCAAAATACGAAGGAGCAAAGAAGCTAGAGATTCTGCTAGAGATGCCCTGAAACAAAGAAGTGATGATTTGAAAATTCTACCCAGCCGATTGATCGCCTACAGGGTGACGAGTTAGAAATAGTCTTGGCGTTGAGAGAAGAGATAAAAAACAAATATAAAAATTAGGAATTTTTTTTTGTAACTTCCTTTTTTTGTAATGATCTTTATTAAAAATATTAAAAAATTAAATTTGTGTTTATTGGGTCTGCCCAGCGGGTCAGCCCAGCCGGTCAGCCCACAAGCCTACCAAACCCACGCCCCAAACCCCCGCCCCACCATACCGTGTTCAATGTGGGTTTACCCATCTCTGCCACCCCATTCCACATGTCAACCAATGCCCAACCCAAGCCCCACCATACCCCATGGTCTTAATGGACATGGAAAATTATCAAAAAAGAGCTTTTAAAAATAGACATTGGATTTTAAGAGTTCTTAAAAAGCCCAACTAAGTTTTAGCGGGTGTCAGAAAGCGCAAGCTAAGCCTACAAAAGCGCGGGCAACCTTAGTCGATGAACAAAAGTGTAGGGTGAAGAATATAGCCGCTTTAGCCAACAAAGCTGGTATAACGACTTCAATTATTTTTTTGAACGACAAATTTGTTTTATTCCTGTCGTTAAAGGGGGCAATCTGGACCCAAAGCCTTCCAAATGGGTCAGTTTGGGTTGCTATTAAAATTATATGGGTTGGTTTGGGTAAGATATTTTAACTAAATGAGTAACATTGAGTCACTTGAAATTCCATCTTGTTATTTTCGGGTCAAAGCGGGTCGACAATATTAAAGAAATGGGTCGATGTGGGTTAGTGTCTTAAAGAAAAGGGGCAAGTTTCGGATCGGATTGGGTTCAGTTCAAATTGAGTTTCGGGCCGAGACGGGTTTCGGCACGACACAGGCTTTGGATCGGAACGGGGTCGGTTCGGGTCGGGTTTCGGGCCGACACGGGTTTCTGCATGGGACGGGTTTCGGATCGCAACGGGTTTTGGGCCGACACGAGTTTCCGCACGAGAGGAGTTTCGGGTTGGAACGAGTTTCGTACCGTTTCGACCCATACCGTTTCAACGTGTACCGTTTCGGCGTGAACCGTTTCGACCCGTACTGTTTCGACCAGCATCATATCAATGACATGCAAAGAATATCAGAACTTTCACATGTTAAATAATCACAAACCCTTGCTGTTAACCATTTTATCAGACCCACAGAGTTCAACCGGACTAAGAGGCGATAATGTTGCCTCACATAATCACAAATCAGTGGAACCATTAATCAACGATTTTCAAAATTAAAAGTAAAATACGACTAAAGTAACATAGACATGAAGGCAATAAGCAAAGACCATTCAGTTGAGTTGAGTTACTTGTGAAACTACCCGAAACACGGTTCACAGTGACCGAGTCCTTTGGTTCTTCAACGAAATCAAAACTTGTAAGTTGGTCTAGACACGGACCTAGAGCTTCCACCTCAGAATGTTGAAAACCTTCATAAGTAGCCTAATAATAAGATAGCATCATATATTATCAGTTATAGTTATTTTGAAAACTATTAACATGAAAACATAAATCACAACAGAAACCTTATGGGAACAGGCAACACGAACTCTTTTATCCATGGTACCCTTGATGTACAATCACTTTTTTTAAAACATTTTTTAACCAACCTGACCAGACCCGAAACCCGTTCTGACCCGAACCCGTTTCGACCCGAACCAAAACAACCCTTTTTGTAATTGACTCGTTTCGACCCATGACCCAGCCCGACCCGTTTGCCAGGTCTACTTGTCGTCTATGGGACTTGAATCCAAGACACCCCTCTCAAAGTGTTTAAAGACTTTGCCTTTGTCAATAGACCACCACCCCATTGGTGTATTATAAAATTAATTGACTTAGAAAATTTATGAAATTGAATTTCAAAGTTAATTAGAGGTAACTATTTATAACTATTTATTTAGTTTTAAATATAAAGAATATAACTACAGAAAATATTTATGCTGTATAACTATAATATAAATTAGAGTAAATCACAAAAATTGTCATTTATGTTTGTACCATATTGCAAAGTATGTCCTTTATCTTTAAAATTGTCAGAAATCGTACTCAATGTTTACAAAATCTTACACGTTACGTCCTTTAACACTAACTCAGTTGATTTTGAACGTTAAATTGGGCCAGGTGCAATGCATATGAGGGCAAGTTGGTCATTTCACTCTTTTAATTTTAAATAAAAAATAATAAATATCCTAAAACCTCTCTCTCCGGTTCTGTCTCTCAACTCTCTGTCTCCCACTCTGTAAATCACGGTCTTCTTCTCCGATCAAGCACCACTGTCATGGCCACCCCACTATCTGAACCCAGATCAACGCACCACCGCTTAATCACCTGGTCTTCTACTCCGATGAAGCACCTTGTTGCTCCATCTAGTCTTCTTCTTCGAAGAAGCAGATCTGAAACAGGTGGTGTCACACCCCAACCGATGGCGGAAACATCGGAGTGAGACGAAGAAAGATTGCTCATCACTCATAACGCTAATTGTGACAATAGAATTAAAGATAAATTGATTTCATTCATGAATAAATGTTACAATACATTAAAAATACAAGAAAATAATACAACAACAAATATGAAATTTGTACAACGTATTTGACTTAAGACGTCTAAGTGAGTATCTAGGCATCTTTTCTAGTCCGTTTTCATAGCACCATCAATCCTCAACCTGTAACATGTTTAAAATACAATTCAATGCAAAAGCAAAGGCGGGTATACAAGTTTAAGCATAAGTATAAGTATAAGTATAAAAGTTTAAAACGAATCCACATGGCAACTTAGTCTATACGAGATCAACCTAGCGTGGCATGCAATATTTCTAGCCAACCTCTGTTTACGCAAGAAAGTTTAATTAATTCAACATAACCCAAGTCTAAGGGGGGTGGTGCGTTACTCCTATAGCGCTATACATGTCGAAGGGAGGCTCGTGAGAGCTAATGACTAAAACACATCACATAAGTATGGTCCACGTAAGCATCAAGTATCATTACATAGTATTCATGTATAAGGATTGTTTTGTGCATTGCATAAAGAATACGTTTAAGTGTAGTTTAATAGTAAAACATGTTACACCCCAAAAAGTGGTAAACATAAAAAATGGGGTTGCGAGTATACTCACAAATTTGCATACGCTTTCCGATTATCCAATGTGACGAAGTTGATAAGGTTAGGAGGTTGAATGTGTTTGTGTAGGGATTTAGGAAGTTAAAACACAAGAATATAGGTATTCGAAAGTAATCATCCTTTAACACCAAGTACTTGTTCTTGACACTATGTGTAACAACTCTCATTAAAATTAATAATTAGAATAATAATTAGTCAATAAGGAAACCCTAATTGAGACACCCAAGTAATTCCGCACTAACCCTGAAATTTTCCGGAATAATCGGAATCAGGATCAGGGCCCCTAAAACTCAGGGGGGTTAAACCCTAATTGATATTTATCTCGAATTATGCGTTGTAAATTATGGAAATTCGAATGTTGTTGATTCAGCAGACCTATACCACTAAGAAGGCTAGTCTACAAGCTAAAACGCACCCTTTACGGACCGTAAAGGAAAGTCCTTACGGACCGTAAGCCAACCGGCTCCCTTACGGACCGCAAGGGTCCAGGCATACGGTCCGTATGCGAGTCGAATTTTGGGCTATAAATAGCCGACCTTGGCAGTCGACTGATGATAATAAAACGTCGACCAAACTCTCTGTGTACGTCGTTATTAGGCCGATTTATTACAAATTAAACACACACTGTTCACGAGGTGCTGCCGCGGAACAGGGTAATTACTCGATCTCTATTACGATTCATTTTCCGGGATCAATATATCCAAAGAATGTCTAAGTGCCGCCCACATTGGGTTATACTTTGTCGTTTGTCGATAATTCGATAAATGAGTTGAAGTATTATACTTTGTCGTTTTTCGTTAATTCGGTAAATGAGTTGAAGTATTATACTTTGTCGTTTGTCGTTAAATTCGATAAATGAGTTGAAGTATTATACTTTGTCGTTTGTCGTTAATTCAATAAATGAGTTGAAGTATTTCACTTTGTCATTTATTGTGAGAATTTGATCTCGTGAGTTATCGTAACTGCTGTATTGATCACTAACCCTGTTTTGTGTGCATTATTGTTGAAATTAGGTTAACAGGGCTAAAATCATATTCTGTCAGTACTAAATCTGCAATGTGAGTTATTCTTCTTTTATAAACTCTTTTCTCACAGTTTGTGAGTTGTTAACTGTTTTACAATACTCCAAATTATTTTCAGAATTATAACTTACAGTGATTAAGTTTATGTAATCACCAAGTTACAGCCGGTATGTGGGGTATTGTGCACATTACTTGATAATCGTCACCATTGGGGCAGCCATTGGGTGATATGACCATAATCACAGACACCATTGGACATGTGGGCCAATGGGTCGAGTGGTAAAGTACTGTGGGTAGTTGGTTGATATCAGAAACATTGTAAAAGATCTTACCACTGTGAATTATAACAAATGTGTCATTTTCAGCAACTAGAATAATTCACTCAGTATTTCCCCGCTGACAAAATCTTTTTCAAACATGTTTCAGGTGATCTGCTGTAATTCAGGAAAAATGCAGGGGAAGCATTGCAAGCTTAAGATAGTGGCTCAATATAAAATAAAGAAATATGTTTTATCAATAAAATCTTGTTATTGTAAATTATCGGGGCTTTATCCCGAATTGTGAAATAAAATAATCGGGAAAAATTTTAACTTAGCCGATCCTGTAAATAAAATTTCCGCAGCTAAACTCACAATAAATAAAGAAACGCAGGATTTCTGTCCCGCGGCTCCTGAAACGGGTCAAACCGGGTCGGGGCCGTGACACTATGAAACCTCAAGGGTTAATGTTTTCATGAGTAATATACTCATTAGAATCTTAACAAGTCTTATGTCTTAGATAATGTTATTCTAATAATATCTTGACGAATGAACACAAGTCCACCATCAAGGGTTCGAATAGTATATATATGTATAAGTATTATATGTATTATTTAGTCCATTAGTAAAGCATGAGGTAGAAGATAAATCTTCATTTAGGTACCTTTATTGTGTCATAGAATTCATGTAGGAGGTAGGAAGAACAAGCTTCCATTTAGGTACCCCTTATGGTTCACCACTACACTTGATGTAAAAACATACAAGGAGGGTCATGAACTAATATCAATACAAGAATAAGAAACACCTATACTAAGAGAAATCATCAAGTAATGTGGGGATTCTATGTTGGACAACCCAAGTTGGTCCATAATCACACCTTCATGAAGCTTGAAGATTGAACATCACTTGTGGGTTAAAAACCCTAAACAAAACCGAAAGTATATGAGGATTAACCTCTGATTTTTTATGTCTCAGCCCCGTTTTTAAGCTTAACTAACCATAGAAGTGATTATAAGCTTAAGGACGTGGGTTTGAGTGAGTTAAACTCAAGTTTGAACAAGGATTAGTAAAGAAAATGAAAACAGTGAACGTTGGACCCTTTTTGCCGGAGTTCCAGGACTTATTTACTGTGAAAAACCCATGGAATCGAAGCCAAGGTCCATCCAAGCACATAGGAAAAAGAATGGACTAAATCGGACAAGAAATGAATGAGTTATGCTCATTTTCGTGAAGCTTGAACAATCTGCTCGAACTTCAGAATTCAGCTGCGTTTTTGGGTGATTTGGGAGAGATTAGAGTGTTGCAAAAGTGGAAAAGTGGCTAGGATTAGAGTGGTATTTATAGGGAAGGATTAGGGTTAAAGTTGGTTGGCAATTAATAGAGTTGTTGGGGGTTAAACTAATAAAAACTAAATAAATAATCTCTATAGTTGTGCTGGCCGAACATGGCTGTTAATCAGCCACAATCTTTCTTTTTAGTTTGCATAATATATTTATTTAAGTGATGTTGATTAATTCACCTAACTATTTATTTAAATCAATGTTGATAAGTTGTAACTAAAACAAACAAAAGAACAAATACCACCTACAGGTGGTGGTCGTAAGTTAGGCTGTTGACAGCCACTTCATTTATTTGTTTGTTTTGTATACATTTCACATACCACTAACTATTAAATAAAAGTGTGTAGGTGCTTTGATCATTGAAAACAACCAATAAAAATCAGCCCTTTAGGCTTGTGCGATAGCAACTTTAGCTGCTTTTATATATATATATATATATATATATATATATATATATATATATATATATATATATATATATATATATATATATATATATATATATATATTTTGAGCAAAGCAATATGCAAATTTGAACATAATATCAACGTTGATATTTAACATATTACTATTATATTATAATAATTA
The DNA here is from genome assembly GCF_002127325.2 of Helianthus annuus. Taxonomy (NCBI): domain Eukaryota; kingdom Viridiplantae; phylum Streptophyta; class Magnoliopsida; order Asterales; family Asteraceae; genus Helianthus; species Helianthus annuus. Next base: position 165,516,874 of record NC_035440.2, on the reverse strand, counting down.
TTATTATTATTAACCACGTTTTTAATAGTTGACAAGCATGTATCAGTTATGAGTACCGGTATGTCGAGTATCGGTTACGCGTATGCATTCGAGATTGATAACGTATAACCCGAGTATTGCAACACGTATAAGCATGTATAAAAATAGAATTTCATTGCGATCTAAGTCTCGGATTTACAATGGTTTGAAACGAAATACGAAATACAAAAGGAATAAGCTTCCAAAAATAGAAATACAAGACACGTTTTCTAATTAAGGAAAGTTAGGAAAAAGCGGAGCGTTACAGTCTCCCCTCCTTTAGGAAATTTCGTCCCGAAATTTATTCAAGAGGAAGGCTTGAAAAAGTTTTGGCATAAAGGTGATCATTAAGAATTGAAACTCGAAAATTTTGAAACGTAAAAAAAAGTATGAAATTTTGAAGAATGACAAGACAGGTTTGCAAAGGAGTTCGTTTGTCTAATATGATTTGAGGTACCAAACATAAATGGAAACGTATAGTTGCGTATATGGATTTGAACGATTGACTCTTAATAAACGAATGCAAGTATATGAACGGCATATGTATTAGATAGACGAAAGTAGCGTGCTAAGAATAAAGTCTCGTCATGGATAATCGGATATAACGCGTTCGTGAGTTGTTTAAAGTTTGAATTAGGTCTAACAGGTCTGCAAAACACTGAATTTCTCATGGCACGTCTTACGAAAGTTTGGTAACATGATGAAAACACTTATATATAGGAAGTAACAGCGGCGTATCCACCATGTTTTGACCATGTTACACCCGTTTCGTATTTGGTGTCATGTTACGTTCCATGTCTTACCATACATAGTAGTACACTCTATGGTTTTCATACGCCCATCACTATAATCCCGTGTGCACCCGCGATTATTTTGATCGTCGCATGATCCGCATAGCTTGTACTAGTTGTGTATGAATCAGGGTATACATAATTTAAAATAAGAACGTGTACATATAAGAATGTAGTATATATGTAAGTCAATGCTTAAATATGTATGGGACCCACGCAAGCGAATCCCTCGGATCCCACTCGCGTACGGGTACGAATGTATGAATCCTGAGTATGAATGAAAGTATGGGCATAGATATAAGTTTAAGTATGAATATGCACATAAGTATGAGTATAGACATATAACGTATGAGTAGTGTGAGTAACAGTATAAGCATAAAACGTATGAGTATAAGTGTAGGTACGAATAATAAAAAAATACGTATATAGTGTATGTTGGGACATCACGGATTTAAGTGTATAAAAGCGTTCAAAAGGTCGAGTATGTAAATACGAATGATATAAATGATGTTATCGCTAGGTATCGACCAAAATGTGTATGATGATATGCATGTGTAGTTGTTTAAATGAACATCGAATTTATCGAATCAAGAATTAGGTTGAGCTTGGTTTGAAAGATAGAATATAATTTGCACATGTAAGAGGATATAAAGTACTCATTGGTTAAGCATAATGTATTTTGTAATGAATGAAATGCTACTTTTGTTTTTAAAAAAAAAGTTTACGTATATTGAAGATTGTCGGTCCCCATGAAGTCTTCTTGCCCACGTGTTTTGAAATTTGGATGGCGAATTACGCGGTGTGGAAAAAGGTTTTCGAAAATACGAGTTTGTTTCAATTGCATACAAACAAGAAATTTTGAATTTTGAAGGTTCTTATGAAAACGTTGATCCTTAGAAAAGAAATTTAGCAAAAGGACTTAGTGATTGTCAAAACTACTTCAGCTACTCCTGCTACTCCTAGTGACATCAAAAGAAAGTGGGATGGGGACTCTAGTAAAGGCTCAGCATCCGTTCAGTCTCAAGCTCAGCAACAGAAGACTGACCACTACCAGAGTCCTAGTCAGCAATCCTCTGGTGGTCATAGACAGAGAAGATATCAGGGATTTCACCCCAAGTGTCACAACTGCAACAGGCACCATAGCGGCCAGTGCAACAAGGGTCGTTGCCAAAGGTGTCTCAAGATGGGGCACGAGGCCAAAGACTGTAGGAGCCCACGGCCTGCAAATCAAAACCAGCAACCTCAACTACCAGCTCCGCAAAACCAGAACCAGCAACAGCAGCCACAACGTGGAAACCGGGGATGTTTTCAGTGTGGGGCTGAAGGTCACTTCAAGCGTGATTGCCCTCAATTGAACCCGAACCAGAATCGCAACAACAATCAGGGCAACGGGAATAACAACGACGGAGGAAACAACAACAATGGCAACGAAGCTCGTGGTCGTATGTTCGTGCTGGGTCAGGGCGACGCAAGGAACGATCCCAACGTCGTTATGGGTAAGTTTCTCCTCGACAATATTTATGTTACTGTTTTGTTTGATTCGGGTGCGGATACAAGCTATATGTCTGTGAAAATGAGTCAACTGCTAAAACGTGCACCAACACTTTTACCCACCAAACACGTAGTAGAGTTAGCTAACGGTAAAAGTCTAGAAGCCACGCACGTAGTTCAGGGTTGTAATCTTATCCTAGCTGGTCAAGTTTTCTCTATCGATCTCATTCCCATAGTTTTGGGTAGCTTCGACGTCGTGATTGGGATGGATTGGTTATCCCAACACCAGGCAGAAATCTTATGCAGTGATAAGAAGATTCGCATTCCTCGTTCTGGTCAAGAACCTCTCGAAGTAGAAGGCGACAAGGGTGGTGCAGTGGTTGGCATCATCTCCTTCTTGAAGGCTCAGAAATGTTTACGTAAGGGGCACACAACCATTTTGGCCCTTGTTTCGGATGCATCGACGAAAGAAAAGAGACTGGAGGATATACCAGTTATACGTGACTTTCCTCAGGTATTTCCTGAAGACTTACCTGGATTACCGCCTCATCGTCAGGTCGAATTTCAGATCGAGCTCGCTCCAGGAGCAGCACCCATAGCTCGCGCACCATATCGTTTAGCTCCATCAGAATGGGAAAAACTGTTAAAGCAGCTGCAAGAGCTCTTGGAAAAGGGCTTTATACGTCTAAGCTCTTCGCCCTGGGGAGCTCCAGTACTTTTCGTGAAAAAGAAAGACGGTACGTTCAGAATGTGCATCGACTACCGTAAACTCAACAAGGTGACGGTGAAGAACTGTTATCCTCTTCCGCGCATCGACGACTTATTTGACCAGTTGCAAGGGTCGAGTTACTATTCTAAGATAGACTTGAGGTCAGGGTATCATCAGCTGAGAGTCCGGGATGAGGACGTCTCCAAGACAGCATTCAGAACTCGATACGGTCACTACGAGTTCCTTGTCATGCCGTTTGGGTTAACGAATGCACCTGCCGTGTTTATGGACCTAATGAACAGGGTGTGCAAACCCTACCTAGACAAGTTCGTCATAGTATTCATCGACGACATTCTGATTTACTCCAAGAGTCAGGAGGAGCATGAGCAGCACCTACGTCTGATATTGGATCTCCTTCGAAAGGAGCAACTGTACGCCAAGTTTTCTAAATGCGACTTCTGGCTTCGTGAAGTCCACTTCTTAGGCCATGTGGTGAACAGGGATGGGATCCATGTCGATCCATCCAAGGTAGATTCGATCAGGAATTGGCCAACACCGCGTACACCGACAGAAATACGCCAATTCTTGGGTTTGGCAGGTTATTATCGGCGGTTCATCAAAGACTTTTCAAAGATCGCTCAACCGCTCTCGTTACTGACGCAGAAGGGTATCGTTTACAGATGGGGTAATACGCAGGAAACTGCTTTTCAGTACTTAAAGGATAGGCTTTGCAGCGCGCATATTCTCTCATTGCCAGAGGGCACGGAAGACTTTGTGGTTTATTGTGACGCGTCAATACAAGGACTCGGGTGTGTATTGATGCAGCGGGATAAAGTTATTGCCTACGCTTCGCGACAACTCAAGATTCATGAACGGAACTACACGACGCACGATTTAGAGCTGGGAGCTGTTGTTTTCGCGCTTAAGATATGGCGACACTACCTGTACGGTACCAAGTGCACGATTTACACCGATCACAGGAGTCTCGAGCATATCTTTAAGCAGAAGGAATTGAACATGCGTCAACGACGATGGGTCGAGCTACTTAACGATTACGAATGCGCTATCAAGTACCATCCAGGCAAAGCCAATGTTGTGGCTGATGCCCTTAGTCGGAAAGACACCTTACCTAAGCGCGTGCGAGCGCTACAGCTTACTATCCAGTCCAGTCTTCCTGCACAGATACGAGCTGCTCAGATAGAAGCACTGAAGCCCGAAAACGTCAAGGCTGAAGCCTTACGCGGCTCAAGGCAACGGTTATAACAGAAGGAAGACGGCACCTACTACGTAACAGGGCGTATTTGGGTCCCACTCAATGGCGGTTTACGAGAGCTTGTGATGGACGAAGCACACAAGTATCGCTATTCGGTACATCCAGGGTCGGATAAAATGTACCACGATATCAAAACAACATACTGGTGGCCATGTATGAAAGCTCTTATCGCGACCTATGTCGGCAAGTGCTTGACCTGTGCGAGGGTCAAGGTTGAATATCAAAAACCAGCAGGCCTACTTCAGCAGCCTAAGATACCTCAATGGAAATGGGAAGAAATTTCCATGGATTTTGTTACAGGCCTACCCAGATCCCAGCGTGGGAACGATACTATATGGGTGATCGTAGATCGACTCACCAAGTCTGCACACTTCCTGGCTATAAAGGAAACGGATAAGTTCTCCACTCTCGCAGACATTTATCTCAAAGAAGTTGTTTCAAGGCACGGAGTGCCCACCTCTATCATTTCGGATCGGGATGCACGATTCACATCAGAACTGTGGCAAGCGATGCACAAATCTTTCGGCTCAAGGTTAGATATGAGCACAGCTTATCACCCTCAGACGGATGGGCAGTCTGAGCGAACGATTCAAACTCTTGAAGACATGCTCCGGGCATGTGTTATTGATTTCGGCAACGGCTGGGAAAAGCACCTCCCTTTAGTGGAGTTTTCTTACAATAACAGTTATCACACTAGCATACAAGCCGCTCTATTCGAGGCATTGTATGGGCGTAAATGCCGGTCACCTCTCTGTTGGGCAGAGGTGGGAGATAGTCAGATCACGGGTCCAGAGATTGTAGTGGACGCCACAGAAAAGATTGCACAAATACGACAACGTATGGCGGCAGCACGCGACCGTCAGAAAGCCTACGCGGATAAGCGTAGAAAGCCATTGGAATTTCAGGTCGGGGACCGGGTTTTACTTAAAGTCTCACCCTGGAAGGGTGTGGTTCGTTTTGGCAAACGAGGCAAACTCAATCCGCGGTATGTCGGACCATTCGAGATTATAGAAAGAATAGGCCCAGTAGCCTACAGATTGAACCTACCAGCTGAACTCGGTACAGTACACAATGTCTTCCACGTGTCGAATCTGAAGAAGTGCCTGTCAGATGAGACCCTCATCATTCCTTTTAAGGAACTTACTATCGACGAGCGGTTGCAGTTCGTCGAGGAACCTGTTGAAATCACGGACCGGGATGTGAAGGTCCTCAAACACAAGAGTACACCTGGGAACGCGAAGACCAGATGACAGAAAAGTACCCCCAGTTATTCGGAACCAATGCAACCACTATTGAGGCTGAAGCTACTACTGCGGAATTTCGGGACGAAATTCCAGATCAACGGGGGGAGGATGTGACACCCCAGGAAAACCAGTGAACGATACAACTTACCTAGCTTCCTCAGTGAGTGCGTACCAAATTTCTGGACGAAATTTCTTTTTAGTTGGGGATAATGTGACAACTCGTATTTCGGACCTACTTTGATGTGATGTATGTGCGCGATATGTGACTTATGAACTTGTATGATTAATTGAATGTATGATTGCATGCTTTGTGTTGTGTAATGTGTGTATGTATTTAATGACTCGAACCGCACAACACCGCACGATCGCACAAACCCATTTAGGGCTACACATTGCATTCGGATCAATGGATAGCCGAGTTGGGCTCGGCCCACTCCCCTTTCACGCAAACAAACACCCTTAGGGAGTTGTTCTCTGAATTGTTACAAAACATAACACACACACAAGTTCACAAACCCTAGTGCTCTCCTCTCTCTCTCAACCCGACGGCAACAACTCTTGGCAATCGAAGATCTTGTTCTTCATTCGGATCACTCTCTCTCCTTGTTTGATTCTAACCGGTTAGTGTTTTGTTTATGTTTGCTCGACTAAATGATGATTATGATTTCATTCCTAAGCTAAACCAATTAGAATTGCATGTTAATAAGTTAGTACCGATGTGATGTTACTATGTTGCTATGCTTTGTCTTCGAATTGATTGCTGTGATGAATAAGACTGAATGAATCCAATCGGTCTAGTATAAGTGTTGATCGAATGAATGTTAATGATTCATGATGCATGCTATATGTTTAAATGTTTTGAATATTGTTCATGTTGAATCGGATTAGGGTTCATACGAATTAGTGATATAATTGCTTGTTTGATCAAGAATTTGGTTGTTGTGAAACTGATTTGGTGTTAATTGATTTCTATAAATTTGGAAACTATTGATGGTAATTGATAATTGCAACCGAATAAGCATGATATCCGGATACTTAAACCCCTCGCACAAGATATCTTAATCGCACAAGACTTCTTGGAAGTCCAAGAAGTCCAATCGCACAAGACGTTGCCAACCGCACAAGGTTTGCGGAATCGCACAAGTTATCTTGTTGATTGTTGGACTTATCATGTCGATTGGGCCTTAAAGCCCAAGACCCCACTCGCACAAGGTCCCTTAGATCGCACAAGTTATTTAATAAGTTGGGCTGGGTATACATACTGGATTGGGCTGGTACGGATCACACAAGCCCAATCCCAATCGCACAAATGTCCAAATTGCACAACCCAACTCGGTCGCACAAGGTTAACCGGGCCGCACATGATTGTATGATCAATTGTTATTTGGGCCGTATGTTGTATATTGGGCTGGGTAACAAGAAATGGACCGCACAAGATGGACCACTTACCTACATGTTTGGACTATTTGCTTATATGTTGGGCCGGGTGTTGTTTGGGCTTAGATATTAAATCACACAAGACGGTTGGGCTCGCACAAGCTCAATGGCCCAACCATCCGAGTCGCACAAGTTGAGAATGTTATGTTATGATTGCTACGTGGTTTGCCATGATCGATACGTGTTAGTAACGTGTTAACTTGTATCAAACAAACGCGTATTACTTAAGTCAAGACCTGACTTGTGTGGTAACCCTGTTAGGACGTGGTTGACCACCCTTAGTTCAAGAAACCTTTTTGTGTATCTGCCTAGCAATCCAAGGTGTTTCACACAGCCAAGGCATGGGATTCCCGGGTTGGGAATTGGGTTGGAATGTTTGATATGGAATGATTACTCGTACTTACGCAATCACTAGACTATAGACCATCGTCCTCAGGTTAGTCAGGACACTTACGTAAAACCTACGTAAACCAGTATCTACCATTGTCTCCCGGGTCGGGAGGACACTTATGTAAATCCTACATAACCTAATACCCACTACTGTCTTCCGGGTCGGAAGGACACTTACGTAAATCCTACGTAAACCCCACGCGTACCAATGTCCTCGGGGAAGGGCACTCACGTAAATCCTACGTGACCTTGTACGTATTCCTGTTCTCGGATTAAGAAGAACGCATGGTTGCAAATAGTCTAGTAAGTACCATAATGGGAAAACCCCATTAGAAAGGATAAGTGTGGGAATCCCCCACCAGTAGTATATACCTGCCAGGGAAGCCCCCACTAGATGATCATACGCATTACTATTACGAACTTACTTTATGTGAACTCGCTCAACTAGTTGTTGATTATTTGCTGCATGCCTTGCAAGACCTTAGGTATTTATGGAGTTTGCACAAGGAGGAGCAGGTCGTTGTGGGCAAAGGATCGTAAATGCTATTTGAACACTTATGATATTTCATACATTAACACTTATGTTTGGGTTTTACTTTAATGCTTCCGCTACACTTAATTATGTTGGTTTGATAAACACCTTTCGTATTGATGGATAATTATTACTATTTATTTACATGTTCAATATGATTGGTGGCTTGATCCTGGTCAGTCACGCTCCCAAGCGGTGGTACTCCGCAGGTGGATTTTGGGGGTGTGACATATTGGTATCAGAGCCATTGGTTATAGAGAACTTGGTTTTAATATGGGAAAACGTTTTATTAAAACCGGACTATTACAAGAACAGTGCTCTCAACGATCCACAACGACGCTTCGCTCCACGTGCAAGACTCAACAACCTAGGCAATAAGGTATATGTTTATTGCATGTATGCTAGAACTATGTAGAACTTTGCTCGTATTGCGCCTAGATGCACATGACACTATAACATGAGAATCCCTACGTGCTTACTCTTTTCTGTCATCGCCCTACACGCGAACCATTCTTACTTACGCTATCTTTACTATGAAGATCATGTCTGGACGAATTAACATGACTCAAGCCCAGCTAGAGGCTCTCGTTCAAGCTCAAGTTGCTGCGGCACTAGCAGCGGCAAACGCAGGAGGTCAACCCGCGCAGCAGCCCGTCTGTACATTCAAGAACTTCATGGACTGTCGTCCAAGTACCTTCAGTGGCACGGAGGGAGCGGTTGGACTCCTCCATTGGTTCGAAAAGCTCGAGTCTGTGTTCGAGATGTGTGAATGCCCTGAGGCTCGCAGGGTCAAATATGTTTCAGGTGATCTGCTGTAATTCAGGAAAAATGCAGGGGAAGCATTTCAAGCTTAAGATAGTGGCTCAATATAAAATAAAGAAATATGTTTTATCAATAAAATCTTGTTATTGTAAATTATCGGGGCTTTATCCCGAATTGTGAAATAAAATAATCGGGAAAAATTTTAACTTAGCCGATCCTGTAAATAAAATTTCCGCTGCTAAACTCACAATAAATAAAGAACCGCAGGATTTCTGTCCCGCGGCTCCTGAAACGGGTCAAACCGGGTCGGGGCCGTGACACTATGAAACCTCAAGGGTTAATGTTTTCATGAGTAATATACTCATTAGAATCTTAACATGTCTTATGTCTTAGATAATGTTATTCTAATAATATCTTGACGAATGAACACAAGTCCACCATCAAGGGTTCGATTTAAGGAACTTATCAAAAGGGAATATTGCACACGTGAAGACATTCACAAGTTGGAAGACGAGCTATATCATTTGAAAATGGTTGGGTCAGAGATCGAAGCGTATACTAAAGATCGAATGAGCTGGCCGTGCTGTGCCCAACTATGGTGGACCCTCCAGTGAAGCGCATTGAGATGTATCTCAAGGGGTTGGCACCAGAAATCCAGAGCCACGTGACGTCGGCTAATCTTGACAACATCCAGGCTATTCAACGCCTCGCTCATCGCATCACCGACCAGGCAGTGGACCAGAATAGGCTGCCTAAGCGTGTCAGCGCTACTGCTACCGTCACTACTTCAGCTACTCCTGCTACTCCTAGTGACATCAAAAGAAAGTGGGATGGGGACTCTAGTAAAGGCTCAGCATCCGTTCAGTCTCAAGCTCAGCAACAGAAGACTGACCACTACCAGAGTCCTAGTCAGCAATCCTCTGGTGGTCATAGACAGAGAAGATATCAGGGATTTCACCCCAAGTGTCACAACTGCAACAGGCACCATAGCGGCCAGTGCAACAAGGGTCGTTGCCAAAGGTGTCTCAAGATGGGGCACGAGGCCAAAGACTGTAGGAGCCCACGACCTGCAAATCAAAACCAGCAACCTCAACTACCAGCTCCGCAAAACCAGAACCAGCAACAGCAGCCACAGCGTGGAAACCGGGGATGTTTTCAGTGTGGGGCTGAAGGTCACTTCAAGCGTGATTGCCCTCAATTGAACCCGAACCAGAATCGCAACAACAATCAGGGCAACGGGAATAACAACAACGGAGGAAACAACAACAATGGCAACGAAGCTCGTGGTCGTATGTTCGTGCTGGGTCAGGGCGACGCAAGGAACGATCCCAACATCGTTATGGGTAAGTTTCTCCTCGACAATATTTATGTTACTGTTTTGTTTGATTCGGGTGCGGATACAAGCTATATGTCTGTGAAAATGAGTCAACTGCTAAAACGTGCACCAACACTTTTACCCACCAAACACGTAGTAGAGTTAGCTAACGGTAAAAGTCTAGAAGCCACGCACGTAGTTCAGGGTTGTAATCTCATCCTAGCTGGTCAAGTTTTCTCTATCGATCTCATTCCCATAGTTTTGGGTAGCTTCGACGTCATGATTGGGATGGATTGGTTATCCCAACACCAGGCAGAAATCTTATGCAGTGATAAGAAGATTCGCATTCCTCGTTCTGGTCAAGAACCTCTCGAAGTAGAAGGCGACAAGGGTGGTGCAGTGGTTGGCATCATCTCCTTCTTGAAGGCTCAGAAATGTTTACGTAAGGGGCACACAACCATTTTGGCCATTGTTTCGGATGCATCGACGAAAGAAAAGAGACTGGAGGATATACCAGTTGTACGTGACTTTCCTCAGGTATTTCCTGAAGACTTACCTGGATTACCGCCTCATCGTCAGGTCGAATTTCAGATCGAGCTCGCTCCAGGAGCAGCACCCATAGCTCGCGCACCATATCGTTTAGCTCCATCAGAATTGGAAGAACTGTCAAAGCAGCTGCAAGAGCTCTTGGAAAAAGGGCTTTATACGTCCGAGCTCTTCGCCTTGGGGAGCTCCAGTACTTTTCGTGAAAAAGAAAGACGGTACGTTCAGAATGTGCATCGACTACCGTAAACTCAACAAGGTGACGGTGAAGAACTGTTATCCTCTTCCGCGCATCGACGACTTATTTGACCAGTTGCAAGGGTCGAGTTACTATTCTAAGATAGACTTGAGGTCAGGGTATCATCAGCTGAGAGTCCGGGATGAGGATGTCTCCAAGACAGCATTCAGAACTCGATACGGTCACTACGAGTTCCTTGTCATGCCGTTTGGGTTAACGAATGCACCTGCCGTGTTTATGGACCTAATGAACAGGGTGTGCAAACCCTACCTAGACAAGTTCGTCATAGTATTCATCGACGACATTCTGATTTACTCCAAGAGTCAGGAGGAGCACGAGCAGCACCTACGTCTGATATTGGATCTCCTTCGAAAGGAGCAGCTGTACGCCAAGTTTTCTAAATGCGACTTCTGGCTTCGTGAAGTCCACTTCTTAGGCCATGTGGTGAACAGGGATGGGATCCATGTCGATCCATCCAAGGTAGATTCGATCAGGAATTGGCCAACACCGCGTACACCGACAGAAATACGCCAATTCTTGGGTTTGGCAGGTTATTATCGGCGGTTCATCAAAGACTTTTCAAAGATCGCTCAACCGCTCTCGTTACTGACGCAGAAGGGTATCGTTTACAGATGGGGTAATACGCAGGAAACTGCTTTTCAGTACTTAAAGGATAGGCTTTGCAGCGCGCCTATTCTCTCATTGCCAGAGGGCACGGAAGACTTTGTGGTTTATTGTGACGCGTCAATACAAGGACTCGGGTGTGTATTGATGCAGCGGGATAAAGTTATTGCCTACGCTTTGCGACAACTCAAGATTCATGAACGGAACTACACGACGCACGATTTAGAGCTGGGAACTGTTGTTTTCGCGCTTAAGATATGGCGACACTACCTGTACGGTTCCAAGTGCACGATTTACACCGATCACAGGAGTCTCGAGCATATCTTTAAGCAGAAGGAATTGAACATGCGTCAACGACGATGGGTTGAGCTACTTAACAATTACGAATACGCTATCAAGTACCATCCAGGCAAAGCCAATGTTGTGGCTGATGCCCTTAGTCGGAAAGACACCTTACCTAAGCGCGTGCGAGCGCTACAGCTTACTATCCAGTCCAGTCTTCCTGCACAGATACGAGCTGCTCAGATAGAAGCACTGAAGCCCGAAAACGTCAAGGCTGAATCCTTACGCGGCTCAAGGCAACAGTTATAACAGAAGGAAGACGGCACCTACTACGTAACAGGGCGTATTTGGGTCCCACTCTATGGCGGTTTACGAGAGCTTGTGATGGACGAAGCATACAAGTCTCGCTATTCGGTACATCCAGGGTCGGATAAAATGTACCACGATATCAAAACAACATACTGGTGGCCAAGTATGAAAGCTCTTATCGCGACCTATGTCGGCAAGTGCTTGACCTGTGCGAGGGTCAAGGTTGAATATCAGAAACCAGCAGGCCTACTTTAGTAGCCTAAGATACCTCAATGGAAATGGGAAGAAATTTCCATGGATTTTGTTACAGGCCTACCCAGATCCCAGCGTGGGAACGATACTATATGGGTGATCGTAGATCGACTCACCAAGTCTGCACACTTCCTGGCTATAAAGGAAACGGATAAGTTCTCCACTCTCGCAGACATTTATCTCAAAGAAGTTGTTTCAAGGCACGGAGTGCCCACCTCTATCATTTCGGATCGGGATGCACGATTCACATCAGAACTGTGGCAAGCGATGCACAAATCTTTCGGCTCAAGGTTAGATATGAGCACAGCTTATCACCCTCAGACGGATGGGCAGTCTGAGCGAACGATTCAAACTCTTGAAGACATGCTCCGGGCATGTGTTATTGATTTCGGCAACGGCTGGGAAAAGCACCTCCCTTTAGTGGAGTTTTCTTACAATAACAGTTATCACACTAGCATACAAGCCGCTCTATTCGAGGCATTGTACGGGCGTAAATGCCGGTCACCTCTCTGTTGGGCAGAGGTGGGAGATAGTCAGATCACGGGTCCAGAGATTGTAGTGGACGCCACAGAAAAGATTGCACAAATACGACAACGTATGGCGGCAGCACGCGATCGTCAGAAAGCCTACGCGGATTTGCGTAGAAAGCCATTGGAATTTCAGGTCGGGGACCGGGTTTTACTTAAAGTCTCACCCTGGAAGGGTGTGGTTCGTTTTGGCAAACGAGGCAAACTCAATCCGCGGTATGTCGGACCATTCGAGATTATAGAAAGAATAGGCCCAGTAGCCTACAGATTGAACCTACCAGCTGAACTCGGTACAGTACACAATGTCTTCCACGTGTCGAATCTGAAGAAGTGCCTGTCAGATGAGACCCTCATCATTCCTTTTAAGGAACTTACTATCGACGAGCGGTTGCAGTTCGTCGAGGAACCTGTTGAAATCACGGACCGGGATGTGAAGGTCCTCAAACACAAGAGAATCCCTCTTGTTCGAGTTCGTTGGAACTCCCGACGTGGCCCAGAGTACACCTGGGAACGCGAAGACCAGATGACAGAAAAGTACCCCCAGTTATTCGGAACCAATGCAACCACTATTGAGGCTGAAGCTACTACTGCAGAATTTCGGGACGAAATTCCAGATCAACGGGGAGAGGATGTGACACCCCAGGAAAACCAATGAACGATACAACTTACCTAGCTTCCTCAGTGAGTGCGTACCAAATTTCGGGACGAAATTTCTTTTTAGTGGGGGATAATGTGACAACTCGTATTTCGGACCTACTTTGATGTGATGTATGTGCGCGATATGTGACTTATGAACTTGTATGATTAATTGAATGTATGATTGCATGCTTTGTGTTGTGTAATGTGTGTATGTATTTAATGACTCGAACCGCACAACACCGCACGATCGCACAAACCCATTTAGGGCTACATATTGCATTCGGATCAATGGGTAGCCGAGTTGGGCTCGGCCCACTCCCCTTTCACGCAAACAAACACCCTTAGGGAGTTGTTCTCTGAATTGTTACAAAACATAACACACACACAAGTTCACAAACCCTAGTGCTCTCCTCTCTCTCTCAACCCGACGGCAACAACTCTTGGCAATCGAAGATCTTGTTCTTCATTCGGATCACTCTCTCTCCTTGTTTGATTCTAACCGGTTAGTGTTTTGTTTATGTTTGCTCGACTAAATGATGATTATGATTTCATGCCTAAGCTAAACCGATTAGAATTGCATGTTAATAAGTTAGTACCGATGTGATGTTACTATGTTGCTATGCTTTGTCTTCGAATTGATTGCTGTGATGAATAAGGTTGAATGAATCCAATCGGTCTAGTATAAGTGTTGATCGAATGAATGTTAATGATTCATGATGCATGCTATATGTTTAAATGTTTTGAATATTGTTCATGTTGAATCGGATTAGGGTTCATACGAATTAGTGATATAATTGCTTGTTTGATCGAGAATTTGGTTGTTGTGAAACTGATTTGGTGTTAATTGATTTCTATAAATTTGGAAACTATTGATGGTAATTAATAATTGCAACCGAATAAGCATGATATCCGGATACTTAAACCCCTCGCACAAGATATCTTAATCGCACAAGACTTCTTGGCCGTCCAAGAAGTCCAATCGCACAAGACGTTGCCAACCGCACAAGGTTTGCGGAATCGCACAAGTTATCTTGTTGATTGTTGGACTTATCATATCGATTGGGCCTTAAAGCCCAAGACCCCACTCGCACAAGGTCCCTTAGATCGCACAAGTTATTTAATAAGTTGGGCTGGGTATACATACTGGATTGGGCTGGTTCGGATCACACAAGCCCAATCCCAATCGCACAAATGTCCAAATTGCACAACCCAACTCGATCGCACAAGGTTAACCGGGCCGTACATGATTGTATGATCAATTGTTATTTGGGCCGTATGTTGTATATTGGGCTGGGTAACAAGAACTAGTCGTATATGATGCATGGACCGCACAAGATGGACCACTTACCTACATGTTTGGACTATTTGCTTATATGTTGGGCCGGGTGTTGTTTGGGCTTAGATATTAAATCACACAAGACGGTTGGGCTCGCACAAGCTCAATGGCCCAACCATCCGAGTCGCACAAGTTGAGAATGTTATGTTATGATTGCTACGTGGTTTGCCATGATCGATACGTGTTAGTAACGTGTTAACTTGTATCAAACAAACGCGTATTACTTAAGTCAAGACTTGACTTGTGTGGTAACCCTGTTAGGACGTGGTTGACCACCCTTAGTTCAAGAAACCTTTTTGTGTATCTGCCGAGCAATCCAAGGTGAGTTCACACAGCCAAGGCATGGGATTCCCGGGTTGGGAATTGGGTTGGAATGTTTGATATGGAATGATTACTCGTACTTACGCAATCACTAGACTATAGACCATCGTCCTCAGGTTAGTCAGGACACTTACGTAAAACCTACGTAAACCAGTATCTACCATTGTCTCCCGGGTCGGGAGGACACTTATGTAAATCCTACATAACCTAATACCCACTACTGTCTTCCGGGTCGGAAGGATACTTACGTAAATCCTACGTAAACCCCACGCGTACCACTGTCCTCGGGGAAGGGCACTCACGTAAATCCTACGTGACCTTGTACGTATTCCTGTTCTCGGATTAAGAAGAACGCATGGTTGCAAATAGTCTAGTAAGTACCATAATGAGAAAACCCCATTAGAAAGGATAAGTGTGGGAATCCCCCACCAGTAGTATATACCTGCCAGGGAAGCCCCCACTAGATGATCATACACATTAGTATTACGAACTTACTTTATGTGAACTCGCTCAACTAGTTGTTGATTATTTGCTGCATGCCTTGCAGGACCTTAGGTATTTATGGAGTTTGCACAAGGAGGAGCAGGTCGTTGTGGGCAAAGGATCGTAAATGCTATTTGAACACTTATGATATTTCATACATTAACACTTATGTTTGGGTTTTACTTTAATGCTTCCGCTACACTTAATTATGTTGGTTTGATAAACACCTTTCGTATTGATGGATAATTATTACTATTTATTTACATGTTCAATTGGTGGCTTGATCCTGGTCAGTCACGCTCCCAAGCGGTGGTACTCCGCAGGTGGATTTTGGGGGTGTGACATATAAATTGTTCGATTATTTGTATAAATTGCTAATTGCTAATTACTCATAATAAATTATCATCAGATGGCAAATAATGGTAACGAACCAGTAAATGAAGCTAATCAATCGGAACAACACCCAGAAGATCAATATATGACCAAACAAGATATTGAAAATATTGTTGCTCAAGGAATAGCCAACGCAATTCCAATATTCGTTGCTGCTATAAAAAGTCCGAACAATCCGCAACATATTATTCCTAGTAAACATACTATCGAAGATAATTTCAGTAACAGTATAAACGGGGGCAATGATCATATAAATCATGACAATGAATCTCAGCACACGCCGCGCCCTAAGAAACGAAAGGCCGCAACACCTGGTTGCACTTTCAAAGAATTCCTTGCTTGTAAACCCGCTGAATTTGCAGGCAACGAAGGAGCAACTGCAACACTGCGATGGTTAGAGAAAACCGAAGCAGTAATTGCAATAAGTAAATATGCTGAAGAAGATCAAGTCATATATGCCTCAAATCTGTTTAAAGAAGGAGCACTAGAATGGTAGAACACAGTGCTGCAGGCAAAAGGAAGACGGGTGGCTTATGCTATGACTTGGGAAGAATTTAAGAATCTTGTTGAAAGAAAATTCTGTCCTGAGTATGAGAAGGAACAAATGGCAAATAAGTTCCTCAATCATCGAATGACAGGGGTAGATTGTCGTGGTTATACTTCGATATTCTTCGAATATGCGAGAGTGGTACCTAACTTGACTTCGCCAGAACCAGTACTCATTTCTCGATATATTTGGGGATTAATTAGCGAAATTCGCAATATCGTTAAGGCTGCGAGACCTCGTACTATTGACGATGCAGTAGAATTAGCTAATACCCTAACCGACGAACTGATACGCACAAGAGATGAAGATAGGAAGAAGGAATTAGCTCAGAAAATTACCCAAGGATTTAGAGTGGGTAATAGTAGTAATTTCAAAAAGAAAGGAGCGAGACAACCTTCAACCCCGCCATTTTGCAGAAATTGCAGAAGGAAACATTTTGGAAAATGCAATGCAATGTGTAATTTCTGCAAATCTATAGGCCATAGTGAAGAGAATTGTAAGAAGAAAACTGTAATCTGTTTTCACTGTGGGGAAACAGGACATTACAAAACCGAATGTCCTAAACTGAACAGAATCACCGATAACAAGGGCAAACCAGTTGAAGGAACTATTAAAAAGAATGCTAGAGCTTTCCAGCTAACTACTCAAGAAGCCGAGCTCATTCCGGATGTGATCGCCGGTATGTTTTTAGTTCACAACATCTATGCAAAAGTATTATTTGACTCTGGTGCAAACCAAAGTTTTATAAATACTTCATTCTGTCAAGCTCTTAAGTTACCATTGACTACCGTTAGGCAGATTTTTACAGTCGAAACTGCAGATGGGAATTCCATAGAAATTAATCAAGTTTTGCAAAAAGTAGAAATAGAACTCTCAGGTCATAAATTTGTTGCAAATCTATTACCTATGAAATTAGCTGAGTTTGATGTTGTGTTAGGAATGGATTGGTTAATAGCCAACCATGCTCAAATCATTTGTGATAGGAATTCTATAGAAATCCAAACGCCTACTGGAGAAGTTATCACAATTACAGGAAATAAACCTCGGAAGCCATTAAAGTTCATATAAGTAATGAAAGTTGCTAATTATGAACGGAAACGAGGAATAGTATATATGATTTCAGTAATCATTTGTACTAAAGGTAAGGAACTCAAGGAAATTCCTGTAGTCTCAGAATACCCAGATGTATTCCCAGAAGATTTACCTGGGTTACCACCCGATAGAGAGGTAGAATTTAGGATTCATCTAATTCCAGGAACTACACCGATAGCCAAGGCACCTTATCGATTAGCTCCTACCGAAATGCTAGAATTGAAAAAGCAATTAGATGAATTACTAAGCAAAGGATTTATACAACCTAGTTCATCCCCTTGGGGTGCACCAGTGTTGTTTGTGAAAAAGAAAGATGGATCAATGAGAATGTGTATTGATTATAGAGAATTGAATAAGGTTACAATTAAGAATCGATACCCATTACCTAGGATTGATGATCTTTTCGATCAATTACAAGGAGCTAGGTATTTCTCTAAAATAGACTTAAGATCCGGATATCATCAGTTGAAAGTACAAGAAGAGGACATACCTAAAACTGCTTTCAGAACTAGGTATGGTCATTATGAGTTTACAGTCATGCCCTTCGGATTAACAAATGCCCCAGCTGCATTCATGGACATGATGAACAGAATCTGTAAACCATATTTGGATAAATTTGTAATCGTGTTCATTGACGCTATACTCATTTATTCCAAAAGTCAAGTCGAGCATTGTGAGCACTTGCATGCACTCTTAACTTTGTTAAGAAAAGAAAAGTTGTACACTAAATTCTCAAAGTGTGAATTTTGGCTACAAGAAGTGCAATTCTTAGGACACATGGTGAATCACGAAGGTATTCACGTAGATCCTGCTAAGATAGAAGCAATTACCAACTGGAAGGTTCCACAAACTGCAATGGAAATTAGAAGTTTTATAGGTTTAGCCGGTTATTATAGACGGTTTATTAAGGATTTTTCCAAGATAGCTGTACCATTAACTAAGCTAACCTGTAAAGCCACTAAGTTTGAGTGGGGACCTAAACAAGAAGAAGCCTTTAGAATCTTAAAACAGAAATTAACCAATGCGCCAATCTTAGCCTTACCAGAAGGAACGGAAGATTTTGAAGTATATTGCGATGCTTCAAAATTAGGATACGGATGTGTGTTGATGCAACGCAAGAAGGTAATTGCGTATGCCTCCAGACAATTGAAAAAGCACGAAGAAAACTATACGACTCATGATTTAGAATTAGGAGCTATAGTTTTTGCCCTTAAGATTTGGAGACATTATCTGTATGGAAGTAAGTTTACTATTTATACAGATCACAAGAGTTTAAGGTATATATTTGGGCAAAAAGAGTTAAACATGAGGCAAAGAAGATGGCTTGAAGTCTTGAGTGATTACGACTGTGATATTCAATATCACGAAGGAAAGGCCAACGTAGTAGCAGATGCCTTAAGTCGTAAATATCATGACAAGCAAAGGCGAGTCCGTGCTCTTAGAATAAATCTATAAGTAGATTTAAGGGAACAAGTGAAGGAAATCCAGAAAACGGCAATCAAGGATGATACCGAAGGAATGAAAGGTTACCTAAAAGAATTGGAACAAGGAAATGATGGAATCTGGAAATTCCACAAAAGCAGAATTTGGGTACCTAAACAAGGAAATTTAAGATCGAAAATTTTAGAAGAAGCTCATAAATCTAGGTATACTGTACACCCAGGAAATAATAAGATGTACCAAGATTTAAGAAAGAATTTCTGGTGGATAGGAATGAAAAAGGATATAGCTGAATATGTATCTAAGTGTTTAACCTGTTCACAAGTTAAAGCCGAACACCAGAAACCCTCAGGTTTATTACAACAGTTAGAAATGCCTGTATGGAAATGGGAACTCATAACAATGGACTTTGTTACTAAGTTACCCAAAACCAGAAAAGGTAATGATGCAATTTGGGTAATTGTGGACCGATTAACCAAATCCGCTCATTTTCTACCAATAAAAGAAACCTTTAGCATGGAAAGATTAGCCAAGCTGTATGTGGATGAAATAGTATCCTTACATGGAGTCCCGCTCTCCATTGTATCGGATAGAGATAGTTGTTTCACTTCCCGATTTTGGAAAAGTTTCCAAGAATCAATGGGAACCCGACTCAATCTAAGTACTGCATATCATCCACAGATAGACGGACAAAGTGAAAGGACGATCCAAACTCTGGAAGACATGCTCCGAGCATGTGTAATTGACTTTGGCGGTAATTGGGATAACCATTTACCATTAATTGAATTCTCCTATAACAATAGTTATCACTCAAGTATTGAAGCCGCTCCATTCGAGGCACTGTATGGACGCAAGTGCAGAACACCTGTATGTTGGGCGGAAATAGGAGAAAGTCAATTATCAGGCCCAGAAATTGTGCAAGAAACCACAGACAAGATAACTCAAATCAAAGAAAGATTGAAAACAGCCAGAGATCGCCAGAAGAGTTATGCAGACAATCGTCGCAAACCACTTGAATTCCAAATAGGAGACAAAGTACTACTAAAAGTATCTCCTTGGAAAGGAGTTGTAAGATTCGGTAAGAAAGGAAAACTGAGTCCCCGATATGTTGGACCATTTCCAGTAATTCAACGAATGGGACCAGTTGCTTATCGCTTACAGCTACCAGAAGAACTAGCTGGAGTACATGATGTATTTCATGTATCCAACCTTAAGAAATGTTTATCAGACGAATCCCTGGTAGTACCTCTTCAAGACATAGAGGTAAATGAGAAACTTAAATTCATAGAAAAACCTTTACAAATAGAAGACCGGAAAGTCAAATTCCTCAAACGTAAGCGACTTGTATTGGTGAAAGTCAAATGGAATTCCAAGAGAGGACCGGAATACACTTGGGAATTGGAGTCAGAAATAAAGCGCAAGTATCCTCATCTATTCCAGTGAATCTCGAGGACGAGATTTTTTTCTAAGGTGGGGAGGATGTAACAACTCTCATTAAAATTAATAATTAGAATAATAATTAGTCAATAAGGAAACCCTAATTGAGACACCCAAGTAATTCCGCACTAACCCTGAAATTTTCCGGAATAATCGGAATCAGGATCAGGGCCCCTAAAACTCAGGGGGGTTAAACCCTAATTGATATTTATCTCGAATTATGCGTTGTAAATTATGGAAATTCGAATGTTGTTGATTCAGCAGACCTATACCACTGAGAAGGCTAGTCTACAAGCTAAAACGCACCCTTTACGGACCGTAAAGGAAAGTCCTTACGGACCGTAAGCCAACCGGCTCCCTTACGGACCGCAAGGGTCCAGGCATACGGTCCGTATGCGAGTCGAATTTTGGGCTATAAATAGCCGACCTTGGCAGTCGACTGATGATAATAAAACGTCGACCAAACTCTCTGTGTACGTCGTTATTAGGCCGATTTATTACAAATTAAACACACACTGTTCACGAGGTGCTGCCGCGGAACAGGGTAATTACTCGATCGCTATTACGATTCATTTTCCGGGATCAATATATCCAAAGAATGTCTAAGTGCCGCCCACATTGGGTTATACTTTGTCGTTTGTCGATAATTCGATAAATGAGTTGAAGTATTATACTTTGTCGTTTGACGTTAATTCGATAAATGAGTTGAAGTATTATACTTTGTCGTTTGTCGTTAAATTCGATAAATGAGTTGAAGTATTATACTTTGTCGTTTGTCGTTAATTCGATAAATGAGTTGAAGTATTGCACTTTGTCATTTATTGTGAGAATTTGATCTCGTGAGTTATCGTAACTGCTGTATTGATCACTAACCCTGTTTTGTGTGCATTATTGTTGAAATTAGGTTAACAGGGCTAAAATCATATTCTGTCAGTACTAAATCTGCAATGTGAGTTATTCTTCTTTTATAAACTCTTTTCTCACAGTTTGTGAGTTGTTAACTGTTTTACAATACTCCAAATTATTTTCAGAATTATAACTTACAGTGATTAAGTTTATGTAATCACCAAGTTACAGCCGGTATGTGGGGTATTGTGCACATTACTTGATAATCGTCACCATTGGGGCAACCATTGGGTGATATGACCATAATCACAGACACCATTGGACATGTGGGCCAATGGGTCGAGTGGTAAAGTACTGTGGGTAGTTGGTTGATATCAGAAACATTGTAAAAGATCTTACCACTGTGAATTATAACAAATGTGTCATTTTCAGCAACTAGAATAATTCACTCAGTATTTCCCCGCTGACAAAATCTTTTTCAAACATGTTTCAGGTGATCTGCTGTAATTCAGGAAAAATGCAGGGGAAGCATTTCAAGCTTAAGATAGTGGCTCAATATAAAATAAAGAAATATGTTTTATCAATAAAATCTAGTTATTGTAAATTATCGGGGCTTTATCCCGAATTGTGAAATAAAATAATCGGGAAAAAATTTAACTTAGCCGATCCTGTAAATAAAATTTCCGCTGCTAAACTCACAATAAATAAAGAACCGCAGGATTTCTGTCCCACGGCTCCTGAAACGGGTCAAACCGGGTCGGGGGCCGTGACACTATGAAACCTCAAGGGTTAATGTTTTTATGAGTAATATACTCATTAGAATCTTAACAAGTCTTATGTCTTAGATAATGTTATTCTAATAATATCTTGACGAATGAACACAAGTCCACCATCAAGGGTTCGAATAGTATATATATGTATAAGTATTATATGTATTATTTAGTCCATTAGTAAAGCATGAGGTAGAAGATAAATCTTCATTTAGGTACCTTTATTGTGTCATAGAATTCATGTAGGAGGTAGGAAGAACAAGCTTCCATTTAGGTACCCCTTATGGTTCACCACTACACTTGATGTAAAAACATACACGGAGGGTCATGAACTAATATCAATACAAGAATAAGAAACAACTATACTAAGAGAAATCATCAAGTAATGTGGGGATTCTGTGTTGGACAACCCAAGTTGGTCCATAATCACACCTTCATGAAGCTTGAAGATTGAACATCACTTGTGGGTTAAAAACCCTAAACAAAACCGAAAGTATATGAGGATTAACCTCTGATTTTGTATGTCTCAGCCCCGTTTTTAAGCTTAACTAACCATAGAAGTGATTATAAGCATAAGGACGTGGGTTTGAGTGAGTTAAACTCAAGTTTGAACAAGGATTAGTAAAGAAAAATGAAAACAGTGAACTTTGGACCCTTTTTGCCGGAGTTCCAGGGACTTATTTACTGTGAAAAACCCATGGAATCGAAGCCAAGGTCAATCCAAGCACATAGGAAAAAGAATGGACTAAATCGGACAAGAAATGAATGAGTTATGCTCATTTTCGTGAAGCTTGAACAATCTGCTCGAACTTCAGAATTCAGCTGCGTTTTTGGGTGATTTGGGAGAGATTAGAGTGTTGCAAAAGTGGAAAAGTGGCTAGGATTAGAGTGGTATTTATAGGGAAGGATTAGGGTTAAAGTTGGTTGGCAATTAATAGAGTTGTTGGGGGTTAAACTAATAAAAACTAAATAAATAATCTCTATAGTTGTGCTGGCCGAACATGGCTGTTAATCAGCCACAATCTTTCTTTTTAGTTTGCATAATATATTTATTTAAGTGATGTTGATTAATTCACCTAACTATTTATTTAAATCAATGTTGATAAGTTGTAACTAAAACAAACAAAAGAACAAATACCACCTACAGGTGGTGGTCGTAAGTTAGGCTGTTGACAGCCACTTCATTTATTTATTTGTTTTTTTTTACATATAAATTTAGATTTTGTATACATTTCACATACCACTAACTATTAAATAAAAGTGTGTAGGTGCTTTGATCATTGAAAACAACCAATAAAAATTATATATATATAATTTTTTTGAGCAAAGCAATATGCAAATTTGAACATAATATCAACGTTGATATTTAACATATTACTATTATATTATAATTATTATTATTATTAACCACGTTTTTAATAGTTGACAAGCATGTATAAGTTATGAGTACCGGTATGTCGAGTATCGGTTGCGCGTATGCATTCGAGATTGATAACGTATAACCCGAGTATTGCAACACGTATAAGCATGTATAAAAATAGAATTTCATTGCGATCTAAGTCTCGGATTTACAATGGTTTGAAACGAAATACGAAATACAAAAGGAATAAGCTTCCAAAAATAGAAATACAAGACACGTTTTCTAATTAAGGAAAGTTAGGAAAAAGCGGAGCGTTACAGGTGGTGGTCGGCCGACGAATTGGAAACAGATTGGAACCTAGCCCCTTTACTGCCGTCGTTGGCTCAGGTATTACCTCATATTTTCCGCCATTAATGACCTCAAAACTCTTTGTAAACATGAAGATCAGTCAAATGTTGAATTAGGTATCAACTCTCTAACATTCACACACGCTTGAAGCTTCCTTCTACTGATTCGGTAAGTATATAATCGATTCATGCGGATTTTTCATGTCGATTTCTCTCGAATCTTCCTGCAACTGCATTATATTAATAGTTTATTCACTTTAATTTATAAAGTATATTCTTCCATACCTGATTGATTATACTGTATTCACCTAACAACTATTCGACACAATGTATTAACATCGCTAATTTGGTGACATCACGAACCGTCGCAGCGACTTGTGCGACGGAACCCTAGCGCGAAAATAATGTCGTCACTACTTGGGTTCTTTAAAAACCTCCATCGCTACCCCTGGTTTAGATCTCAAAGGCTAGTTCTGAGGAAGAAAGGAAGAGCAGAATTGAGTAGCGTAGAAAGCGTTTCCATTGATGGAATTGAAAAAAAAAACCCAGTTCAGAGCAGTTCAGAGGACTACAAACTACAAAAACTCATGGAATTCAATAATAGTGATTTAGGTGATGGAATTGATGAATGTTATAATAGAATTCAAGAAAGTGATGATAAGGTAAAGAAAATAAGTACTTTTGTAAAAAGGACTAATAGAATTCAATAAGTTGGTTCAAAAAGCTTAGCCAAACATGCCCTATATATGATTGGAGTCAAAAGTGAATTAGAATTAGATGTTTGTGAGGAGAAATTGATACAGGAGGTTGGTGGTCGTGGTGGCTTGCTGTGGATATGAGGCAGAGAAAAAGAAGGGTGATTATACTTATAATATATATATTTATTGAAACATATGAAATGACTAACCTGCCCCATGTGACCTAACTTAACGTTTAAAATTAACTAGGTTAGAGCTAAAGGACGTGAGATGTAAGATTTTACGAACATTAAGTACGATTTCCGTCAATTTTAAACGTAAAGGGCATACTTTGCAATCCAATACAAACATAAAGGACGACTTTTGTAATTTACTCTAGATAGAAAATATTTATGTTGGATAACTATGATACAAAATTAAAATGGAAATATAGAAAATGTTTGTTAAGAATAAACAATTTTTTTTGAACGGCTAGATCACCTGGTTATGTCTATGGCCTTTGATCACTCAGGTCACGAGTTGGAATCCTGCGGTTGGCATGTTATAGCCAATTTGAACCGGTGGCACAGTTCGTCCTCCGCAAGATTCGATCCTAAGACCTCACGGGTAGGAACCTCACATAAGTGGGTAAACCTTCCCACCTCCTTCAAACCAATTGGTCGGATCATTGGCAAGAATAAACAATTACCTTGGAACATTGTTGTTTGTAAACATTTTTTTTAGTTTTTGTTTGTTTTGTTTACCAAAAAAGATACCAAGCAAAAACACTTGTCTTGAATAGTCGTATAACTTTTATGTAGTTTACCTTTTTAAGTTCAAACAGACAAATTATGGTATATAGGGCATGTTTGGGGTTCCTTTTTTTTTTTGAGAAAAAAAGGACTTTTGAAAGGAAAAAGGACTTTTCAAAGGAAAAAGGACTTTTCAAAGTGTTTGGCTTTCCTTTTGAAGGCCTTTTAAAAGGTAAAAGTCCTTTGAAATTTCCAAAAGTCAGGAAATCCTGACTTTTTAAAGTCCTTTTCAATAAGTTGAAAATAAGCTAAGCCAAACATGCACATAGGGACGATGCCGGCCAAATAAATTTTCATCGAGTGATATGTGTGCAATCTACTTGTTGACACACGTATAACAAGAACATTGTTTAATTTTATAACTAGAATTATCACTCGCCGCAATGCGGCGGAGATTCATTAGTTACATATCATGTTAGATGAAAGGCAAATGTTTCTCACATGACCACGAGCCTATGTGTAAAACCGAGAAAAAAATAACTAAGTCGACCTCTAACTCGCACGTTGCGACAGACCTATCAAACGGGAAAAATAGACGCGTTGCGACGAATATGTCAAACAGGAAAAAAAATAGATGAAAAACGTTGAACCTCACACGCACGTTGCGGCGTGTTAACTCGGAAATATAGAACGACACGTTAAACGGAGAACTTATGAAAGATGAAAAGTATATAAGAGACTAAAGTTGAAAGTAAAAAAGTGTTTAGATTAAATTACGAAAGATGAAAAACTTTGGGTTGAAAGTAAAAAAATTTAAAGGAGTTAAATTGCAAAAGATGAAAACTTTTGAATTAGAAGTGAAAATGAAATTAATCAATGGGGTTAAAATCCCAAAGATTGAAACTTTAGACTTAAATTGCTAAAGATGGAAACTTTAGAGTTAAAAAAGAAATCACTTTCTTTCAGATTATGAAAACAAAAGATATAAATAGATTTAGTTATCTTGATGTTTAATATTAATATTATTATTATTATTATTATTATTATTATTATTATTATTATTATTATTTAATAAAAGAGATAAATAAGAAAATAAGAGTGAGAAATTATTAGAGAATGACACGTGTCCAAAAATGATTTTTGTTTATTAGTGTAGAAAGATTCTTACAGTTATTATTTCAGGGTGGGAGTTGGCTACAAAGTCCATTTTTCCTACAAAGTGTACAAAGTCATAAAACACCACAATTTCACCCATAAAACACACTCAAAACCCACAAATAATAAAGTGAAGATTACAAAAACGTCATATTTGTGGGTTTTGTGTTGTGTTTTGGATGATAAGGATTTGATTTTTTAATTACTAACATTAGTGTGTTTTATGTTGATTATCATGTTGTGTTTTATATTCATAGTTTTATGATAGTGTGTTTGAAGTTTCTATGGATTATTAGGGTTTGGATATTGTAATTTTATATATTAAATCATAGATTAAATGTAATTGTATATCATATACTAGGCTAGAACCCCGTGTATTACATGTTCTGATTAAATGTAATTTTATATATTAAATAATAAAATATATATATCTTTAAGAACCCCTCGTATTGTACGGGTTAAATAAATATAATTTATAAACCAAGTAATAAAAAAGTTATATTTTTAAAAACCCTGTATATTATACGGGTTGAATAAATATAATTTTGTATACTAAATAATAATAAAATATATCTTTAAAAAAACTTCGTGGATTGTACAGGTTAAATAAATTTATTTTTATATATCAAATAATAAAAATATATATATTTTTCACGGGTTGAATAAACATAACTTTGTATGGTAAAAAATAAAAAAAAATATATCTTTAAAACCATGTGTATTACACGGATTGAATAAATGTAACTTTGTATAGTAAATAAAAAAGTTATATCTTTAAAAAACCATGTTATTACACGGGTTGAATAAATCTAATTTTATAAACCAAAAAATAAAAAAAAAGTTATATTATTATAAATACTAAAGAAATAAATTAAATAATATATTAATACAAAGTTTGGTTATTGTTGATAAATAATTTCTTTTATTAAAATATCTTAAATTAACAATTTAATTTGAGGATAATAATTTATCAGTAAAAAATAAGGATTTTATTTGAAATTCAAAGTAGAATAAGATTAATATTAATTAACTATTTATTTAATTAACATAAATAAGTAGGTTAGTGAAGTAAGAAAGAAAAGTAGGTGCGATGACACGTGTTATACATTGATTTCTTTTATTATATAAGTAGTATATAGGGGAACAAAAACATCCATTCAATAAAATAAGGTAGAAATATCCGGTTGTTTGAATTCGCCAACTAAAAACATGAATGGAAGGCTAGACCACCATCTTGTTTGATCCACCATGGTTTGCATGGATTAAACCATGACAACCATGGTCCTCATTTTCATTTTTCAAGAAATCATTTTCTTTTTCTTTAAAAAAGATAAATTAAAACCAATAAGGGGCTAGTGGTTTAGGTCATGACCACACCCTTAGGGTAGTGGTTTTGGATGATAGATTAGAGGTGAGTTATATGGCACTGACGTAGAGGATCATAATTGTCATGAGAGTCATGACCACACCCTATAACGATAAAAAATACTACACTTGATAAATTATTATATATGTTACGGAAATTTAGTTTTTATAGTTATGTTATCAAATCATTTTTGTAATATATAAAATTACAGATCCAATCGTAATTGATTATGGAAATCTAAAAGTCAAACGAGTCAAACCTAACAATTCACACACTATCAAATACTTTATTATTTGTAAGAGATAACAAAAATACTTCATTTACATGTAACAAATCAAACATGGGATACTACTAATCAATGTACACATTATTGAATACTTTATCATTGTAAGAAAAAAAATAAAAAATCATGCATTTACATTTACATTTACATATAACAAAACAAACATGGGATACAAATCAAAGCACATTGGTTTCTTTGACCACAAAATTAGGTCAAGAAGGCTAAATTGTCCATTTGCTGGTGAATGTGAGTGATGCACATGTATATATAGCCATCCATCCACACATCAACTCCTTCAAACATACCTAGCTACTATTTTCTTAGAAGGGAAAAACAAGAAAACAAATGGCTTTCATTCTCTTGCTTTTATTGTCATTCCTTCTCCATGGAACTCAAGCTGAGATCATTTGCGAGGATTTGCCGATTGGCTTGTGCACTTTCTCAATTGCGTCTTCAGGAAAACGATGTGTACTAGAGAAGAATGTAAGAGACAACGGAAACATGGATTATCAGTGCGATACCTCAGAGATTATTGTTAAAGATATGAATGAATGGATAGAGAGTGATGAGTGCTTGAACGCGTGTGGGCTTCACAGGAAGACGGTCGGAATCTCTTCTGATTCCCTTCTTGAGCCACATTTCCTTGCCAGACTTTGCTCCGATTCGTGCTACAAGAACTGTCCCAACATTGTGGATCTCTATCACAACCTAGCTATAGGAGAAGGTAATATGATATAACTTATATATGGTCGCATATATATTCATGTTACACCAACTTTGCATGAACTCTTAAAAAAAAAAAAAAAAAAACTACTCTAAGAAATTGTCATACAAATCAAGATACTGATGTAACGCTAACTTCCAAAATATTGGTGAAAACAAATATGGATAAAATTTGCTATCTTTTTTACACAACCTATATATTTTAGCAAAATTATTAATGATCTTCTGTAAATCAATATTTGTAGGTGTATTTCTTGCAAACTTGTGTGAAGTGAGTAGCAAGATGCCACGTCGTGTGATGACTCAATTTTTAAGTTCTGGAGCAGCCTCAGCCTCAGGTCCCGTTTCTGCTACGGCATATGGTCCAGAAGCTCCTGCTTCCATATGAATGACTCATATTAATATCTTTGGATTATGAGAAATATTGTGTTATGTACATATACAAACTTTTATACTAAAAGATTATAGGATACATACATGCTTATTATATACTTGTGAAATCTTGCACATTTTATATCTGTTTGTTTCGTTTATGTATTAATTACTTGTTGTTTATCCATGACATTGATTGTGTTGTGTTCATATCCTTACTCAGACGGCTTAAATGTGTCTCAATATAAAAAGTAGTTAAATAACGGAAAAAAAAAAAGAATACCATCGTAACAATGTTAAGTGGGCAGAATCATATTACTGAGAAAAGAAAAAAGAATTACCATTGTAACATTAATATTTTTTTTTGAACAACATTAATACTATAAATGGGTAACATCATATCCCCGCTATGTGAGAAAGTCCTAGCTAGCTTATAAAAAAAATGTCAAGGAAGGCATTTATATTGAATTCTCAGGAGTATGAACGATTTTATGATATCTTCAAGGTTGGAATCGATGAAATTGAAATGATGATGTAAAAAATCAAGGAACCCAGCCAATTCATGAAGTAATTAACAAATTATGAAGAGACCCATGGCATGAAGTTCTTGGTTTCCATAGTGGGTGGGGGTATTAATTTTGAGATTAAATAATATAGTAAGTAACATTATTATAATGGATGAAAATGTGACAGTTGAAAGAAAGGATTAATTTATATATAAATTAACAGATTATTATTTATAACATGTTTTTACATTTTTTTAATAAAAATAAAAAACACTTTAATATTAATGTTCCAAGTGAATAATAAAAACAGAGACGGTTACAGACTAATGGCAGGTAGACGAGTAACAAGTTGTGCCGTCACCCCCTTTTAAATAACAAACCCTACCCTGCTAAATACAAACAAAATATAATTGCTGCTAAAAGTCATATGGCAAGACGATTTCTTTTCAAATTTCATGTGATTATGAACAATGGTTGCTTGACTAGTAAGAGAGTTAATGTGAAAAAAGATTGAAGAAATGAGTTAGTAACTTCAACAAAATCGTTTAACAATTACTTTATATTGAGGGTTTTGATTATTTGTTTTAATCGAGTCTAGAGTATTGGTTATTTTTACTCAATTCAATATTTTAGGTACATTTACCATTTCAGTCATCAGTGGCGGACCCATGATTTTATTTTAATGGGGTCCATTTTCGGGTCAGTTAGTGAGGTTTGAACTAGATTTTAAAAAAAAAAATAAGAAAAATGGACTTATCAAAGATTGAACCCATGACCTTTTGGTGGAAAATAGGGAGATTTACCACTACACCACCATTCTTTTTATTTCTATGGTGTCCACCTAATTGTATTTATGGGGTCCATATACAATTTAATATACCGAATCTACTATTTTTTTAAAAGATTGGGGTCCGGGGACCCCGGTGGCACCAATGTGGGTCCGCCCCTGCAGGTCATAGTTTATGTGTCAACGAACTTGCTATTTTGACCAATACAATAGCCTAAAAATAATGCCTCTTTTTGTGATGTTTGGGACAACTTAATAAAACTTTTCATCATTTGTTTTTTAACATTTTTTTTCTTCTACTTTGCGTGGTACATGACAATGTATGTGCATGCAGTTTTATCCTTGTAGTATACGGATGGCATTGCTTTGAAATAAATTATTCATATGACAAGTCCGTCAAAAGGAAACGATCATTCTGGAGTTGCGAGTCATGATCATAGGCGGTGACAATATCCACAAATAACAGGCAATTTATTATGAAATGGAAAATAACAGGCTTTCATGAGTAAAGCTTCATTTCTAGGGATCACTAATTGAATAATATTACTGAATAACGGACCGTGTTTAACACACTTGATGTATGCAGATGATGTAGTATTTATGGGGAAGTGGGAGGAAAAGTCGATTCATAACATAACAAGGCTAATGAGGTGTTTTCACTACGTATCGGGACTGAAAATTAATAATGAAAAATCAAATCTATTTGGAGTAGGGGTGGGTGAAATTACGGTAAACCAAGTAGCGTCCTTAATATATTGTAAGGTTGGGAAATTCCCTTATAAATATCTTAGGATTTTTGTGGGGGCAAACATGAATCATATTCTCCATTGGAAATGTATTGTTGATTGTTTTAAAAAACGATTAACTTTGTGGAAACCCAAGATATTCTCCGCGGGAGGAAGACCCACCTTGTTAAAAGCAACACTTGATAGTCTTCCTTTATATTTCTTCTCACTATTTAAAGCTCCACAAGGGTGTTTTAGATACATTGGAAGGACTTAGAAGAAGTTTTTTTTTTTTTTTTTTTTTTTTTTTTTTTTTTTTTTTTTTGGGGGGGGGGGGGGCGATGAAAAATCAAAAATGGCTTGGGTATGTTGGGAAAAGGTTCTAGGTCCCATTGAAAAAGGGGGGTTGGGGTTGGGCTCACTAAAGGATATGAATGTAAGTTTATTTGTTAAAATGGTGGTGGCGGTTCAAACATGAGAATGATACGTTATGGAGGGGATGTCGGGTACATGGAATAATATTGTTAATCACGGCAATCCACTTACATACGCATTCTTCTTCATATTTACCGGTTAAGGAGGGGATGTCGGGTACATGGAATAATATTGTTAAAATGGGTAAAGAACTCGAAAAATATAATATAAATATTGGTCAAATGATACAATGTGAATTGGGGAACGGGAACGAGGTTCGATATTGGTTGGATTGGTGGGTTGGGGACGGGCCATTAAGGGATAGGTTCCCGGAACTTTTTGGTTTAGAGAAAAAGAAGCGTGTGATAGTGGAAGAAAGGATAGCTAAATGGGATTGGAGGAGTAATCCTCACACAACCAATCCGATTAATCAGCTTCAACAACTAGTTAATCTGGTACAATCGGTTAATTTGGAGAATCGGCCAGATAAATGGACATGGTGGCCAGCGGAAGATGGAACATTTTCGGTAAGGGCAACAAGAATCTCATTGAACAGATTTGCGGTACCATATTATCCTTTTGAATGGGTTAAGTGGGCGCCAATGAAAGTCAATATATTTGGGTGGCGTGGAATACAAAAAAGATCAGCTACTATGAAAGGGTTGGAAAAAAGAGGTATGTTGTCAGGATCACCAAGATGTAAGCTATGTGGCGAACAAGACGAGGATGCAGATCACTTATTCATGGGGTGCTATGTATCATCGGTATTATAGCACAAAGTAAGCACGTGGTGTAAAATACAACAAATCTTCGCATTTACAATGAAAGACTTATTGGAATATTACAAAAAGGCGTTTATGGAAGATTCGAAAAGGCGATATATACAACTTGTCGTTTTGGCAACATGTTGGGGATATGGAAAGCGAGGAATGAAAATATATTCAGCGGAAAAAGAGTTATTATAGATGCGATTTTCGGGGAGATGCAAGCAACAACGTTTCTATGGATCAAGGGGAGAGCGAAGCTGAGCCAAATGGAGTGGAACAAATGGGTGCAGTTTGATGTATTAAACTAAATGTCTGCATGGTTTTAATTGTGTCCTTGTGTTTGGTGATGTTTTAGTTTTAATTTGTAAGTACTGGGTGGTTGGCTTAGTAGCTTACTAATCATATGTTAGGGCAGGATTTTTTAATGACCTATGATCCTCACTTATTATCCTATTAGTGATCCTTACTTCTGTGACAGATAGTGATCCTCAGAAGTGCTTTAGGATCAGGATCATGGATCACCCTAAGGATCCTTATACTAACGATTGTTTACTTTGAATTTCATATTGTTTTGCAGGAGTAACAAGTTGGACTTGGTCTTGGCAACGTTACTAAGGAATATTCCACGGTTATTTCGCACGTGTTTGACTGAAAATGGACGTTGTGGAGAACGTGGGAGCATGGCACGAATTGCGGACAGTTTGTTAGGCTAGTTAACTTCTATTTTCAAAGGGGTAGCGAGCTAGCTTTAGAAACACTTGGCTAATTTTGGCTACACACACTCATACAACCGCACTCTTGAGCATACGACAAAACACTTAGCAATTTTTACACATTTCTGCACGATATACCATAGTGATCCTTGTACCTAGCTCGCTATTTTCCGAAGTTGTAAACAATTGTTGGTTAATTGGAAGTTGGTGATCGGTAGTTTCCATCACCCGAGGTTTTTTATGCCGGAGATCATTCATTGATCAAGGGCTTTTTCCTCGTATAAATCTTTGTGTCTCTTGTGCAATTTACTTCTAAGTGATCCTTATTGTTGTTCACCAATTCAAGCATCATACCCCGTAACAAAGAGTTTGGTTGCATTATCCTCGTCTGATTTTTTGACCAAAACAGTTTGGCGTCCACCGTGGGGCAATTGGTGCTTCATTCCTAAGAAGTTCTTATGTTGGTGATCATTCCGGTTCATTGCATTCAAGTACATGGCTTCATCATCAAAGAATACTTCTACTGCAATGTCTGCGGTCAATTTATCTCAGGGCATTCCTCCTTTGCCTCCACCACCTGCTGGACCTCAGAAAAATGCTGAGAAGAAACCAACTCCCATTTTCTCAAAACCTCCAACTTCTTCTGCTTCTTATACCCCTACTACTAGTGACTTGTTTACTCTAATTTTGCAGATGAAAGATCATATTCAGCAGCAGGATAAGACCAATGAGAGGATTCTTAAGGAAATTGGAGACATCAAGAAACAAAAGAGATCGGCAGAGGATCATTCCCAACTAGTGCCCAGATCTTTGAATTTTGATACTCCGGTGATAACTTCTCAGCCTTCAGTGATTCCAAACGTTCAATATGTGGGAGGACCAAAAGGAGTGCACTACGGTTCAACAACAATGACTCAGGCTTCAGGATCGCACTTTCAACCAGCAGGATCCCATCCTCAGCATGCAGGATCCTTCACAAGCTCAGGAGGATACCCAGGAGCACAGCAGATTCAAGGGTTCTGGCCGTTTCAAGGATCCTCGCAAGTTCAAGGATCCTCCCAGGTTCAAGGATCCTCCTATGTTCAAGGATCCTCCCAGGTTCAAGGATCCTCCAATGTTCCAGGATCCTCCCAGGTTCAAGGATCCTCCTATGTTCCAGGATCATCCCAGTTTCAAGGATCCTTCCAGATGCCGGGATCCTTAAGGAGTTTGCAATCAGGAAGTTCAGATATCCATCAAGGGGAATTTAGTCCAATGCAGACCATTGCTTCTACTAGTCCCTCGATCATTCCAGAGTCCCAACAATCTGGGTTCACATCCGGTGTTCCTAATTTGAACCCGGTGGGAGGTAACACTTTTAATAATTCTCTTACTACTAACCATGGATTCATGCAGGATGCAAGTATCAATCATGCCATGGCCAGAGAATTGCAAAAGTTGAAGGACATGATATCAAGTGTCCCAGGAGTGGTCAAACCTATCCCGGAGATTGCAGATGGGAGCCATAAAATATCTCGTTTTGCACCACCAATCTGTGATGCTGAGATACCCAAGAGGTTCCATGTGCCAACCATGAAGTTGTATGATGGTTCAACGGATCCTGAAGAACACATAGCACAATACAGGGAGAGGATGGAGATCAATCCAATCCCAGAAAGGTTAAAGGAAGCATGTCTGTGCAAGGGATTTGGATCCACTCTTACTGGATCAGCTCTCAAATGGCTGCTAAGTCTTCCCCCCTACTCTATTACCTCATTTGCTAATCTAGTTAACCTATTTAATAATCAGTTTTCTTGTAGTAGAAAATTTGAACGTTTAACTAGTGATTTATATAGGATAACCCAGGGTCATAATGAATCATTAAGGGATTATATCACTAAATTTAGTAAAGAATCCTTAGACATTCCCAACCTGGATATAGCCACGACTGTTGAGGCCTTTAAAATGGGATTGCTTAGGGATTCAGGTTCATCCGGCTAGAGGTAAGAACCTAGATGTTGAGGCCTTTAAAATGGGATTGCTTAGACATTCATTGTTCTATGATGATCTTGTTATGACACCATGCAGGAACCTAGATGAGGTAAGAACCCGGGCACTCAGGTTCATCCGGCTAGAGGATGATAAGAGGATCCAGGAGAGATTAGCAGGATCCTTAAAACATGAAAAGCAAGGATCCTCGTTCAAGAACAACAAGTTCAGATCCTATAACAAATCTGATAACCAGAATATGCATGCTGTTGATCAAGAAGAGGATGATGAGGATTATCCTCCAATTTCTGAATATTGTTTTTCTGTTGATAACAATGAACTAATCCTTTCGATGCAGAATTTAGGTGATAAAGCTAGATGGCCCAGGAAAAATGACAGACCAGCTGCAACCAAAGATAAATCAAAGTGGTGTGCATACCATGAAGATTTTGGGCATCTCACAGAAGAATGAATTGCACTGAGAAAAGAAATTGGATACTTGTTGAGCAAGGGGCACCTGAAAGAATTGTTGGGTAGAAAGAAGTCAAGGACTCAGGATCCTGAAAGGATCCCTGAGAAAGCTCCGGCCCCTCCAGCGGATGCACAAGTAATAAACTTTATTTCTGGAGGATCAGACATTTGTGGCACATCCTTCTTAGCAGCTAAAAGGCATGCAAAAGAAACCAAGATGGATAGTGGAGATAGACGCATTCGAACATCAAGTGTCTCCGAAGGAAAAGTCATAACCTTTGATGAGGATGATCGTGTTGATATCCAGGATCCTCATCACGATGGTTTGGTCATTACTCTCTTTATTTCTAACCATTTTGTTCGCAAGATCCTTATAGATGGAGGGAGCTCTGTGAACATTATCCAGCTTGATGTTCTCAAGAAGATGAATATCCCTGAGTCCGATATCATTCCAAGATCCTCTGTGCTCGTGGGATTCAGTGGTGAAACTAAGAATATTCTGGGGGACATTAAACTCCCAATATACATCGAAGGACTACATTCTTATAAAAAATTTTGTGTTATTGACTGTTTATCTTGTTGTAATGTTATCCTTGGCAGGCCTTGGATACACGATATGAAGGCAGTCCCATCCACCTACCATCAATGTGTGAAGCTCCCTAGTCCTTGGGGAATAGTGAAGATTGATAGTGATCAGCAGGAGGCTAAAAACTGTTACACTTCATCGATGAAACCAGCCTCAAAGTCAAGGGAACAATAGCAATCAAAGTATCCTCCAAGGGATGTCTTGGAGGCAAGAGAGCAGGATGTAGTAGAAATCCTCATGGATCCTGGTGATCCTGAATCCAAAATCTATATCGGATCAGGGATCCTTGGAAAAATGAAAGAAGACCTCATATCCTTCCTCAAAAGGAGGAAAACTACCTTTGCATGGAAACATGAGGATATGACAGGTATATCTAAAGATATTATCACTCACAAACTTGGCATTGACAAGTCATTCAAACCAATCCATCAAAAAAGGAGGAAGTTTGCACCAGAAAGAAATGCCATTATCCAGGAAGAGGTAGAGAAATTACTCCGAGCAGGTATGATTAGAGAGGTCAAGTATCCAAGATGGTTGGCCAATGTGGTTGTTGTTCAAAAGAAAAATGGAAAGTGGCGGGTATGTGTCGATTTCACAGATTTAAATAAGGCATGTCCCAAGGATCCTTTCCCATTACCCCACATTGACTCCATGGTGGATGCAACGGCGGGTCATGAACTGTTGACTTTTGTGGATCATTCATCTGGATTTCAACAAATTCAGATGGAACCATCTGATCAAGAGGATACGACCTTTATGACTCCAACCGGTATATATTGTTATATTGCTATGCCATTTGGACTAAGGAATGCAGGTGCAACTTATCAAAGGCTAGTGAATATGATGTTCAAGGATCAGATTGGACAAACTATGGAAGTTTACATAGATGATATGGTGGTAAAATCCATAAAAGCTGAGGATCACCTGAGGGACTTGGAGGAAGCATTCGATATCCTTGACAAATATAACATGAAACTTAATCTTTCAAAAGGTCACTTTGGTGTTAAAGCAGGTAAATTCTTAGGGTATATGGTGACAAAGAGAG
Source organism: Helianthus annuus (assembly GCF_002127325.2). Lineage (NCBI taxonomy): Eukaryota > Viridiplantae > Streptophyta > Magnoliopsida > Asterales > Asteraceae > Helianthus > Helianthus annuus. The sequence continues at coordinate 165,479,816 of NC_035440.2, read as the reverse complement.
GCATTGAAGCCAGCCCAGAACAAATCAAAGCTTTAGTGAATATCAAATCACCTGTCAATGCTAAGGATGTTCAGAGGCTAATAGGCAGGATCGCAGCTTTGAACAGATTTATATCCAAATCCTCAGAGAAATGCAAGGAATTCTATGATATCCTAAGGAAGAACAAGGAATTTGAGTGGACTGAGAAGCATGAAAGTGCCTTAAGAGCTCTCAAGGATTACCTATCCTCAGCCCCGGCCTTGATGAAACCAGAAAAAGGAGATGTGCTATCCTTATTGATTTGGTCAAAAATCACACAAGGATAATGCAACCAAACTCTATGTAAATAGGGAATGATGCTTGGTTTGATGAATAAAGTAAAGGATCACTTTAATGTAAAATACGCGAGTGACACAAGGATTTATACGAGGAAAAAGCCCTTGATCAATGAATGATCTCCGGCATAAAAAACCTCGGGTGATGGCAACTACCGATCACCAAGCTTCAATATAACAAACAATATTTTTACAACTTCAGATGGTAACGAGCTAAGTACAAGGATCACTGTAGTATTGTGTGTCAAAGCGTGTGAGAAATGTGTTGTGTCTTCCGAATGTGGAAGAGTGCTACTTATACAAGTGTGGGTGGTCGTATTTTAGGTAAATAACCTAACTATTAGCTCGTTACCCCTTCAAGAATAGAAGTAAATTTAGCCTAAATTATCGCCCTTAAATTATGCTGAGTTTCCATATCGTCCATAACGTCTATCTTTGATTATGCATATGCCAAAGTTGTCGTGACGAGTTCCTTGTTTATGTTGCTAAGAGCGGATCCTACTCGAATATCCTGCAAGATAACATTAAATTCAAAGAGAACAATCGTTAGTATGAGGATCCCTAGGATGGTCCGTGATCATGATCCTGGAACTCTTCTGAGGATCACTATCTGCCAAAGAAACAAGGATCACTGGTTAGGATCACATGTAAGGATCATAAGTCATAAAAATCCAGCCCTAACACTTATATCTTGCAGTATCCTTAAAAGCAGTAAGTGCAGTCCTTGTTAAGGATCACGAAGGTACACAACATCCTGTCTATTATGTAAGTAAGAATTTACTTGATGCTGAATCCAGGTATTCACACCTAGAAAAGCTTGTCCTCGCTTTAATTATGGCATCCACTAAATTAAGACATTATTTTGAAACTCATGTTATTATTGTTAAAACTAATTTTCCAATTAAGAATGTCCTCAGGAAACCTGAAATGTCAGGAAGGATGGCTAAGTGGGCAGTGAAGCTTAGTGCATATGATATAAGATATGAGCCTAGGACAGCCATTAAATCCCAAGCGTTAGCTGACTTTGTGGCTGATTTCAGTAGTGCTTTGCAAAAGGAAGCTGAGTTAGAAGTCCAGCAGCTAGAGGAGACCAAGGATCCTTGGATACTCTATACTGATGGATCCTCAAATGTCAAAGGAACAGGGCTTGGAATACTACTAAAATCGCCACATGGGGACATAATACCCCACTCTATAGCTTGTGAGTTCCAAACCACTAACAATGAGGCTGAGTATGAAGCCTTGATAGCTGGTTTGCAAATTGCTAAGCATATGGGGATCAGGTATCTTGAGGTACATGTAGATTCATTGTTAATCACTAATCACTTTAATGGATCCTATGCTGTTAAAGGTGAAAAGCTAACCAAATATTTGGAGATAGTCAAAGAATTGGCACTCTCTTTTGTTTCCTTTAGTTTGACACAGGTACCAAGGGAAGAAAATACAGAAGCTGATGCATTGGCTAATCTAGGATCATCTTTGAAGATCCCGGAGGATATAAGTATCCCCATTATCCATATCCTGGCTCCTGCCATCGAGGATCATGTGGCTTTGGAAATAGGAGAGGATTCTGCAATTATCCCTAGTGAGGATACTCAATCTCGTTCAGGATCATGGATCCTGCCAATCATGAGATACTTACAACATGGAGAGATTCCTACAGGAGAAAACCCTAGAGCTTTCAAAGTTAAGGTATCTCAATTCACAATTTTACATAATATGTTGTATAAGCGATCTCTTGCAGGACCATATTTAAGATGCATTGAGGATCCTGAAGTCCAAGAAGTTTTAAAAGACTTCCACGAAGGAGATTGTGGAAACCACACTGGGGCAGGGCATTATTCTCAAGGATCCTGAGGACAGGATACTATTGGTCAACTATGAAAAGAGATGCTGTGGAATATGCTAAGAAGTGTGATCCTTGTCAGAAACACAACAATATCCTTCATCAGCGTGCCGAATTTTTGCATCCCATATCCTCCTCTTGGCCATTTATAAGATGGGGTATGGATATAGTTGGTAAGCTCCCTAAGGCACCTGGTGGGAAAGTGTTCATGCTTGCTATGACTGATTACTTCTCCAAGTGGATAGAGGCTGAAGCTTTTGCCCAAGTCAGAGAAAAGGAAGTTATATCCTTTATTAAAAGAAATATTATAACTAGATTTGGTATTCCTTCTGAAATTATATGTGATAATGGTTCCCAATTTATTGGGGGCAGAACTACTAACTTTTGTGACAGCTGGGGGATTAAGATGATAACATCAACACCAGTCCACCCACAAGCTAATGGTTAGGCAGAATCATCCAACAAGATCATCATCAACAATTTGAAGAAGAAGCTTAGATCCAAAAAAGGGGAAATGGGCAGAAGAACTACCTTATGTGCTTTGGGCTGATAGGACAACCCCCAAGAATGCTACAGGCCAGACTCCATTCTCTTTGGTATTTGGGGCAGAATCAGTGATCCCTACAGAAATGGTGGTTCCAACTGCTAGAACAAGTATCCGTGATCCTGAGGAAAATGATGAGAACTTGGTTCAAGACCTGGATACTATTGAAGAAATCAGGGATCTGGCTAGGGTAAGGATGGCCAGTTATCAACAAAGAATGGCTGGTGTTTACAACAAAAATGTCAGGATCAGGAAGTTTCAAATTGGTGATTGTTAGGGCTGGATTTTTATGACATATGATCCTTACATGTGATCCTAACCGGTGATCCTTATTTCTTTGACAGATAGTAATCCTCAGAAGAGTTCCAGGATCAGGATCACGGACTATCATAAGGATCCTCATGCTAACAGTTGTTTTCCTTGGATTTAATGTTACCTTGCAGGAATGGCTAGCAGGATCCGCTCTTAGCATCGCAAACAAGGGACGTGTCTTTACAACTTTGGCATATGCTTAATCAGAGATGAACGTTGTAAAGGATATGGAAACTCAGCATGATTTAAGGGCGATAATTTAGGCTAGATTTACTTTTATTCCTAAAGGGGTAATGAGCTGATAGTTAGTCTATTTACCTAAAATAGGGCCACACACACTTGTATATATAGCACTCTTCCACATTCGGAAGACACACAACACATTTCTCACACGCTTAGACACACGATACTATAGTGATCCTTGTACTTAGCTCATTATCATCCGAAGTTGTAACCATTATTTGTTATATTGAAGTTTGGTGATCGGTAGTTGCCATCACCCGAGGTTTTTTATGCCGGAGATCATTCACTGATCAAGGGCTTTTTCCTCGTATAAATCCTTGTGTCACTTGCATATTTCTTACTAAAGTGATCCTTTACTTTTTCAACAAACCAAGCATCATTCCCCGTTTACTTAGAGTTTGGTTGCATTATCCTTGTGTGATTTTTGACCAAAACAGTTTGGCGCCCACCGTGGGGCAATTGGTGCTTCATTCATAAGAAAACTTTCTGTTGGTGATCATTTCAAAGAGCTACATGGCTTCATCATTGAAGAGTACATCCGCAGATGTCTACAGTCACTTCATCTCAGAACACTCTGCCTTCGCCTCCACCGCCGGCAGGATCTCAGAAAAACGCTGAGAAGAGACCAACTCCTACTTTCTCTAAACCTCCATCTTCCTCTGCTTTAAATTCTTCTGCTCCCAGTACTAGTGATGTATTTACTTTGATTTTGCAGATGAAGGATCGTATGCAGCGGCAGGATGAAACTAATGACATGATCCTCAGGGAAATTGGAGATCTCAAAAGACAAAAGAAAGCGGCAGAGGATCATTCCCCACTGATGCCCAAATCTTTGAGTTTTGATACTCCGATGATCACTTTTCAGCCATCAGGAGTCCCAGACGTTCAAATTGTGGGAAGATCAAAAGGATTGCACCTCGGATCGGCGATAATGACTCAGGCATCAGGCTCACATTTCCAGCCGGCAGGATCCTATCCTCAGCATATGGGATCCTTCGTGAATTCGGGAGCCTATCCAGGAGCACAGCAGATTCAAGGGTCCTCCTTTGTTCCAGGATCATCCCAGGTTCAAGGATCCTTCTTTGTTCCAAGATCAACCCAGGTTCAAGGATCCTCCTTTGTTCCGGGATCGTCTCAGATACCGGGATCCTTCCAGATACCAGGATCCCTAAAGAGTTTGCAAACAGGAAATCTAGATGTCCATCAAGGGGATTTCATTCCAATGCAGACCATTGCTTCCACTGGTCCCTCCATCATCCCAGAATCCCAGCAATATGGATTCACATCCAGTGTTCCTAACGTGAATCCAATGGGAGGTAACACCTTAAATAACTATCTTACCACTAACCATGGATTCGTGCAGGATACAGGTATCAACCATGCTATGGCCAGAGAACTGCAGAAACTGAAGGATATGATCTCAAGTGTTCCAGGGGTAGTCAAGCCTATCCCAGAGATTGCAGATGGAAGCCATAAGGTATCTCGTTTTGCACCACCAATTTGTGATGCAGAGGTACCCAAAAGGTTACATATCCCTACTATGAAGCTGTATGATGGTACAACGGTTTCTGAGGAACACATAGCACAATACAGGGAGAGGATGGAGATCAATCCAATCCCAGAAAAGTTAAAGGAAGCATGCCTATGCAAAGGATTTGGATCCACTCTTACTGGATCAGCTCTTAAATGGCTGCTAAGTCTTCCCCCTTACTCTATCACTTCATTTGCTAATTTAGTTAATTTATTCAATAATCAATTCTCTTGTAGTAGAAAATTTGAAAGATTAACTAGTGATTTATATAGGGTTACTCAAAGTCATAATGAATCATTAAGGGATTATATAACTAAATTCAGTAAAGAATCCTTGGACATTCCCAACTTGGATATGGCCACGGCTGTTGAGGCCTTCAAAATGGGACTGCTTAAGGATTCATTGTTCTATGATGATCTTGTTATGACACCATGTAGGAACCTAGATGAAGTAAGAACTCGGGCACTCAGGTTCATCCGGCTAGAGGATGACAAGAGGATCCAGGATAGACAAATAGGATCCTCAAAACAGGAAAAGCAAGGATCCTCCTTCAAGAGCAATAAATTCAAATCCTACCATAGAAATGACAACCAGAACGTGCATGTTGTTGACCAAGAAGAGGATGATGAGGATTATCCTCCGATTTCTGAATATTGTTTTTCCATGGACAATCATGAACTAATCCTTGCAATGCAGAATCTAGGAGAAAAAGCCAGGTGGCCCAGAAAGAATGACAAGCCATCCGGGACTAAAGACAAGTCAAAGTGGTGTGCATACTGTTAGGGCTGGATTTTTATTATACGTGATCCTTACACGTGATCCTAACCAATGATCCTCGTTTCTTTGGCAGACAGTGATCCTATTTTAGGTAAGAAGACTAATTATCAGCTCATTACCCCTTTAGAAATAAAAGACAATCTAGCCTAATGAGCTTGATTTATGGGTGGCAATTTAGGCTAGATTGTCTTTTATTTCTAAAGGGGTAATGAGCTGATAATTAGTCTTCTTACCTAAAATAGGTCACCTACACTTGTATAAATACCACTCTTCCTCATTAGGAAGAACACACACAACATACAACACAACTCTCACACGCTTAGACACTCGAAACAATAGTGATCCTTGTACTCAGCTCATTATCATCCGAAGTTGTAATCATATTTTTCTTATATTGAAGTTGGTGATCGGTAGTTGCCATCACCCGAGGTTTTTTATGCCGGAGATCATACATTGATCAAGGGCTTTTTCCTCGTATAAATCATTGTGTCTTTGCATCTCTATCACGAAAGTGATCCTTAACTTTTATAATTACCCAAGCATCATACCCCATTTACATAAAGTTTGGTTACATTATCCTTGTGTGATTTTTGACCAAAATAGTTTGGCGCCCACCGTGGGGCAATTGGTGCTTCATTCATAAGAAAATCTTCTGTTCGAAATCATTTCAAAAAGTTACATGGCTTCATCATTGAAAAACACGTCCACGGCGATGTCTGCAGTCATCTCATCACAGACTACTCTGCCTCCACCACCGGCAGGATCTCAGAAAAATACTGAGAAGAGACCAACTCCTACTTTCTCTAAACCCCCATCTTCTTCTGCTATGAATTCTCCTATTCCCAGTACTAGTGATGTGTTTGCTTTAATTTTGCAGATGAAGGATCGTATGCAGCGGCAGGATGAAACTAATGACAGGATCCTCAGGGAAATTGGAGACCTCAAAAGACAAAGGAAAGCGGCGGAGGATCATTCCCCACTGATGCCCAAATCCTTGAGCTTTGATACTCCAATGATCACTTCCCAGCCATCGGGAATTCCGGACGTGCAAATCATAGGAGAGTCAGGAGGGTTGCATCTCAAGTCGGCAGCAATGACTCAGACATCAGGCTCACATTTTCAGCCAGCAGGATCCTATCCTCAGCATATAGGATCATTCATGAATTCAGGAGTCTATCCGGGTGCACAGCAATTTCAAGGATCCTGCTTTGTTCCAGGATCATCCCAGGTTCAAGGATCCTCCTTTGTTCCAGGATCATCCCAGGTTCAAGGATCCTCCTTTGTTCCAGGATCATCCCAGGTTCAAGGATCTTCCTTTGTTCCAGGATCATCCCAGGTTCAAGGATCTTCCTTTGTTCCAGGATCATCTCAGACACCAGGATCCTTCCCGACGCCAGGATCCCTAAGAAGTTTGCAAACAGGAAATCCGGATGTCCATCAAGGGGACTTCATCCCAATGCAGACCATAGCCTCCGCTGGTCCCTCCATTGTCCCTGAATCCCAGCAACTTGGATTCACAACCACTGTTCCTAACTTGAACCCAATGGGAGGTAACACTTTAAATAATTATCTTGCCACTAACCATGGATTCATGCAGGATACAGGTATCAATCATGCTATGGCCAGGGAGTTGCAAAAACTAAAGGACATGATCTCGAGTGTTCCGGGAGTAGTCAAGCCTATACCTGAAATTGCAGATGGGATCCATAAGGTATCTCGTTTTGCACCACCAATTTGTGATGCAAAGGTACCCAAAAGGTTCCATATCCCTACTACGAAGCTGTATGATGGTACAACGGATCCAGAGGAACACGTAGCACAATACAGGGAGAGGATGGAGATCAATCCCATCCCAGAAAAATTGAAGGAAGCATGCTTATGTAAAGGATTTGGATCCACTCTTACTGGATCAGCTCTTAAATGGCTGCTAAGTCTTCCCCTTTACTCTATTACTTCATTTGCTAATTTAGTTAATTTATTCAACAACCAATTTTCTTGTAGTAGAAAATTTGAAAGATTAACCAGTGATTTATATAGGGTAACTCAAAGTCATAATGAATCATTAAGAGATTATATAACTAAATTTAGTAAAGAATCCTTGGACATTCCCAACCTGGATATGGCTATGGCTGTTGAAGCCTTCAAAATGGGACTGCTTAAGGATTCATTATTCTATGATGATCTTGTTATGACACCATGCAGGAATCTAGATGAAGTAAGAACTCGGGCACTCAGGTTCATCCGGCTAGAGGATGACAAGAGAATCCAGGAGAGACAAGTAGGATCCTCAAAACAAGATAAGCAAGGATCCTCCTTCAAGAGCAACAAATTCAAATCCTACCATAGAAATGAGAACCAGAATGTGCATGCCGTTGACCAAGAAGAGGATGATGAAGATTATCCTCCAATTTCAGAATATTGTTTTTCTGTTGATAATCATGAACTGATCCTTGCAATGCAGAATCTAGGTGAAAAAGCTAGGTGGCCCAGGAAGAATGATAAACCATCCGGGACTAAAGACAAGTCAAAATGGTGTGCATACCACGAGGATTTCGGGCATCTAACTGAAGATTGCATAGCCTTAAGAAAAGAAATTGGATACCTGCTAAGCAAGGGGCATCTAAAAGAATTGTTGGGAAGAAAAAAGCAAAGGACCCAGGATCCTGAAAGGATCCCTGAAAAGGCTCCAGCACCTCCGGCAAATGCACAAGTGATCAACTTTATATCCGGAGGATCAGACATCTGTGGTACATCCTTCTCGGCGGCCAAAAGACATGCAAAAGAATCAAAAATGGATAATGGAGAAAGGCCTATTAGAACATCAAGTGTCTCAGAAGGGAAGACGATAACGTTTGATGAGGATGATCGCATTAACATTCAGGATCCTCATCATGATAGTTTAGTTATTACTCTCTTTATCTCTAACCATTTTGTCCGCAGGATCCTTATCGATGGAGGAAGCTCAGTGAACATTATCCAGTTAGATGTTCTGAAGAAAATGGGAATCCCAGAATCAGACATCACACCAAGATCCTCCGTGCTTGTAGGATTCGGTGGAGAAACGAAGAAAACTCTGGGGGACATCAAACTCCCAATCTACGTGGAAGGATTACATAATTATCAGAAATTTTGTGTTATTGACTGTTTGTCTTGTTGCAATGTTATCCTGGGCAGGCCTTGGATACATGATATGAAAGCAGTCCTATCCACCTACCATCAATGTGTGAAGCTCCCTAGCCCATGGGGAATAATCAAGATCGACAGCGATCAGCAGGAGGCTAAGGATTGCTATACCTCATCCATGAAGCCAGCCTCGAAGCCAAGGGAGCAATAGCAATTACAGTATCCTCCGAGGAACGTCTTGGAGGCTAGGGAACAGGATGTGGACGAAATCCTTTTGGATCCTAGTGATCCTGAGTCAAAAATCTATATCGGATCAGGGATCCTTGGACAGATGAAAGAAGACTTAATATCCTTCCTCAAAAGAAGAAAATCTACCTTTGCTTGGAAACATGAAGATATGACAGGTATATCTAAGGATATTATTACTCACAAACTCGGCATTGACAAGTCTATCAAACCAATCCATCAAAAAAGGAGGAAGTTTGCACCCGAAAGGAATGCCATTATCCAGGAAGAAGTAGAGAGACTACTTCGAGCAGGTATGATCAAAGAGGTAAAATATCCAAAATGGTTAGCCAATGTGGTTGTTGTCCAAAAGAAAAATGGAAAGTGGAGGGTATGTGTCGATTTCACTGATTTGAATAAGGCATGTCCCAAGGATCCTTTCCCATTACCTCACATTGACTCCATGGTGGATGCAACGGCGGGGCATGAACTGTTAACCTTTATGGATGCATCATCTGGATTCCAACAAATTCAGATGGAACCATCTGACCAAGAGGATACAGCCTTTATGACCCCAACCGGTTTATATTGTTATATCGCCATGCCTTTTGGACTAAGAAATGCAGGTGCAACATATCAAAGGCTGGTGAATATGATGTTCAAAGATCAAATTGGAAAAACTATGGAGGTGTACATAGATGATATGGTGGTCAAGTCAAAGAAAGCTGAGGATCATCTAAGGGATTTGGAAGAAGCATTTGATATCCTTGATAATTATAACATGAAGCTCAATCCTTCAAAATGCCACTTTGGTGTTAAGGCAGGAAAATTCCTAGGATATATGGTGACTCAAAGGGGAATTGAAGCAAGTCCGGAGCAAATCAAAGCATTAGTGAATATCAAGTCCCCTAACAATGCTAAGGATGTGCAGAGGCTGACAGGCAGGATAGCAGCCCTGAACAGGTTCATATCGAAATCCTTAGAAAAATGCAAAGAATTTTACGATATCCTAAGGAAGAACAAGAAGTTTGAATGGACTGAGAAGCATGAGAATGCTTTACAAGCCCTTAAAGAATATATGTCCTCAGCACCAGCATTAGCAAAACCGGAAAAAGGAGATGTGTTATCCTTATATCTGGCGGTATCCTCCACCGCTGTAAGTGCTGTCCTTGTCAAGGATCACGAAGGTACACAATATCCTATCTACTATGTAAGTAAAAGTTTACTTGATGCCGAATCCAGGTACTCACACCTCGAAAAACTTATTCTTGCATTAATCATGGCATCCACTAAGTTAAGGCATTATTTTGAAACTCATACTATTGTTGTTAAAACTAATTTTCCAGTTAAGAATGTCTTCAGGAAACCGGAGATGTCAGGGAGAATGGCCAAGTGGGCAGTAAAGCTTAGTGCCCATGATATAAGATATGAACCAAGAATAGCCATTAAATCACAAGCCTTAGCTGACTTTGTGGCTGATTTCAGTAGTGATCTACAAAAAGAAGCAGAATTGGAGGTCCAGCAGCTGGATGAGACCAAGGATCCTTGGATACTACACACTGATGGATCCTCAAATGTCAAGGGCACAGGGCTTGGGATACTACTAAAATCGCCATAGGGGGGACATAATACCCCACTCCATAGCATGTGAGTTCCAAGCAACTAACAATGAGGCTGAATATGAAGCCTTAATTGCCGGCTTACAAATTGCTAAGGATATGGGGGTGAAGTATCTTAAAGTATATGTAGACTCATTGTTGATCACTAATCACTTTAATGGATCCTATGCTGTTAAAGGTGAAAAACTAACCAAATATTTAGAGATAGTCAAGGAATTGGCACTCTCTTTTGTCTCTTTCAGCTTAACACAGGTACCTAGGGAGGAGAACACAGAGGCTGATGCATTGGCCAACCTAGGATCATCCTTGAAGATTCCAGAAGATATAAGTATCCCTATAATCCATATCTTGGCTCCTGCTATTGAAAATCAGATGGCCATGGAAATAGAAGAGGATACTGCAGTGATCCCCAGTAAAGAAGCTCAATCTTATTCAGGATCATGGATCTCACCAATCATGAGATACTTGCAACACGGGGAGATCCCAATGGAAGAAAATCCTAGAGCTTTCAGGATTAAGGTATCTCAATTCACAATTTTGAATAATGTATTATATAAGCGATCTCTTGCAGGACCATATTTGAGATGTATTGAGGATCCTGAAATCGAAGAAGTATTGAAAGATTTCCACGAAGGAGATTGTGGAAACCACACTGGGGGCAGAGCATTATTCTCAAGGATCCTTAGAACAGGATACTACTGGCCAACCATGAAAAGGGATGCTGTAGAGTATGCCAAGAAGTGTGATCCCTGCCAAAGACACAGCAATATCCTCCATCAGCCAGCTGAATTCTTACACCCAATACCATCCTCTTGGCCCTTCATGAGATGGGGAATGGATATAGTTGGCAAGCTTCCTAAAGCACCTGGTGGAAAAGTATTTATGCTTGCCATGACTGACTACTTCTCTAAGTGGATAGAAGCTGAAGCCTTTGCTCAAGTCAGAGAAAAGGAAGTCATATCCTTCATTAAAAGAAACATTATAACTAGATTTGGCATTCCCTCCGAAATTGTATGTGATAATGGTTCCCAGTTCATTGGAAGCAGAACCACTAACTTTTGTGACAGTTGGAGAATCAAGATGATAACATCAACACCAGTTCATCCACAAGCCAATGGTCAAGCAGAATCATCCAACAAGATCATCATCAACAATCTGAAGAAGAAGCTAGGATCCAAGAAGGGGAAATGGGCAGAGGAGTTACCTTATGTGCTATGGGCTGATAGGACAACTCCCAAGAATGCCACTGGTCAAACACCTTTCTCTTTAGTATTTGGGGCAGAAGCAGTGATCCCAACAGAAATGGTGATCCCAACTGCTAGAACAAGTGCTCGTGATCCTGAAGAAAATGCTGCAATCCTAGCTCAGGATTTGGATACTATTGAAGAAATCAGGGATCTAGCTAGGATAAGGATGGCAAGCTACCAACAAAGAATGGCTGGTGCCTACAACAAAAATGTCAGGTTAAGGAAGTTCCAAGTCGGAGATATGGTGTTGAGAAAAGCATTTCAAAATACTATCAATCCTGCTGACGGGAAGTTAGCACCAAAATGGGAAGGCCCCTACTTGATTGAAGCTGAAGCAGGAAAGGGGGCATACAGGTTGCTAACCATGGAAGGAAATTTGTTACCAAGAGCCTGGAATGCTGTTCACTTAAAAAAATATTTCATGTGAACATGATCCTTCAAGCATGTGATCCTTACATTGAAGTATCCTTGAAGGATCCCGGTGATATCAGTGATCCTTACTCTGGTAATATGCTTATCCTAGAAACTATTACATTTTCTTACTTTTTACCTAAGGATAAGGATCATGTATCCTTCATCCTCTACTCACAAACCATTTGAGTTATGATAGTTCAGGTATCTTCAGCATATCGTCAAAGATCTTCAAAAGCACCGCAGATCCTTGGGTCCAACCCCAGTTATCCTTGGGATTATCCCCAGTTTTCGCCAGCAGCGCACGATGATCCTGATATAGTTCACGTCTTTGGGACAAGTACCCACTCCCGGGGCTGACAACCTCATCGTACTGGCTATATTTAGGATCCTACGTATAATGGTAGACGTACCATACATCCGTTCCTAAGGTTTCTAACGTTTTCACGTTAGCTAAGGTTTTGACATTTTCATGTCACAAAGTTTGGATAGTCGCCAGTATGGGCCATACTCCAGTTTACATACGATCCTTTGGGCTTGTCCCCAGTTATCCTTTGGGCTTGTCCCCAGTTATCCTTTGGGCTTGTCCCCAGTGATCCTCCGGGATCATCCTCAGTTATCCTTTGGGCATGTCCCCAGTTACTAATTCATTTTTTACATTGGCTTAGTCCCAAGTTATGTTTCGTTTTTCAGGATTGTCAAAGTTGAAACACATAAGGATCCCTAATCCTTATTATCCATCAAAATTTTATCTACGATTGTCTCGATTAAAGGATAGGATCCTAACTTGGATCCTCATGTATGATCCTTGACTATTTTGATTATACTCATTATCCTAACCAACCCTTACACTTTGACAACCGAACCTATGATCCTTGAACTAAAGTACTTTGAGAATTTTCAATGTCAGGATATTTGATCTAGGATCATATCCTAAATTTAATAAACATATTTTCAACTCTTATAACTTTAACAAATATACTACAAAAACAATTGAGAAATAAGAAGATAATCAAAGGATAACAACACGAGATAAGGCAGAAAGATTAAGGTTATATTATTAACAAAAGGATCTTTAACCCTTTCAAAAAAGTTGTCAAAATTGCCAACCCACATTTCTACCAGCAAAACGTGGCCCGTCCACATGGGTTGGCAAAGGGTGTCCATTGTCTATGCGGTCTTAGCATTGTTCAGGAAATCAAAAGCGGCAGGATCACAAAGGCTTCATCCCCCAAACAGAGGATCCCTCCACCTTTTGCAATCCTACCTATTGTTCAAAGGATCCAGGATCCTTAACCCTGAAAACTATTGTTCGGAGATTACAGACCATAATTGTTCACAAACCATCAACAACCACAAAAAACTATTACCAAACCTAAAAATTGGGCTCCGGCCTAGTCACAAATATCCATCATCGCCCAATCATGCAGCTTACTCCTTCGCTGCTCCATCACCACCAGCTTCTCCACCCTGATCCTTCTCAGCATCACCGCCTTCCAGCATAGGGATATCCTCAACCTCATCCTCGTCCTCCAGGTCCGCCAGCCTTGCCCTCCAACCTTCAACGTCCCATGAGCTTTTGTCAAAGGCAGGATCCTGAGCCTCCGCAGCCATCTGAAGTTGTATCTTGTACATGGCAATTGCCGCAGAGACCTTGGCATCCTGGGTGATCTCCTGCTTCTCGCTATCCATATCGATCAACCTCTGAGCAGCCTCATCCTTCGTAGCCCGGAGTTCCTTCTCAAGATCTGCTATCTTGAGATCCTTAAGCACGCCCATTTGTTGAACCAACCCTTACACTTTGACAACCGAACCTATGATCCTTGAACTAAAGTACTTTGAGAATTTTCAATGTCAGGATATTTGATCTAGGATCATATCCTAAATTTAATAAACATATTTTCAACTCTTGTAACTTTAACAAATATACTACAAAAACAATTGAGAAATAAGAAGGTAATCAAAGGATAACAACACGAGATAAGCCAGAAAGATTAAGGTTATATTATTAACAAAAGGATCTTTAACCCTTTCAAAAAAGTTGTCAAAATTGCCAACCCACATTTCTACCAGCAAAACGTGGCCCGTCCACATGGGTTGGCAAAGGGTGTCCATTGTCTATGCGGTCTTAGCATTGTTCAGGAAATTAAAAGCGGCAGGATCACAAAGGCTTCATCCCCCAAACAGAGGATCCCTCCACCTTTTGCAATCCTACCTATTGTTCAAAGGATCCAGGATCCTTAACCCTGAAAACTATTGTTCGGAGATTACAGACCATAATTGTTCACAAACCATCAACAACCACAAAAAACTATTACCAAACCTAAAAATTGGGCTCCGGCCTAGTCACAAATATCCATCATCGCCCAATCATGCAGCTTACTCCTTCGCTGCTCCATCACCACCAGCTTCTCCACCCTGATCCTTCTCAGCATCACCGCCTTCCAGCATAGGGATATCCTCAACCTCATCCTCGTCCTCCAGGTCCGCCAGCCTTGCCCTCCAACCTTCAACGTCCCATGAGCTTTTGTCAAAGGCAGGATCCTGAGCCTCCGCAGCCATCTGAAGTTGTATCTTGTACATGGCAATTGCCGCAGAGACCTTGGCATCCTGGGTGATCTCCTGCTTCTCGCTATCCATATCGATCAACCTCTGAGCAGCCTCATCCTTCGTAGCCCGGAGTTCCTTCTCAAGATCTGCTATCTTGAGATCCTTAAGCACGCCCATTTGTTGAAGGTCGGCAATTTGGCTCTCTTGATCCTCAACATGGCCAAGATAGGTCTCGATCTCGGCAAGTTTCTGCAAAAAAGAAATAAGGTAAGTTCAGAATCAGATGATCCTCAAAGAAGCAGGATACACCAGCAGAATATTCAAGAAGGATAACCAACAGGGGCAATGATTCTTACCTCATTCACATAATCGAGGAACTGCTAACGAAGGAGGGGAAACCCTTGGAGATCCTCAGAAGTTTTCCTCTTTTTCCCCTTACCCCGGAAAGGTGCCTTGGGGGCTGAAACTGAAGGACTAGCAGCAGAAGCCTTCTTCCTCGAAGACTTGATGTTGGCGAGATCATCTATCCCAAATTTGGAAGCAGATTTGACAGACCTGGCAGACTTTCCAGCGCCTACATAATCAAAAAACAAGATAAGTTCCCTTATTAATCCAACAATCTTACATATAACTTACTTTCTATAAGGATACTTACTTGACATAGTGGCAGATGCAGAGGATACTTCTTGTGAGTCTTGGACGATGACTTGGAAACTTCTGACTTCAGGATCAAGCTTTTTAAAAGCTAAGACTCTTTCTCTTGCAGCAGGGGTCAATTTTAGGTGAGCAACGGAAATAGCTGCACAAAAGACGAAAGAAAAGAGACGTTAGTGATCCTCATCATATAGGACAAGTCTGATAGTGATCCTTCCAGGATCCTCTATCCTACCATGAGTAGCCCATTCCTTGGGCAGATCCTTCCCATCCGGGATGGTATCCCTTCTAACAAAGAAAAAGCGACGCTTCCAGTTTGTATCATTCTTGGTGACCTTGAAGACAGGGTGATCCTCCCCGGCTTTCCGTTTCAGCAAGTATCGATGAGAACCAAATGTGGTAAGATCATAAAGCTCGGCCAACTCCGCCATCCCAAGATCAATCCCTTTCTACTTGATGATCCTCTCGAAGGTATACAGAACCCTCCAGATCATCGGCATGGCTTGGATATAGGAGATGCCGGTTAAGGAAAAGAAAGATTGGGTGAAGGTTGGAAAAGGATACGAGTACCCTATGGCAAATGGAGTAGCAGGAAAAGCCACCCAGACGTCTGAAACAAAGTCGCTCAAAGCGGTAGGTGTGAAGGATTTGAAAACTGCGTTCGCTGGAAAGCAATGACGAATTCTGTCTACGTGAGCATCAGTAAAACAACACCTCTCCGTAGGAGAATCCTTGATGATCCCTTGGCTTTTTAGGGGACTACTCTTCTTGGAATCCTTGTGTGGAGAATTCCGGAGCAACATGCTTGTGACGGAACAGAAACAGAATAAAAGCAGAAAACAGAGCAAGAGAAGAAAGAAAGGAAAGAGAGAAGAGGAGAATACCTGATCAATCTTCGGTGGAGATTATAAAGGGAGTATATCCTGAATTTAAATACAAATTGATCCTCACCCTATCTCCTATTTATAATCATGATCTGCAGGGATTGTCACATCTATGACGTAATGATCGCAACGGCTAGTCCGGGTGTAACGGCTAGTTATTCGGAGTCAAACAAAATACAACTCGTCAATTTACAATAAACTCCTTATATTTTGGGGGCAATTGTTAGGGCTGGATTTTTATTATACGTGATCCTTACACGTGATCCTAACCAATGATCCTCGTTTCTTTGGCAGACAGTGATCCTCAGCAGGACTTCAGGATCATGATCATGGGACATTATAGGATCCTCATGCTAACGGTCACCTTCGCTTAATGCAATGTTATTTTTGCAGGAACATCTAGCAGGATACGCTCTAAGCATCATAATCAAGGGACGCGTCTTCACAATTATGGCATGAGCTTAATCGGAGATAGACGTTGCACAGGATATGGAAACTTGGCTTGATTTATGGGCGGCAATTTAGGCTAGATTGTCTTTTATTTCTAAAGGGGTAATGAGCTGATAATTAGTCTTCTTACCTAAAATAGGTCACCTACACTTGTATAAATACTACTCTTCCTCATTAGGAAGAACACACACAACATACAACACAACTCTCACACGCTTAGACACTCGAAACAATAGTGATCCTTGTACTCAGCTCATTATCATCCGAAGTTGTAATCATATTTTTCTTATATTGAAGTTGGTGATCGGTAGTTGCCATCACCCGAGGTTTTTTATGCTGGAGATCATACATTGATCAAGGGCTTTTTCCTCGTATAAATCATTGTGTCTTTGCATCTCTATCACGAAACTGATCCTTAACTTTTATAATTAACCAAGCATCATACCCCATTTACATAAAGTTTGGTTACATTATCCTTGTGTGATTTTTGACCAAAACACATACCACGAGGATTTCGGGCATCTAACTGAAGAATGCATCGCATTAAGAAAGGAAATTGGATATCTGCTAAGCAAGGGACATTTAAAAGAATTGTTGGGAAGAAAAAAGCAAAAGACTCAGGATCCTGAAAGGATCCCTGAGAAAGCTCCAGCCCCTCCGGCAAACGCACAAGTGATTAACTTTATTTCTGGAGGATCAGACATCTGTGGTACATCCTTCTCAGCGGCTAAAAGGCATGCAAAGGAAGCAAAAATGGATAATGGAGAAAGACCTATTCGAACATCAAGTGTCTCGGAAGGAAAAACGATAACGTTTGATGAGGATGATCGCATTAACATCCAGGATCCTCATCATGATAGTTTAGTTATTACTCTCTTTATCTCTAACCATTTTGTCCGCAGGATCCTTATCGACGGGGGAAGCTCAGTAAACATTATCCAGCTTGATGTTCTAAAGAAGATGGGCATCCCAGAATCAGACATCACACCAAGATCCTCCGTGCTTGTGGGATTCAGTGGAGAAACTAAGAAAACTCTGGGGGACATCAAACTCCCAATCTACGTGGAAGGATTACACAATTATCAAAAATTTTGTGTTATTGACTATTTATCTTGTTGTAATGTTATCCTTGGCAGGCCCTGGATACATGATATGAAGGCAGTCCCATGCACCTACCATCAATGTGTGAAGCTCCCTAGCCCATGGGGGATAATCAAGATCGACAGTGATCAGCAGGAGGCTAAGGATTGTTATACCTCATCCATGAAACCAACCTCGAAGCCAATGGAGCAATAGCAATTACAGTATCCTCCAAGAAGTGTCTTGGAGGCAAGGGAGCAGGATGTGGACGAAATCCTTTTGGATCCTAGTGATCCTGAATCAAAAATCTATATCGGATCAGGGATCCTTGGCAAGTTGAAAGAAGACATGATATCCTTCCTCAAAAGAAGAAA
Source organism: Helianthus annuus (assembly GCF_002127325.2). NCBI lineage: Eukaryota > Viridiplantae > Streptophyta > Magnoliopsida > Asterales > Asteraceae > Helianthus > Helianthus annuus. The sequence goes on along the minus strand of NC_035440.2, from coordinate 165,461,632 downwards.
ATCTACCTTTGCATGGAAACATGAAGATATGACAGGTATATCTAAGGATATTATCACTCATAAACTTGGCATTGACAGGTCGATCAAACCAATCCACCAAAAAAGGAGGAAGTTTGCACCAGAAAGAAATGCCATTATCCAGGAAGAAGTAGAAAGACTACTTCGAGCAGGTATGATCAGAGAGGTAAAATATTCAAAATGGTTAGCCAATGTGGTTGTCGTCCAAAAGAAAAACGGAAAGTGGAGGGTATGTGTCGATTTCACTGATCTGAATAAAGCATGTCCCAAGGATCCTTTCCCATTACCCCACATTGACTCCATGGTAGATGCAACAACGGGGCATGAACTGTTGACTTTTATGGATGCATCATCTGGATTCCAACAAATTCAGATGGAGCCATCCGACCAAGAGGATATGGCTTTTATGACCCCAACCGGTTTATATTGTTATATTGCCATGCCTTTTGGACTAAGAAATGCAGGTGCAACATATCAAAGGCTGGTGAATATGATGTTCAACGATCAAATTGGTCAGACTATGGAAGTATACATAGATGATATGGTAGTAAAGTCAAAGAAAGCTGAGGATCACCTAAGGGACTTGGAGGAAGCATTTGATATCCTTGATAATTATAACATGAAGCTCAATCCTTCAAAATGTCACTTTGGTGTTAAAGCAGGCAAATTTCTAGGATATATGATAACTCAGAGGGGCATTGAAGCAAGCCCGGAACAAATTAAAGCATTGGTGAACATCAAATCCCCTGCCAATGCTAAGGATGTGCAAAGGCTAACAGGCAGGATAGCAGCTCTAAACATGTTCATATCAAAATCCTCAGAAAGATGAGAATTTTATGATATCCTAAGGAAAAACAAGAAGTTTGAATGGACTGAAAAGCACGAGAATGCTTTACAAGCCCTCAAAGAATATATGTCCTCAGCTCCAGCACTAATGAAACCCGGAAAAGGAGATGTGTTATCCTTATACCTAGCAGTATCCTCAACAGCTGTAAGTGCAGTCCTTGTTAAGGATCACGAAGGTACACAACATCCTATCTACTATGTAAGTAAGAGTTTACTTGATGCCGAATCCAGGTACTCACACCTTGAAAAACTTATTCTTGCATTAATTATGGCATCAACTAAGCTAAGACATTATTTTGAAACCCATACTATTGTTGTTAGAACTAATTTTCCAATCAAGAATGTCCTCGGGAAACCAGAGATCTCCGGAAGGATGGCTAAATGGGCAGTAAAACTTAGTGCCCATGATATAAGATATGAGCCTAGAACAGCCATTAAATCTCAAGCACTAGCCGACTTTGTGGCTGATTTCAGTAGTGATCTACAAAAGGAAGCAGAATTGGAGGTCCAGCAGCTAGATGAGACCAAGGATCCTTAGATACTACACACTGATGGATCCTCAAATGTTAAAGGCACAGGGCTCGGCATACTACTAAAATCGCCACAGGGGGACATAATACCCCACTCCATAGCCTGTGAGTTCCAAGCAACTAACAATGAAGCTGAATATGAAGCCTTAATTGCTGGTTTGCAAATTGCTAAGGATATGGGGGTCGGATATTTTAAAGTATACGTAGACTCATTATTGATCACTAATCACTTTAATGGATCCTATGCTGTTAAAGGTGAAAAACTAACCAAATATTTAGAGATAGTCAAAGAATTGGCACTCTCCTATGTTTCCTTTAGTTTGACGCATGTACCAAGGGAAGAAAATACAGAAGCTGATGCATTGGCCAATTTAGGATCGTCTTTGAAGATCCCAGAGGATATAAGTATCCCCATCATCCATATCCTGGCTCCTGCTATTGAAAATCAGGTGGCCATGGAAATAGAAGAGGATACTGCAATGATCCCTAGTGAGGAAACTCAATCTTACTCAGTGTTAGGGCTGGATTTTTATAACACATGATCCTTACCTGTGATCCTAATCAGTGATCCTTGTTTCTTTGGCAGATAGTGATCCTCAGCAGAGTTCCAGGATCAGGATCACGGACCATCATAGGATCCTCATGCTAACAGTTGTCTTCATTGAATTTAATGTTATTTTGCAGGAATGTCTAGCAGGATCCGCTCTTAGCATCGCAAACAAGGGGCGCGTCTTTACAACTTTGGCATATGCTTAATCAGAGATGAACGTTGTAGAGGATATGGAAACTCAGCATAATTTAAGGGCAATAATTTAGGCTAGATTTACTTTTATTTCTAAAGGGGTAATGAGCTGATTGTTAGTCTATTTACCTAAAATAGGTCACTCACACTTGTATATATAACACTCTTCCCCATTCGGAAGACACACAACACATTTCTTACATGCTTAGACACTCGATACTATAGTGATCCTTGTACTCAGCTCATTATCATCCGAAGTTGTAACTACTATTTGTTATATTGAAGTTTGGTGATCGGTAGTTGCCATCACCCGAGGTTTTTTATGCCGGAGATCATACATTGATTAAGGGCTTTTTCCTCGTATAAATCCTTGTGTCACTTGCATATTTCTTATCAAAGTGATCCTTTACTTTTTCAACAAACCAAGCATCATTCCCCGTTTACATAGAGTTTGGTTGCATTATCCTTGTGTGATTTTTGACCAAAACAGTTTGGCGCCCACCGTGGGGCAATTGGTACTTCATTCATAAGAAAACATTCTGTTCGTAATCATTTCAAAGAGTTACATGGCTTCATCATTGAAGAACACATCCACAACGATGTCTGCAGTCACCTCGTCTCAGAACACTCTGCCTCCGCCACCGGCAGGATCTCAGAAAAATGCTGAGAAGAGACCAACTCCAACTTTCTCTAAACCTCCTTCTTCTTCTGCTTTAAATTCTTCTGCTCCCAGTACTAGTGATGTATTTACTTTGATTTTGCAGATGAAAAATCGCATGCAGCGGCAGGATGAAACTAATGACAGGATCCTCAGGGAAATTGGAGATCTCAAAAGACAAAAGAAAGCGGCAGAGGATCATTCCCCACTAATGCCCAAATCTTTGAGTTTTGATACTCCGATGATCACTTCTCAGCCATCAGGAGTCCCAGACGTTCAAATTGTGGAAGGATCAAAAGGATTGCACCTCGAATCGGCAATAATGACTCAGGCATCAGGCTCACATTTTCAGCCGGCAGGATCCTATCCTCAGCATATGGGATCCTTTGTGAATTCAGGAGCCTACCCGGGAGCACAGCAGTTTCAAGGATCCTACTTTGTTCCAGGATCATCCCAGGTTCAAGGATCCTTCTCTGTTCCAGGATCATCCCAGGTTCAAGGATCCTTCTTTGTTCCAGGATCATCCCAGGTTCAAGGATCCTCCTTTGCTCCGGGATCGTCTCAAATACCAGGATCCTCCCAGATGCTAGGATCCCTAAAGAGCTTGCAAACAGGAAATCTAGATGTCCATCAAGGGGATTTCATTCCAATGCAGACCATTGCATCAACTGGTCCCTCCATCATCCCAGAATCCCAGCCATATGGATTCACACCCAGTGTTCCTAACTTGAACCCAATGGGAGGTAACACCTTAAATAATTATCTTACCACTAACCATGGATTCGTGCAGGATACAGGTATCAATCATGCTATGGCCAGGGAGTTGCAGAAGCTGAAGGATATGATCTCGAGTGTTCCGGGGATAGTCAAGCCTATCCCGGAGATTGCAGATGGAAGCCATAAGGTATCTCGTTTTGCACCACCAATTTGTGATGCAGAGGTACCCAAAAGGTTCCATATCCCTACTATGAAGCTGTATGATGGTACAACGGATCCTGAGGAGCACATAGCACAATACAGGGAGAGGATGGAGATCAATCCAATCCCAGAAAAGTTAAAGGAAGCATGCCTATGTAAAGGATTTGGATCCACTCTTACTGGATCAGCTCTTAAATGGCTGCTAAGTCTTCCCCCTTACTCTATCACTTCATTTGCTAATTTAGTTAATTTATTCAATAATCAATTCTTTTGTGTAGAAAATTTGAAAGATTAACTAGTGATTTATACAGGGTAACTCAAAGTCATAATGAATCATTAAGGGATTATATAACTAAATTCAGTAAAGAATCCTTGGACATTCCCAACTTGGATATGGCCACGGCTGTTGAGGCCTTCAAAATGGGACTGCTTAAGGATTCATTGTTCTATGATGATCTTGTTATAACACCATGCAGGAACCTAGATGAAGTAAGAACTCGGGCACTCAGGTTCATCCGGCTAGAGGATGACAAGAGGATCCAGGAGAGACAAGTAGGATCCTCAAAACAGGAGAAGCAAGGATCCTCCTTCAAGAGCAATAAATTGAAATCCTACCATAGAAATGACAACCAGAACGTGCATGCTGTCGACCAAGAAGAGGATGATGAAGATTATCCTCCAATTTCTGAGTATTGTTTTTCCGTTGACAATCATGAACTAATCCTTGCAATGCAGAATCTAGGAGAAAAAGCCAGATGGCCCAGAAAGAATGACAAACCATCCGGGACTAAAGACAAGTCAAAGTGGTGTGCATACCACGAGGATTTCGGGCATCTAACTGAAGAATGCATCGCATTAAGAAAGGAAATTGGATATATGCTAAGCAAGGGGCATCTAAAGGAGTTGTTGGGAAGAAAAAAGCAAAGGACTCAGGATCCTGAAAGGATCCCTGAAAAGGCTCCAGCCCCTCCGGCGAATGCACAAGTGATCAACTTTATTTCCGGAGGATCAGACATCTGTGGTACATCCTTCTCGGCGGCTAAAAGGCATGCGAAGGAAGCTAAGATGGATAATGGAGAAAGACCTATTCGAACATCAAGTGTCTCGGAAGGAAAAACGATAACGTTTGATGAGGATGATCGCATTAACATCCAGGATCCTCATCATGATTGTTTTGGTCAAAAATCACAAAAGGATAATGTAACCAAACTTTATGTAAACGGGGTATGATGCTTGGTTAATTATAAAAGTTAAGGATCACTTTCGTGATATAGACGCAAAGACACAATGATTTATACGAGGAAAAAGCCCTTGATCAATGTATGATCTCCGGCATAAAAAACCTCGGGTGATGGCAACTACCGATCACCAACTTCAATATAAGAAAAATATGATTACAACTTCGGATGATAATGAGCTGAGTACAAGGATCACTATTGTTTCGAGTGTCTAAGCGTGTGAGAGTTGTGTTGTATGTCGTGTGTGTTCTTCCAAATGAGGAAGAGTGGTATTTATACAAGTGTAGGGGACCTATTTTAGGTAAGAAGACTAATATTCAGCTCATTACCCCTTTAGAAATAAAAGACAATCTAGCCTAAATTGCCGCCCATAAATCAAGCCAAGTTTCCATATCCTGTGCAACGTCTATCTCCGATTAAGCTCATGCCATAATTGTGAAGACGCGTCCCTTGATTATGATGCTAAGAGCGTATCCTGCTAGATGTTCCTGCAAAATAACATTGTTTTAAACGAAGGTAACTGTTAGCATGAGGATCCTATAACGGTCCATGATCCTGATCCTGAAGTCCTGCTGAGGATCACTATCTGCCAAAGAAACAAGGATCACTGGTTAGGATCACGTGTAAGGATCACGTATAGTAAAAATCCAGCCCTAACAATTGCCCCCAAAATATAAGGAGTTTTTTGTAAATAAACGAGTTATATTTTGCTTTGATCTTATCTGCAACGAATGACTTGGATAACTAGCCGTTAATCTCGAACTAGCCGTTGCAACCCTTACGTCATTGATGTGACAATCCCTGCAAATCATGATTATAAATAGGAGATAGGGTGAGGATCGTTTTGTATTTAAATTCAGGATATACTCCCTTTATAATCTCAACCGGAGATCAATCAGGTATTTTCTTCTCCTCTCTTTCCTTTCTTCCTTCTCTTGCTCTGTTTTTCTGCTTTTACTCTGTTTCTATTTCGCCATAAACATGTTGCTCCGAAATTCTCTCCATAAGAAGCACGAGAAGAGCAGTCCCTTAAAAAGTCAAGGGATCATCAAGGATGCTCCCACAGAAAGGTGTTGCTTTACTGATGCTCACGTAGACAGAATTCGTCATTGCTTTCCGGCGAATGCTGTTTTCAAATCCTTCGCACCTACAGCTTTGAGCGACTTTGTTTCAGACGTCTGGGTGGCTTTTCCTGCTACTCCGTTCACCATAGGGTATTCGTATCCTTTTCCAACCTTCACCCAATCTTTCTTTTCCTTAACCGGCATCTCTTATATCCAAGCTATGCCGATGATCTGGAGGGTTCTGTATACCTTCGAGAGGATCATTGAGCAGAAAGGGATTGATCTTGGGATGGCGGAGTTGGCCGAGCTTTATGATCTTACCACATTTGGTTCTCATCGATACCTGCTGAAACGGAAAGCCGGGGAGGATCACCCTGTCTTCAAGGTCACCAAGAATGATACAAACTGGAAGCGTCGCTTTTTCTTTGTTAGAAGGGATACCATCCCGGATGGGAAGGATTTGCCCAAGGAATGGGCCACTCACGGTAGGGTAGAGGATCCTCGAAGGATCACTATCAGACCTGTCTCATAAGATGAGGATCACTAACGTCTTTCTTGTCTTTTGTGCAGCTATTTCCGTTGCTCATCTGAAATTAACCCCTGCTGCAAGAGAAAGAGTCTTAGCTTTTAAAAAGCTTGATCCTGAGGTCAGAAGTTTCCAAGTCACCGTCCAAGATTCACAAGAAGTATCCTCTGCATCTGCCACTATGTCAAGTAGTATCCTTATAGAAAGTAAGTTATATGTAAGATTGTTTGATTAATAAGGGAACTTATCTTGTTTTTGATTGTGTAGGCGCTGGAAAGTCTGCCAAGTCTGTCAAATCTGCTTCCAAATTTGGGATAGATGATCTCGCCAACGTCAAGTCTTCGAGGAAGAAGGCTTCTGCTGCTAGTCCTTCAGTTTCAGCCCCCAAGGCACCTATCCGGGGTAAGGGGAAAAAGAGGAAAACTTCTAAGGATCTCCAAGGGTTTCCCCTCCTTCGTCAGCAGTTCCTCGATTATGTGAATGAGGTAAGGATCATTGCCCCTGTTGGTTATCCTTCTTGAATATTCTGCTGGTGTATCCTGCTTCTTTGAGGATCATCTGATTCTGAACTTACCTTATTTCTCTTTTGCAGAAACTTGCCGAGATCGAGACCTATCTTGGCCATGTTGAGGATCAAGAGAGCCAAATTGCCGACCTTCAACAAATGGGCGTGCTCAAGGATCTCAAGATAGCAGATCTTGAGAAGGAACTCCGGGCCACGAAGGATGAGGCTGCTCAAAGGTTGATCGATATGGATAGCGAGAAGCAGGAGATCACCCAGGATGCCAAGGTCTCTGCGGCAATTGCCATGTACAAAATACAACTTCAGATGGCTGCGGAGGCTCAGGATCCTGCCTTTGACAAAAGCTCATGGGACGTTGAAGGTTGGAAGGCAAGGCTGGCGAACCTGGAGGACGAGGATGAGGTTGAGGATATCCCTATGCTGGAAGGCGGTGATGCTGAGAAGGATCAGGGTGGAGAAGCTGGTGGTGATGGAGCAGCGAAGGAGTAAGCTGCATGATTGGGCGATGATGGATATTTGTGACTAGGCCGGAGCCCAATTTTTTAGGTTTGGTAATAGTCTTTTGTGGTTGTTGATGGTTTGTGAACAATTTATGGTCTGTAATCTCTGAACAATAGTTTTTAGGGTTAAGGATCCTGGATCCTTTAAACAATAGGTAGGATTGCAAAAGGTGGAGGGATCCTCTGTTTGGGGGATGAAGCCTTTGTGATCCTGCCGCTTTTAATTTCCTGCACAATGCTAAGACCGCATAGACAATGGACACCCTTTGCCAACCCATGTGGACGGGCCACGTTTTGCTCGTAGAAATGTGGGTTGACAATTTTGACAACTTTTTGAAAGGGTTAAAGATCCTTTTGTTTAATAATATAACTTTAATTTTTCTGGCTTATCTCGTGTTGTTATCCTTATCTTCTTGTTTCTCGATTGTTTTTGCAGTATATTTGTTAAAGTAACAAGGGTTGAAAATATGTTATCCAAATTTAGGATATGATCCTAGATCAAATATCCTGACATCGAAAATTTTCAAAGTACTTTAGTTCAAGGATCATAGGTTTGGTTGTCAAAGTGTAAGGGTTGGTTAGGATAAAGAGTATAATAAAAATAGTCAAGGATCATACCTGAGGATCCAAGTTAGGATCCTAACCTTCAATCAAGATAATTGTAGATAAGATTTTGATGGATAACAAGGATTAAGGATCCTTATGTGTTTTAACTTTGACAATCCTGAAAAATGAGACATAACTTGGGACTGAGCCAGTGTAAAAAATAAATTAGTAACTGGGGACATGCCCAAAGGACAACTGAGAATGATCCCGGAGGATCACTGGGGACAAGCCCAAAGGATAACTGAGAATGATCCCGGAGGATCACTGGGGACAAGCCCAAAGGATAACTGTGGACAAGCCCAAAGGATCGTATGTAAACTGGAGTATGGCTCTTACTGGCGACTATCCAAACTTTGTGACATGAAAATGTCAAAACCTTAGCCAACGTGAAAACGTTAGAAACCTTAGGAACGGATGTATGGTACGTCTACCATTATACGTAGGATCCTAAATATAGCAGTACGATGAGGTTGTCAGCCCCGGGAGTGGGTACTGGTCCCAAAGACGTGAACTATATCAGGATCATCGTGCGCTGCTGGCAGTAACTGGGGATAATCCCAAGGATAACTGGGGTTGGACCCAAGGATCTGTGGTGCTTTTGAAGATCTTTGACGATATGCTGAAGATACCTGAACTATCATAACTCAAATGGTTTGTGAGTAGAGGATGAAGGATACATGATCCTTATCCTTAGGTAAAAAGTAAGAAAATGTAATAGTTTCTAGGATAAGCACATTACCAGAGTAAGGATCACTGATATCACCGGGATCCTTCAAGGATGCTTCAATGTAAGGATCACATGCTTGAAGGATCATGTTCACATGAAATATTTCTTTAAGTGAACAGCATTCCAGGCTCTTGGTAACAAATTTCCTTCCATGGTTAGCAACCTGTATGCCCCCTTTCCTGCTTCAGCTTCAATCAAGTAGGGGCCTTCCCATTTTGGTGCTAACTTCCCGTCAGCAGGATTGATAGTATTTTGAAATGCTTTTCTCAACACCATATCTCCGACTTGGAACTTCCTTATCCTGACGTTTTTGTTGTAGGCACCAGCCATTCTTTGTTGGTAGCTTGCCATCCTTATCCTAGCTAGATCCCTGATTTCCTCAATAGTATCCAAATCCTGAGCTAGGATCGCAGCATTTTCTTCAGGATCACGAGCACTTGTTCTAGCAGTTGGGATCACCATTTCTGTTGGGATCACTGCTTCTGCCCCAAATACTAAAGAGAAAGGTGTTTGACCAGTGGCATTCTTGGGAGTTGTCCTATCAGCCCATAGCACATAAGGTAACTCCTCTGCCTATTTCCCCTTCTTGGATCCTAGCTTCTTCTTCAGATTGTTGATGATGATCTTGTTGGATGATTCTGCTTGACCATTGGCCTGTGGATGAACTGGTGTTGATGTTATCATCTTGATTCCCCAACTGTCACAAAAGTTAGTGGTTCTGCTTCCAATGAATTGGGAACCATTATCACATACGATTTCAGAGGGAATGCCAAATCTAGTTATAATGTTTCTTTTGATGAAGGATATGACTTCCTTTTCCCTGACTTGAGCAAAGGCTTCAGCTTCTATCCACTTGGAAAAATAGTCAGTCATGGCAAGCATAAATACTTTTCCACCAGGTGCTTTAGGAAGCTTGCCAACTATATCCATTCCCCATCTCATGAATGGCCAAGAGGATGGTATTGGGTGTAAAAATTCAGCTGGCTGATGGAGGATATTGCTATGTCTTTGGCAAGGATCACACTTCTTAGCATATTCTACAGCATCCCTTTTCATGGTTGGCCAGTAGTATCCTGTTCTAAGGATCCTTGAGAACAATGCTCTGCCCCCAGTGTGGTTTCCGCAATCTCCTTCGTGGAAATCTTTCAATACTTCTTCAATTTCAGGATCCTCAATACATCTCAAATATGGTCCTGCAAGAGATCGCTTATATAATACATTATTCAAAATTGTGAATTGAGATACCTTAATCCTGAAAGCTCTAGGATTTTCTTCCATCGGAATCTCCCCATGTTGCAAGTATCTCATGATTGGTGAGATCCATGATCCTGAATAAGATTGAGCTTCTTCACTGGGGATCATTGCAGTATCCTCTTCTATTTCCATGGCCACCTGATTTTTGATAGCAGGAGCCAGGATATGGATGATAGGGATACTTATATCTTCTGGAATCTTCAAGGATGATCCTAGGTTGGCCAATACATCGGCCTCTGTGTTCTCCTCCCTTGGTACCTGTGTCAAGCTGAAAGAGACAAAAGAGAGTGCCAATTCTTTGACTATTTCTAAATACTTGGTTAGTTTTTCACCTTTAACAGCATAGGATCCATTGAAGTGATTAGTGATCAATAATGAGTCTACATATACTTTAAGATACTTTACCCCCATATCCTTAGCAATTTGTAAGCCAGCAATTAAGGCTTCATATTTAGCCTCATTGTTAGTTGCTTGGAACTCACAGGCTATGGAGTGGGGTATTATGTCCCCCTGTGGCGATTTTAGTAGTATCCCGAGCCCTGTGCCCTTGACATTTGAGGATCCGTCAGTGTGTAATATCCAAGGATCCTTAGTTTCATCCAGCTGCTGGACCTCCAATTCTGCTTCTTTTTGTAGATCACTACTGAAATCAGCCACAAAGTCAGCTAGTGCTTGGGATTTAATGGCTGTTCTTGGTTCATATCTTATATCATGGGCACTAAGCTTCACTGCCCACTTAGCCATTCTTCCTGACATCTCTGGTTTCCTGAGGACATTCTTAATTGGAAAATTAGTTCTGACAACAATAGTATGGGTTTCAAAATAATGCCTTAACTTAGTGGATGCCATGATTAATGCAAGAATAAGTTTTTCGAGGTGTGAGTACCTGGATTCGGCATCGAGTAAACTTTTACTTACATAGTAGATAGGATATTGTGTACCTTCGTGATCCTTGACAAGGACAACACTTACAGCGGTTGAGGATACCGCCAGATATAAGGATAACACATCTCCTTTTTCCGGTTTTGCTAATGCTGGTGCTGAGGACATATATTCTTTAAGGGCTTGTAAAGCATTCTCATGTTTCTCAGTCCATTCAAACTTCTTGTTCTTCCTTAGGATATCGTAAAATTCTTTGCATTTCTCTGAGGATTTCGATATGAACCTGTTTAGGGCTGCTATCCTGCCTATCAGCCTCTGCACATCCTTAGCATTGGTAGGGGACTTGATATTCACTAATGCCTTTATTTGCTCCGGACTTGCTTCAATTCCCTCTGAGCTACCATGTATCCTAAGAACTTTCCTGCCTTAACGCCAAAATGGCATTTTGAAGGATTAAGTTTCATGTTGTACTTATCAAGGATATTGAATGCTTCTTCCAAGTCCCTCAGGTGATCCTCAGCTTTTTTTGACTTGACTACCATATCATCTATGTGCACTTCCATAGTTTTTCCAATTTGATCTTTGAACATCATATTCACCAGCCTTTGATATGTTGCACCTGCATTTCTTAGTCCAAAAGGCATGGCAATATAACAATATAAACCGGTTGGGGTCATAAAGGCTGTATCCTCTTGGTCAGATGGTTCCATCTGAATTTGTTGGAATCCAGATGATGCATCCATAAAGGTCAACAGTTCATGCCCCGCCGTTGCATCCACCATGGAGTCAATGTGGGGTAATGGGAAAGGATCCTTGGGACATGCCTTATTCAAATCAGTGAAATCGACACATACCCTCCACTTTCCATTTTTCTTTTGGACAACAACCACATTGGCTAGCCATTTTGGATATTTTACCTCTCTGATCATACCTGCTCGAAGTAGCCTCTCTACTTCTTCTTGGATAATGGCATTCCTTTCCGGTGCAAACTTCCTCCTTTTTTGATGGATTGGTTTGATAGACCTGTCAATGCCAAGTTTGTGAGTAATAATATCCTTAGATATACCTGTCATGTCTTCATGTTTCCAAGCAAAGGTGGATTTTTGTCTTTTGAGGAAGGATAGTAAATCTTCTTTCATCTTGCCAAGGATCCCTGATCCGATATAGATTTTTGACTCAGGATCACCAGGATCCAAAAGGATTTCGTCCACATCCTGTTCCCTTGCCTCCAAGACGTTCCTCGGAGGATACTGTAATTGCTATTGCTCCCTTGGCTTTGAGGTTGGCTTCATAGATGAGGTATAACAATCCTTAGCCTCCTGCTGATCACTGTCGATCTTGATTATTCCCCATGGGCTAGGGAGCTTCACACATTGATGGTAGGTGGATGGGACTGCTTTCATATCGTGTATCCAAGGCCTGCCAAGGATAACATTGCAACAAGATAAACAGTCAATAACACAAAATTTCTGATAATTATGTAATCCTTCCACGTAGATTGGGAGTTTGATGTCCCCCAGAGTTTTCTTCGTTTCTCCACTGAATCCTACAAGCACGGAGGATCTTGGTGTGATGTCTGATTCCGGGATACCCATTTTCTTCAGAACATCAAGCTGGATAATGTTCACTGAGCTTCCTCCATCGATAAGGATCCTGCGGACAAAATGGTTAGAGATAAAGAGAGTAATAACTAAACTATCATGATGAGGATCCTGAATGTTAACGCGATCATCCTCATCAAACGTTATCGTTTTTCCCTCCGAGACACTTGATGTTCGAATAGATCTTTCTCCATTGTCCATTTTTGCTTCCTTTGCATGCCTTTTAGCTGCTGAGAAGGATGTGCCACAGATGTCCGATCCTCCGGAAATAAAGTTGATCACTTGTGCATTTGCAGGAGGGGCTGGAGCTTTTTCAGGGATCCTTTCAGGATCCTGAGTTCTTTGCTTTTTCCTTCCCAACAATTCTTTTAGATGCCCCTTACTTAGCAGGTATCCGATTTCTTTTCTTAAAGCTATGCAATCTTCAGTTAGATGCCCGAAATCCTCATGGTATGCACACCATTTTGACTTGTCTTTAGTCCCGGACGGTTTATCATTCTTCCTGGGCCACCTAGCTTTTTGACCTAGATTCTGCATTGCAAGGATCAGTTCATGATTATCAACGGAAAAACAATATTCTGAGATTGGAGGATAATTTTCATCATCCTCTTCCTGGTCGACAGCATGCACATTCTGGTTGTCATTTCTATGGTAGGATTTGAATTTGTTGCTCTTGAAGGAGGATCCTTGGTTCTCCTGTTTCGAGGATCCTACTTGTCTCTCCTGGATCCTCTTGTCATCCTCTAGCCGGATGAACCTGAGTGCCCGAGTTCTTACTTCATCTAGGTTCCTGCATGGTGTCATAACAAGATCATCATAGAATAAGGAATCCTTAAGTAGTCCCATTTTGAAGGCTTCAACAGCCGTAGCCATATCCAAGTTGGGAATGCCCAAGGATTCTTTACTAAATTTAGTTATATAATCCCTTAATGATTCGTTATGATTTTGAGTTATCCTGTATAAATCACTAGTTAATCTTTCAAATTTTCTACTGCAAGAGAATTGGTTATTGAATAAATTAACTAAATTAGCAAATGAAGTAATAGAGTAAGGGGGAAGACTTAGCAGCCATTTAAGAGCCGATCCAGTAAGAGTGGATCCAAATCCTTTGCATAGGCATGCTTCCTTCAACTTTTCGGGAATAGGATTGATCTCCATCCTTTCCCTGTATTGTGCTATGTGCTCCTCAGGATCCGTCGTACCATCATACAGCTTCATAGTAGGGATATGGAACCTTTTGGGTACCTCTGCATCACAAATTGGTGGTGCAAAGCGAGATACCTTATGGCTTCCATCTGCAATTTCAGGGACAGGCTTGACTACTCCTGGAACACTCGAGATCATGTCTTTTAGCTTTTGCAATTCCCTGGCCATAGCATGATTGATACCAGTATCCTGCATGAATCCATGGTTAGTGGCAAGATAATTATTTAAAGTGTTACCTCCCATTAGGTTCAAATTAGGAACAGTGGTTGTGAATCCAAGTTGCTGGGATTCAGGGACAATGGAGGGACCAGTGGAGGCTATGGTCTGCATCGGAATGAAGTCCCCTTGATGGACATCCGGATTTCCTGTTTGCAAACTTCTTAGGGATCCTGGCATCGGGAAGGATCCTGGTATCTGAGACGATCCTGGAACAAAGGAGGATCCTTGAACCTGGGATGATCCTGGAACAAAGGAGGATCCTTGAACCTGGGATGATCCTGGAACAAAGGAGGATCCTTGAACCTGGGATGATCCTGGAACAAAGGAGGATCCTTGAACCTGGGATGATCCTGGAACAAAATAGGATCCTTGAAATTGCTGTGCACCCGGATAGACTCCTGAATTCATGAAGGATCCCATATACTGAGGATAGGATCCTGCTGGCTGAAAATGTGAGCCTGATGTCTGAGTCATTGCTGCCGACTTGAGATGTAATCCTCTTGACTCCCCTATGATTTGCACGTCCGGGATCCCCGATGGCTGGGAAGTGATCATTGGAGTATCGAAGCTCAAGGATTTGGGCATCAGTGGGGAATGATCCTCTGCCGCTTTCTTTTGTCTTTTGAGGTCTCCAATTTCCCTGAGGATCCTGTCATTAGTCTCATCCTGCCGCTGCATACGATCCTTCATCTGCAAAATTAAAGCAAACACATCACTAGTACTGGGAATAGAAGAATTCATAGCAGAAGAAGATGGAGGTTTAGAGAAAGTAGGGGTTGGTCTCTTCTCAGTATTTTTCTGAGATCCTGCCGGTGGTGGAGGCAGAGTGGTCTGTGATGAGGTGACTGCAGACATCGCCGTGGACGTGTTCTTCAATGATGAAGCCATGTAACTCTTTGAAATGATTTCGAACAAAAGATTTTCTTATGAATGAAGCACCAATTGCCCCACGGTGGGCGCCAAACTGTTTTGGTCAAAAATCACAAAAGGATAATGTAACCAAACTTTATGTAAACGGGGTATGATGCTTGGTTAATTATAAAAGTTAAGGATCACTTTCGTGATAGAGACGCAAAGACACAATGATTTATACGAGGAAAAAGCCCTTGATCAATGTATGATCTCCGGCATAAAAAACCTCGGGTGATGGCAACTACCGATCACCAACTTCAATATAAGAAAAATATGATTACAACTTCGGATGATAATGAGCTGAGTACAAGGATCACTATTGTTTCGAGTGTCTAAGCGTGTGAGAGTTGTGTTGTATGTCGTGTGTGTTCTTCCAAATGAGGAAGAGTGGTATTTATACAAGTGTAGGTGACCTATTTTAGGTAAGAAGACTAATATTCAGCTCATTACCCCTTTAGAAATAAAAGACAATCTAGCCTAAATTGCCGCCCATAAATCAAGCCAAGTTTCCATATCCTGTGCAACGTCTATCTCCGATTAAGCTCATGCCATAATTGTGAAGACGCGTCCCTTGATTATGATGCTAAGAGCGTATCCTACTAGATGTTCCTGCAAAATAACATTGTTTTAAACGAAGGTAACTGTTAGCATGAGGATCCTATAACGGTCCATGATCCTGATCCTGAAGTCCTGCTGAGGATCACTATCTGCCAAAGAAACAAGGATCACTGGTTAGGATCACGTGTAAGGATCACGTATAGTAAAAATCCAGCCCTAACAATGATAGTCTAGTTATTACCCTCTTTATCTCTAACCATTTTGTCCGCAGGATCCTTATCGACGGAGGAAGCTCAGTGAACATTATCCAGCTTGATGTTCTAAAGAAGATGGGTATCCCGGAATCAGACATCACACCAAGATCCTCCGTGCTTGTGGGATTCAGTGGAGAAACTAAGAAAACTCTGGGGGAAATCAAACTCCCAATCTACGTGGAAGGATTACACAATTATCAAAAATTTTGTGTTATTGACTATTTATCTTGTTGTAATGTTATCCTTGGCAGGCCCTGGATACATGATATGAAGGCAGTCCCATCCACCTACCATGAATGTGTGAAGCTCCCTAGCCCATGGGGGATAATCAAGATCGACAGTGATCAGCAGGAGGCTAAGGATTGTTATACCTCATCCATGAAACCAACCTCGAAGCCAAGGGAGCAATAGCAATTACAGTTGATGTGTGTGTAGTGTAATATAATTTAGATGAGTAATTAAGCCCTTTTTACACTTTTAGCCAAGTTTTAAATTTATAAAACACGATATTTACTAACACTAAACACACATATGGGCAAGTGCACCCATCGTGGACGTAGTATAGTGTTGGTAAGATACCGAGGTCGTCCAAGGACACAAGAGCTTTTAATACCGGTTTATCCTCAACGTCTAACCAAATCAAAAAGTTAGAAAAATGTTTTTAAACTAAGAAAAATAAAAACTAACTAAATGCTGAAAAATAAAATAAAATAAAAACAGATAGACAAGATGAATCACTTGGATCCAACACGTGTATTAGTATAACCTTTGATTATTTCCGCACTTTTGCACTTGTTTAAGAGATTATCTTAGTTATTGTAGTAGGCCCCTCTTTTGAAGGCGACGTTACCCTCAACCCAGTAGTTTGAGTCAGCAAGGATACAATCCTAAAGGGTCGGATTATTGAAAGATAATGAATTAAGTTATTAATGCAAATTGTGGTAGGCCCCGCTTTTGGCGGTGACGTTACCCTCGGCTAAGTAGTCTGAGTCAGCAGGGATACAGTCCTAAATAGCCGGGTTATAGTATTAATACTAGTTAGCTTATGAGGGGGTCAAAGAGTTTGGATCCCCGCCATCCAATACCTATGGGCATTGAAGGAGATCCTACTAAATTTGACCCAGGTCCCAAGCAGGACCTCTAAACGCTGAACAAGGGCAAGACCTTTACCAAACCGTTCCCTTAACCCCCGACCAGGTAGCCAACATACCTCCATATAGACCGTGGAGATATGAATGGTGAAAATCTTTTATTTTATATAGACAGTAAAATAATGCCAAGACACCACGGACAAACGATAAGGAAAGATCACCTTCAACATAAGTAACTAGTTATTAAAGTCATTAATACAAAACCAAATAAAAAGTGCAAAAGATTAAAAATAAAAAGTATTATACTAAACACTTGTCTTCACCAAGTGATGTAAGAGACTTAGGCAAACATGGCCTTGATTGTCAAGAACTCTTACGATCAATCTTGGATCCCGAGACGACTCACACACTCTACGATGGACAATGGATGATGGTGTTATGGTGGTGGTGGGTGGTGGATGAAGTGTGAGAGAGGTGGTGTGCCAAGGGATGAGAGAGAATGAAACCAAGCTCCTCTATTTATAGGCTGGACAGAACGCTGGACACGGCCCCGTGTCCGCTGGACACGGCCCCGTGCCCGTCTGACACTCTCTCTCTTCATTAATTGTAATTGCGAATTACAATTAATGCGCCTGCTGTACTTTCAACACGCCCCCGTGCCCGCTGGGCACGGCCCCGTGGTGAGCAATGGAAGCTTCTACTGGTTTGTCTTTTCTGCTGCTTCCTGGGCACGCCCCCGTGTTCGCTGGACACGGGGCGTGTTCAGACTCTGTTCTCTTCTCTTTGTCTTGGGAGGTGCCGTTGAGGGTCCGGGCAGTCCACTTTTGTTCCTTTTCTTGTATTTATGGTAGAATTAGTGGTCTTTTTGCTTCTTTTGTGATTTTGAGCTCATTTCATCCTGAAAATACAAAAGGAAGACAAAAACACTCTTTTTCCAACATTAGTACTTAAAAAGGGTTAGTTTTATGCCTTAATTGATGTGTTTTATATGTTGCATTTTACACACATCAAATACCCCCACACTTGAACTTTTGCTTGTCCTCAAGCAAAACTCTTTTAATGTGGCTTACACTCCCAAATGGAATAGGTAGAAGAGAAGTTTTTTTAACTTGTCCTAGAGTGTCGGGAATCCAAGGTTTGTATAGGTTTTATTTTTATTTTATTTACAATCTTATTCGTCATGATTTATTTTGAACTTTTCATAAGATAAACTACTTATTTGGGCGTAACATGCCTTATTAAAATTCCATTTATATACAAGTTCACATACCTCACGGGAGATCACTCAATCACTCGGCCGAAGGTGTATATTTAAGTGAATCGCTCGAGAGCGGCACGGACTTACATTTTCCATAGGCTTGCTAAGCGATCAATCCTCCTCCTTTTTAACTTTTTACCTTTGTAAATATCAAGAGGTCTTTTGGGGTGAAGGCTTGGGTTTAAAGGTGGGTGGTTGGTTAGTGGTTAGTAAAAAGGGCGAAAATCGTAACAAGTGTCGGTTTTCGTAAAATACCTTATTTTTAGTGACAATTATTTTTGAAGTATTTCTCCAAACAAGCTTTTGTAGCTTATGTTTGTTTTTGACTTCAAATATTTTTTTTTTTTCGTCATGTAAAGGGTATGTTTATGAAAAACCGAGTTTGTTACTAAAATAAAGGTGAAAAAATGAAAAAGGTTTTTGGTGGGTAAAAAAAATTGTTTTGGGGGTAATGAAATGAAAGGTTTAGGCTCAAAGGGGTTTTCTAGGGGGATTTTGGGTAGGTAAAAAAAAATGAAAAATAATGGTTTTGAAAGAAAAATAGTTAGTCCTAATGCCTCCATCATTTACTTACTTGGGTTTAAGTTGGTAAGGACCGGGAATGTATCGTCGTGGCAAGTTCTAGATTTGTAAAGGCCGAGCGGCTATTCACACAAGAAACGAAAAATGAGCATTTAATCTAAATATGTGTATTTTTATGCTCAATAAAGGCTCAAAACTCACTTTTTGTGGGAATGGGTTTTTAATGTGACCAAGCATATATAATCGAATTTTAGCTAAACTTGTTATACCGTTTCATAATTTTCTTATGTTAGTTCTTTTTATCACGACGCTATCGGTTGTAAGTTTGTAAAAATATAACCCTTTTATAACTTGTTATTCCCAACTTAAACTAAGACAAGTAAATAAAAAAAAAAAATTTTTAAAAAATTTTGGGGTGTTTAGCGGTTCCAATAGAGTTTTGTGTAAGGCTTGTTTTAGGATTTTGCAAAATTCCAAGGTTTTAGCATCCCCCCCACACTTAAATTACACATTGTCCTCAATGTGTCCAAAAATAAAGTTTTTGGTTTGATTAGAATATGTAAAAATGTGTTTAAAAACAAAGATTTGTGTTACTGGCGCTCTGGACACGGCCCCGTGTTGACCGGGCACGGCCCCGTGGTCAAGTGCCAGTAACAAAAATTATAGAATTGAAACAGAAGCCTGGACACGGGGGCGTGTCCGCTGAACACGGCCCGTGTCCAGTTACCTGAACTGGGTGATTTCCTGCAGGGGGCTCAGCACGGGGCCGTGTTGGTTGGGCACGGCCCGTGTGGAGCCTTCTGTTATGGAGATTTTTGTCGGTTTGTTCTGTTCTTCTGCATGGTTCCATTTTTTCTCGTTCCCTTTTTTTCATCCATTACCACCATTAGTCCATAAATCATAAAAACCATCATAACATTGCTAACCATAGAGGAATTACATAGCTAATTTAACGAAGGGATACATAAGGTTATCATAAAGGTTCTACTTATTTAGGAAAATTTCGGGAATAGCTTCCCGATGTAGAAACATTCTTCAGCCCATGGCTCCTCGGTTTTCACTCAAAGCCATTCTTCTATCTCCCTTGGGAGGTAGAAGGTAGCCTCATTCTCTTCGGTTTCTTGAGGAGGAGCGCTTACCGGGACTCCTTGCACTACTCTTGGTTGAGGCACTTGGTGCAAGGCGTGCCATTCTGCTGGGATGATAACCTCGGGTACTACATTCCACGCCCTGTGTGTTATCACCGGAACCAAAGGCGGGGAAGCAAGAAGGTTTAACCTTTGGTGCAGAAGGTTCACTTCTTGCAAGCAGCCCTCCAAGCTTATCGTCAGATGATTAACGCGGTCCACCAAAGCTTCTTCTACACTTATCATTTCATCTACGGCTTCCCTTAAAGCGTAAACGTAGTTTACCAGGGAATCCTCTGCGGCGGATGATCTCCTTCCATTTCGGTTATTCCTTGAAGACGCTCCGCTGTTTCGGCTGGCCATTTTCTGCGAAATAAGCCGAGGATAACTGAATTTTTGCGAAACAGTACCTTGAACACGGCCCCGTGCTCAGTGAGCACGGCCCCGTGTTCAACTGTCTGCAGGAATTTTTGTCTAATGGTTCTAGGTTTTTAAATTATTTCCATATACTTACGTTGTGTTATAAGCTCAGATAATTTAAAAACAAAGTTATAGAACTAACTTTAGACAAGAATCCATAGCTAAAACTCCTACAAACCTTGCATAGAAGGTTGGAATCATGGGTTTCCAAGCTTCCATGGAGGTAGGGTTTGAAAAATCTTTGGAAGAAGAGGAAATGAACAAAAGTGGAAAAGACAAGATGGTCCTTAGGAACCTTCTTTTGGTACTTACCTAGGATGGTATATGTGAAGATTCCAGGGATCTCTGCTTGGTGGAGTGGTCAAAAATGAGCAGGATTCAGGCTGCATTTAAAGAAAACGACAGCACACTGAACACGGCCCCGTGTCCGCCGGACACGGCCCCGTGTGCAGAGAAAATCCTGACACATTTTGTCCGTATTCTGACAGAATCAGCAGAAAATCTTCTGAGCGAACACGGGGTCGTGGTGGCCGGACACGGCCCCGTGTCGGAGGGCTGTTTTATGGAGTTTTGCCTTTATTAAGGAGCTAATTCTTATCGGGTGGCTCCTGACTTTTTGGAACAACCCCAAAGTGCCTAAGATACCTTAATTTCCCTATACTAAGGCGAGAACGCAAGAGGTTGTCGGTGAGGGTAATTCCTATTTTCATTCTAGGTGGACAAGTCCAACCCTTTCCCGGGCTCTCGTTAAAGAAGGTGTATGCCGAATCGCTCAGGTCTATGTATGCACCGAACGAGGTCGATGGGGAGTCCTTCACGGCACAATCGGCACAGGGACGACTATCGTCCACGTCTTGTTTAGGAAGAAAGGTATATTTGGGAGCAACGAGGTTGTCAGAATGCGGTTCCAACATTTCCTCATGGTCATCATCTTGGGATGGATCTAAGAAATCCTTCCTAAGTTCTTTTGACCAATTTAGAAGTAGTTCTTCTAGTTGAAATAGCTCGTCAAGGAGCATATCTCCTAGAATATCTGGCTGGGCGCATTCGAGGGAGAAATAGTGTTTATTTTTACTTTCGCCCCTCTTAAGGTTACAAGGAATTGGTGGGTCTATATAGTGTGGCCTATAAGTGAGGAAGAAACATTTTAATTCCTCGTGTTCGCCTCCACATATTTGACACCACAAACCATAAGAGTGCCGAAAGTAAAAAGAATCACTATCACTCATGTTTGTATCAGAAATTACCAACCGCTGGGATCAAACGGTTCTGTTTTCAGCAACTGAATCTTGGGCACGGGGGCGTGTTGAGTGGACACGGCCCCGTGTTCAGCCTACTGTCTGATATAAAACAGGATTGCCAGTTCCAATGATTGGGCACGGGGCGTGTTCAGCGGGCACGGCCCCGTGCTGAGCTCTGCAGAAGCTGAAAAATCTAAAAAAAATCCTAAAAAAATTAAAGAAAAATAAAAAGATGATTAGGCCGTTGATTCCTAACTTTCTTAAAATCCTTGTGTCCCCGGCAACGGCGCCAAAAACTTGATGTGTGTGTAGTGTAATATAATTTAGATGAGTAATTAAGCCCTTTTTACACTTTTAGCCAAGTTTTAAATTTATAAAACACGATATTTACTAACACTAAACACACATATGGGCAAGTGCACCCATCGTGGACGTAGTATAGTGTTGGTAAGATACCGAGGTCGTCCAAGGACACAAGAGCTTTTAATACCGGTTTATCCTCAACGTCTAACCAAATCAAAAAGTTAGAAAAATGTTTTTAAACTAAGAAAAATAAAAACTAACTAAATGCTGAAAAATAAAATAAAATAAAAACAGATAGACAAGATGAATCACTTGGATCCAACACGTGTATTAGTATAACCTTTGATTATTTCCGCACTTTTGCACTTGTTTAAGAGATTATCTTAGTTATTGTAGTAGGCCCCTCTTTTGAAGGCGACGTTACCCTCAACCCAGTAGTTTGAGTCAGCAAGGATACAATCCTAAAGGGTCGGATTATTGAAAGATAATGAATTAAGTTATTAATGCAAATTGTGGTAGGCCCCGCTTTTGGCGGTGACGTTACCCTCGGCTAAGTAGTCTGAGTCAGCAGGGATACAGTCCTAAATAGCCGGGTTATAGTATTAATAGTAGTTAGCTTATGAGGGGGTCAAAGAGTTTGGATCCCCGCCATCCAATACCTATGGGCATTGAAGGAGATCCTACTAAATTTGACCCAGGTCCCAAGCAGGACCTCTAAACGCTGAACAAGGGCAAGACCTTTACCAAACCGTTCCCTTAACCCCCGACCAGGTAGCCAACATACCTCCATATAGACCGTGGAGATATGAATGGTGAAAATCTTTTATTTTATATAGACAGTAAAATAATGCCAAGACACCACGGACAAACGATAAGGAAAGATCACCTTCAACATAAGTAACTAGTTATTAAAGTCATTAATACAAAACCAAATAAAAAGTGCAAAAGATTAAAAATAAAAAGTATTATACTAAACACTTGTCTTCACCAAGTGATGTAAGAGACTTAGGCAAACATGGCCTTGATTGTCAAGAACTCTTACGATCAATCTTGGATCCCGAGACGACTCACACACTCTACGATGGACAATGGATGATGGTGGTGGATGATGGTGTTATGGTGGTGGTGGGTGGTGGATGAAGTGTGAGAGAGGTGGTGTGCCAAGGGATGAGAGAGAATGAAACCAAGCTCCTCTATTTATAGGCTGGACAGAACGCTGGACACGGCCCCGTGTCCGCTGGACACGGCCCCGTGCCCGTCTAACACTCTCTCTCTTCATTAATTGTAATTGCGAATTACAATTAATGCGCCTGCTGTACTTTCAACACGCCCCCGTGCCCGCTGGGCACGGCCCCGTGGTGAGCAATGGAAGCTTCTACTGGTTTGTCTTTTCTGCTGCTTCCTGGGCACGCCCCCGTGTTCGCTGGACACGGGGCGTGTTCAGACTCTGTTCTCTTCTCTTTGTCTTGGGAGGTGCCGTTGAGGGTCCGGGCAGTCCACTTTTGTTCCTTTTCTTGTATTTATGGTAGAATTAGTGGTCTTTTTGCTTCTTTTGTGATTTTGAGCTCATTTCATCCTGAAAATACAAAAGGAAGACAAAAACACTCTTTTTCCAACATTAGTACTTAAAAAGGGTTAGTTTTATGCCTTAATTGATGTGTTTTATATGTTGCATTTTACACACATCAACAGTATCCTCCAAGAAGTGTCTTGGAGGCAAGGGAGCAGGATGTGGACGAAATCCTTTTGGATCCTAGTGATCCTGAATCAAAAATCTATATCGGATCAGGGATCCTTGGCAAGTTGAAAGAAGACATGATATCCTTCCTCAAAAGAAGAAAATCTACCTTTGCATGGAAACATGAAGATATGACAGGTATATCTAAGGATATTATCACTCATAAACTTGGCATTGACAGGTCGATCAAACCAATCCACCAAAAAAGGAGGAAGTTTGCACCAGAAAGAAATGCCATTATCCAGGAAGAAGTAGAAAGACTACTTCGAGCAGGTATGATCAGAGAGGTAAAATATCCAAAATGGTTAGCCAATGTGGTTGTCGTCCAAAAGAAAAACGGAAAGTGGAGGGTATGTGTTGTCACAACCCCCGATCCCAATTACCGGGGAACGGGCGGCCGTGAGTCAGTTTCGGTGGTATCATGTTTATTTATCCAATTTGACAGCGGAATTTTCATCAGGACCGTAGTTAGGAAATATTTAAATCAGAGTAAACCACCATATTTTATAATATTAAACACATGGGTAAAACCCAAGTTTTTATTACAAACTGAATTACAGGGATAAATCCCACTTTATCGAAATAAACGCTTTCTTTTATTTAGGTAACTTTTATTGCCACTTTTCCAAGCCTCCAGTGCTGTCCAGCTGGCTTCTATTTGGCTTTCACATTTCGTTACCTGAAAAGCGTTTTAAAAAGGTTTTGTCAGTGGGAAATACTGGTGAGTGAATCCCAGTTTAATCAAGTTTAAATAGAAAGTCACAGTGAACAGTATTGAGGGCGCATCCGCAATTACATTTGTTTCCAAGTTATATCAATTATCACCCGTGGTACTGTCGACACCCGACTTGTGGTAATGTTACTCCATAACCAGGTTGTAACAAATTTTGTATACAAAACCCCAACATACCCACGATAATTGTATTCTTACAAATACTCAATAACTGTCATTCACATAGAAAAGTATGCAAGGTTTTGTAAAAACAGTTAACAAAAAGTGGATCAACTCACATTGCTGTTTTAGGTTATCCTTTATGATTCCCTGGTGAATATCTATAATTTACACAAATGCACGTGTGTTAGTATAATAACCCAATTTAACATTAGTAATACCCTCCCCGAGACGGCATTCCAACGACTACGTCGGGCAGAACCACGACAGTCGTTACGGAACCCTAGATCAATCGGGCAGAGTACCTAATACGTATCCAGGGGTTATAATACTTACAACAGAGCAGAACCTCGCTATTTTAGGGGGTATTGAACTCGGGTATAATGCCCACTATTTAAAAGTGTAGAGAGACAGAAAGAAAAATGAACGAAAGCGGACTGAAGGCCGATGGCCTCCATTTATAGGGCTGTAATTGAGTCCCCTCGCGGCCCGCGTGGAGTTTGGGCCGGGTTCACGCGGCCCGCGTCAACTCCGGGTCAAAGCGTAGCTTGATCCGGTCACACACTAGGTTCGACACGCGCTGGACACGTGGCGGCTCCGGGTCATGCCACCATTTAGGACGCGCGCGGCCCGCATCAACTAAACCAAACCTGTACGCGGCCCGCTTGGGCTTATGGTTTTGGCGATAGCCTGGTACACACTCGCGCGGCCCGCTTAAGCTTGAGGTGAGGCCCTACGCGGCCCGCCTCAGCTTAACAATTATTGTTTTTATTTATTTTATATAGTATAATCTATTTTGGGGCTCGGTTTTCACATACGGGGTACATACAATGACACATTGATATATTTAAAGATATATTAGGGCATCGGAATTATTATGAGGATGTCGGTTTTACCGAGGGTTGTTATATGTGTCGATTTCACTGATCTGAATAAAGCATGTCCCAAGGATCCTTTCCCATTACCCCACATTGACTCCATGGTAGATGCAACAACGGGGCATGAACTGTTGACTTTTATGGATGCATCATCTGGATTCCAACAAATTCAGATGGAGCCATCCGACCAAGAGGATATGGCTTTTATGACCCCAACCGGTTTATATTGTTATATTGCCATGCCTTTTGGACTAAGAAATGCAGGTGCAACATATCAAAGGCTGGTGAATATGATGTTCAAAGATCAAATTGGTCAGACTATGGAAGTATACATAGATGATATGGTAGTAAAGTCAAAGAAAGCTGAGGATCACCTAAGGGACTTGGAGGAAGCATTTGATATCCTTGATAATTATAACATGAAGCTCAATCCTTCAAAATGTCACTTTGGTGTTAAAGCAGGCAAATTTCTAGGATATATGGTAACTCAGAGGGGCATTGAAGCAAGCCCGGAACAAATTAAAGCATTGGTGAACATCAAATCCCCTACCAATGCTAAGGATGTGCAAAGGCTAACAGGCAGGATAGCAACTCTAAACATGTTCATATCAAAATCCTCAGAAAGATGTAAAGAATTTTATGATATCCTAAGGAAAAACAAGAAATTTGAATGGACTGAAAAGCACGAGAATGCTTTACAAGCCCTCAAAGAATATATGTCCTCAGCTCCAGCACTAATGAAACCCGGAAAAGGAGATGTGTTATCCTTATACCTAGCGGTATCCTCAACAGCTGTAAGTGCAGTCCTTGTTAAGGATCACGAAGGTACACAACATCATATCTACTATGTAAGTAAGAGTTTACTTGATGCCGAATCCAGGTACTCACACCTTGAAAAACTTATTCTTGCATTAATTATGGCATCAACTAAGCTAAGACATTATTTTGAAACCCATACTATTGTTGTTAGAACTAATTTTCCAATCAAGAATGTCCTCGGGAAACCAGAGATGTCCGGAAGGATGGCTAAATGGGCAGTAAAACTTAGTGCCCATGATATAAGATATGAGCCTAGAACAACCATTAAATCTCAAGCACTAGCCGACTTTGTGGCTGATTTCAGTAGTGATCTACAAAAGGAAGCAGAATTGGAGGTCCAGCAGCTAGATGAGACAAAGGATCCTTAGATACTACACACTGATGGATCCTCAAATTTTAAAGGCACAGGGCTCGGCATACTACTAAAATCGCCACAGGGGGACATAATACCCCACTCCATAGCCTGTGAGTTCCAAGCAACTAACAATGAAGCTGAATATGAAGCCTTAATTGCTGGTTTGCAAATTGCTAAGGATATGGGGGTCGGATATTTTAAAGTATACGTAGACTCATTATTGATCACTAATCACTTTAATGGATCCTATGCTGCTAAAGGTGAAAAACTAACCAAATATTTAGAGATAGTCAAAGAATTGGCACTCTCTTTTGTTTCTTTCAGTTTAACACAGGTATCAAGGGAGGAAAATACAGAAGCTGATGCATTGGCCAATCTAGGATCATCCTTGAATATTCCAGAGGACATAAGTATCCCCATCATCCATATCCTGGCTCCTGCTATTGAAAATCAGGTGGCCATGGAAATAGAAGAGGATACCGCAATGATCCCTAGTGAGGAAACTCAATCTTATTCAGGATCATGGATCTCACCAATCATGAGATACTTACAACACGGGAAGATTCCTATGGGAGAAAATCCTAGAGCTTTCAGGATTAAGGTATCTCAATTCACAATCTTAAATAATGTGCTATATAAACGATCTCTTGCAGGACCATATTTAAGATGT
The DNA here is from genome assembly GCF_002127325.2 of Helianthus annuus. Taxonomy (NCBI): domain Eukaryota; kingdom Viridiplantae; phylum Streptophyta; class Magnoliopsida; order Asterales; family Asteraceae; genus Helianthus; species Helianthus annuus. Next base: position 165,434,536 of record NC_035440.2, on the reverse strand, counting down.
ATAGAGGATCCTGAAATACAAGAAATGTTAAGAGACTTCCATGAAGGAGATTGTGGAAACCACACTGGGGGCAGGGCACTGTTCTCAAGGATCCTTAGAACAGGATACTACTGGCCAACTATGAAAAGGGATGCTGTAGAATATGCTAAGAAGTGTGATCCTTGTCAAAGACACAGCAATATCCTTCATCAGCCGGCCGAATTTCTACATCCAATACCATCCTCTTGGCCATTCATGAGATGGGAGATGGATATAGTTGGCAAGCTCCCTAAAGCACCTGGAGGAAAAGTATTTATGCTTGCCATGACCGATTACTTCTCCAAGTGGATAGAAGCTGAAGCTTTTGCTCAAGTCAGAGAAAAGGAAGTTATATCCTTTATTAAGAGAAACATTATAACCAAATTTGGCATTCCCTCTGAAATTGTATGTGATAATTGTTTTGGTTAAAAATCACACAAGGATAATGTAACCAAACTTTATGTAAACGGGGTATGATGCTTGGTTAATTATAAAAGTAAAGGATCACTTTCGTGATAGAGATGCAAAGACACAATGATTTATACGAGGAAAAAGCCCTTGATCAATGTATGATCTCCGGCATAAAAAACCTCGGGTGATGGCAACTACCGATCACCAACTTCAATATAAGAAAAATATGATTACAACTTCGGATAGTAATGAGCTGAGTACAAGGATCACTATTGTTTCGAGTGTCTAAGTGTGTGAGAGTTGTGTTGTATGTCGTGTGTGTTCTTCCAAATGAGGAAAAGTGGTATTTATACAAGTGTAGGTGACCTATTTTAGGTAAGAAGACTAATATTCAGCTCATTACCGCTTTAGAAATAAAAGACAATCTAGCCTAAATTGCCGCCCATAAATCAAGCCAAGTTTCCATATCCTGTGCAACGTCTATCTCCGATTATGCTCCTGCCATAATTGTGAAGACGCGTCCCTTGATTATGATGCTAAGAGCGTATCATGCTAGATGTTCCTGCAAAATAACATTGTTTTAAACGAAGGTAACTGTTAGTATGAGGATCCTATAATGATCCTTGATCCTGATCCTGAAGTCCTGCTGAGGATCACTATCTGCCAAAGAAACAAGGATCACTGGTTAGGATCACGTGTAAGGATCATGTATAATAAAATTCCAGCCCTAACAATTGCCCCCAAAATATAAGGAGTTTATTGTAAATTAACGAGTTGTATTTTGTTTCGATCTTATCTCCAACGGGCGACTCCGAATAACTAGCCGTTACACCTGGACTAGCCGTTGCGATCATTACGTCATAGATGTGACAATCCCTGCAGATCATGATTATAAATAGGAGATAGGGTGAGGATCAGTTTGTATTTAAATTCAGGATATACTCCCTTTATAATCTCCACCGAAGATTGATCAGGTATTCTCCTCTTCTCTCTTTCCTTTCTCTATTCTCTTTGCTCTGTTTTCTGTTTTTACTCTGTTTCCGTTCCGTCACAAGCATGTTGCTCCGGAATTCTCCACACAAGGATTCCAAGAAGAGTAGTCCCCTAAAAAGCCAGGGGATCATCAAGGATTCTCCTACGGAGAGGTGTTGCTTTACTGACGCTCACGTAGACAGAATTCGTCATTGCTTTCCGGCGAATGCTGTTTTCAAATCCTTCGTACCTACAGCTTTGAGCGACTTTGTTTCAGACGTCTGGGTGGCTTTTCCGGCTACTCCGTTTGCTATAGGGTACTCGTATCCTTTTCCAACCTTCACCCAATCTTTCTTTTCCTTAACCGGCATCTCTTATATCCAAGCTATGCCGATGATCTGGAGGGTTCTGTATACCTTCGAGAGGATCATCGAGCAGAAAGGGATTGATCTTGGGATGGCGGAGTTGGCCGAGCTTTATGACCTTACCACATTTGGTTCTCATCGATACCTGCTGAAACGGAAAGCCGGGGAGGATCACCCTGTCTTCAAGGTCACCAAGAATGATACAAACTGGAAGCGTCGTTTTTTCTTTGTTAGAAGGGATACCATCCCAGATGGGAAGGATCTGCCCAAGGAGTGGGCCACTCATGGTAGGGTAGAGGATCCTCGAAGGATCACTATCAGTCCTGTCTCATATGATGAGGATTACTAACGTCTTTTTTGTCTTTTGTGCAGCTATTTCCGTTGCTCATCTGAAATTAACCCCTGCTGCAAGAGAAAGAGTCTTGGCTTTTAAAAAGCTTGATCCTGAGGTCAGAAGTTTCCAAGTCACCGTCCAAGATTCACAAGAAGTATCCTCTGCATCTGCCACTATGTCAAGTAAGTATCCTCATAGAAAATAAATTATATGTAGGATTGTTTGATTAATAAAGCAACTTATCTTGATTTTGATTGTGTAGGTGCTGGGAAGTCTGCCAAGTCTGTCAAATCTGCCTCCAAATTTGGGATAAGTGATCTTGCCAACGTCAAGTCTTCGAGGAAGAAGGCTCCTGCTGCCAGTCCTTCAGTTTCAGCCCCCAAGGCGCCTATCCGGGGCAAGGGAAAAAAGAGGAAAACTTCTGAAGATCTCCAGGGATTTCCCCTCCTCCGTCAGCAATTCCTTGACTACGTGAATGAGGTAACGATCACTGCCCCTGTTGGTTATCCGTCTCGAATATCCTGTTTGTGTATCCTGCTTTTTTGAGGATCACCTGATCCCAAGCTTATCTTTTTTCTCTTTTTGCAGAAACTTGCCGAGATTGAGACCTATCTTGGCCATGTTGAGGACCAGGAGAGCCAAATTGCCGACCTCCAGCAAATGGGTGTGTTAAAGGATCTCAAGATAGCAGATCTTGAGAAGGAACTCCAGGCTACCAAGGATGAGGCTGCTCAAAGGCTGATTGATATGGATAACGAGAAGCAGGAGATCACCCAAGATGCCAAGGTCTCTGCGGCAATTGCTATGTACAAGATACAACTTCAGATGGCTGAGGAGGCTCAGGATCCTACCTTTGACAAAAGCTCGTGGGACGTTGAAGGTTGGAAGGCAAGGCTGGTGGACCTGGAGGACGAGGATGAGGCTGAGGATATCCCCATGCTGGAGGGCGGTGATGTTGAAAAGGATCAGGGTGGAGAGGCTGGTGGTGACGGAGCAGCGAAGGTGTAGGCTGCATGATTGGGCGATGATGGATATTGTTGACTAGGCCGGAGCCCAATTTTTTAGGTTTGGTAACAGTTTTTTGTGGTTGTTGATGGTTTGTGAAACAATTATGGTCTGTAATCTCCGAACAATAGTTTTTAGGGTTAAGGATCCTGGATCCTTTAGACAATAGGTAGGATTACAAAAGGTGGAGGGATCCTCTGTTTGGGGGATGAAGCCTTTGTGATCCTGCCGCTTTTAATTTCCTGCACAATGCTAAGACCGCATAGACAATGGACACCCTTTGCCAACCCATGTGGACGGGCCACGTTTTGCTGGTAGAAATGTGGGTTGACAATTTTGACAACTTTTTTGAAAGGGTTAAAGATCCTTTTGTTAATAATATAACCTTAATCTTTCTGGCTTATCTCGTGTTGTTATCCTTTGATTATTTTCTTATTTCTCAATTGTTTTTGTAGTATATTTGTTAAAGTTACAAGAGTTGAAAATATGTTATCCAAATTTAGGATATGATCCTAGATCAAATATCCTGGTATTGAAAATTTTCAAAGTACTTTAGTTCAAGGATCATAGGTTTGGTTGTCAAAGTGTAAGGGTCGGTTAGGATAATGAGTATAATCAAAATAGTCAAGGATCATACCTGAGGATCCAAGTTAGGATCCTAACCTTCAATCGAGACAATCGTAGATAAGATTTTGATGGATAATAAGGATCAAGGATCCTTATGTGTTTTAACTTTGACAATCCTGAAAAACGAAGCACAACTTGGGACTAAGCCAATGTAAGAAATAAATTAGTAACTGGGGACATGCCCAAAGGATAACTGAGAATGATCCCGGAGGATCACTGGGGACAAGCCCAAAGGATAACTGGGGACAAGCCCAAAGGATCGTATGTAAACTGGAGTATGGCCCTTACTGGCGACTATCCAAACTTAGTGACATGAAAATGTCAAAACCTTAGCTAACGTGAAAACGTTAGAAACCTTAGGAACGGATGTATGGTACGTCTACCATTATACGTAGGATCCTAAATATAGCCAGTACGATGAGGTTGTCAGCCCCGGAAGTGGGTACTGGTCCCAAAGACGTGAACTATATCAGGATCATCGTGCGCTGCTGGCGGAAACTGGGGATAATCCCAAGGATAACTGGGGTTGGACCCAAGGATCTGCGGTGCTTTTGAAGATCTTTGACGATATGCTGAAGATACCTGAACTATCATAACTCAAATGGTTTGTGAGTAGAGGATGAAGGATACATGATCCTTATCCTTAGGTAAAAAGTAAGAAAATGTAATAGTTTCTAGGATAAGCATATTACCAGAGTAAGGATCACTGATATCATCGGGATCCTTCAAGGATACTTCAATGTAAGGATCACATGCTTGAAGGATCATGTTCACATGAAATATTTTTTTAAGTGAACAGCATTCCAGGCTCTTGGTAACAAATTTCCTTCCATGGTTAGCAACCTGTATGCCCCCTTTCCTGCTTCAGCTTCAATCAAGTAGGGGCCTTCCCATTTTGGTGCTAACTTCCCGTCAGCAGGATTGATAGTATTTTGAAATGCTTTTCTCAACACCATATCTCCGACTTGGAATTTCCTTAATCTGACATTTTTGTTGTAGGCACCAGCCATTCTTTGTTGGTAGCTTGCCATCCTTATCCTAGCTAGATCCCTGATTTCTTCAATAGTATCCAGATCCTGAGCTAGGATTGTAGCATTTTCTTCAGGATCACGAGCACTTGTTCTAGCAGTTGGGATCACCATTTCTGTTGGGATCACTGCTTCTGCCCCAAATACTAAAGAGAAAGGTGTTTGACCAGTGGCATTCTTGGGAGTTGTCCTATCAGCCCATAGCACATAAGGTAGCTCCTCTGCCCATTTCCCTTTCTTGGATCCTAGCTTCTTCTTCAGATTGTTGATGATGATCTTGTTGGATGATTCTGCTTGACCATTGGCTTGTGGATGAACTGGTGTTGATGTTATCATCTTGATTCCCCAACTGTCACAAAAGTTAGTGGTTCTGCTTCCAATGAATTGGAAACCATTATCACATACAATTTCAGAGGGAATGCCAAATCTAGTTATAATGTTTCTCTTAATGAAGGATATGAATTCCTTTTCCCTGACTTGAGCAAAGGCTTCAGCTTCTATCCACTTAGAAAAATAGTCAGTCATGGCAAGCATAAATACTTTTCCACCAGGTGCTTTAGGAAGCTTGCCAACTATATCCATTCCCCATCTCATGAATGGCCAAGAGGATGGTATTGGGTGTAAAAATTCAGTTGGCTGATGGAGGATATTGCTATGTCTTTGGCAAGGATCACACTTCTTAGCATACTCTACAGCATCCCTTTTCATGGTTGGCCAGTAGTATCCTGTTCTAAGGATCCTTGAGAACAATGCTCTGCCCCCAGTGTGGTTTCCACAATCTCCTTCGTGGAAATCTTTCAATACTTCTTCAATTTCAGGATCCTCAATACATCTCAAATATGGTCCTGCAAGAGATCGCTTATATAATACATTATTCAAAATCGTGAATTGAGATACCTTAATCCTGAAAGCTCTAGGATTTTCTTCCATCGGGATCTCCCCGTGTTGCAAGTATCTCATGATTGGTGAGATCCATGATCCTGAATAAGGTTGAGCTTCTTCACTAGGGATCATCGCAGTATCCTCTTCTATTTCCATGGCCACCTGATTTTTGATAGCAGGAGCCAGGATATGGATGATAGGGATACTTATATCTTCTGGAATCTTCAAGGATGATCCTAGGTTGGCCAATGCATCAGCCTCTGTGTTCTCCTCCCTTGGTACCTGTGTCAAGCTGAAAGAAACAAAGGAGAGTGCCAATTCTTTGACTATCTCTAAATACTTGGTTAGTTTTTCACCTTTAACAGCATAGGATCCATTAAAGTGATTAGTGATCAACAATGAGTCTACATATACTTCGAGGTATTTTACCCCCATATCCTTAGCGATTTGCAAGCCAGCAATTAAGGCTTCATATTCAGCCTCATTGTTGGTTGCTTGGAACTCACAGGCTATGGAGTGGGGTATTATGTCCCCCTGTGGCGATTTTAGTAGGATCCCGAGCCCTGTGCCCTTGACATTTGAGGATCCATCAGTGTGTAGTATCCAAGGATCCTTGGTCTCATCCAGCTGCTGGACCTCCAATTCTGCTTCTTTTTGTAGATCACTACTGAAATCAGCCACAAAGTCAGCTAAGGCTTGTGATTTAATGGCTGTTCTTGGTTCATATCTTATATCATGGGCACTAAGCTTCACTGCCCACTTAGCCATTCTCCCTGACATCTCCGGTTTCCTGAGGACATTCTTAATTGGAAAATTAGTTCTGACAACAATAGTATGGGTTTCAAAATAATGCCTTAACTTAGTGGATGCCATGATTAGTGCAAGAATAAGTTTTTCGAGGTGCGAGTACCTGGATTCGGCATCAAGTAAACTTTTACTTACATAGTAGATAGGATATTGTGTACCTTCGTGATCCTTAACAAGGACAGCACTTACAGCGGTTGAGGATACCGCCAGATATAAGGATAACACATCCCCTTTTTCTGGTTTCGCTAATGCTGGTGCTGAGGACATATATTCTTTAAGGGCTTGTAAAGCATTCTCATGCTTCTCAGTCCATTCAAACTTCTTGTTCTTTCTTAGGATATCGTAAAATTCTTTGCACTTCTCTGAGGATTTCGATATGAACCTGTTCAGGGCTACTATCCTGCCTGTTAGCCTCTGTATATCCTTAGCGTTGGCAGGGGACTTGATATTCATTAGTGCTTTGATTTGTTCCGGGCTTGCTTCAATGCCCCTCTGAGTTACCATGTATCCTAAGAACTTTCCTGCCTTAACACCAAAATGGCATTTTGAAGGATTAAGTTTCATGTTGTAATTATCAAGGATATCGAATGCTTCTTCCAAATCCCTTAGGTGATCCTCAGCTTTCTTTGACTTGACCACCATATCATCTATGTACACCTCCATAGTTTTTCCAATTTGATCTTTGAACATCATATTCACCAGCCTTTGATATGTTGCACCTGCATTTCTTAGTCCAAAAGGCATGGCAATATAACAATATAAACCGGTTGGGGTCATAAAGGCTGTATCCTCTTGATCAGATGGTTCCATCTGAATTTGTTGGAATCCAGATGATGCATCCATAAAGGTCAACAGTTCATGCCCCGCCGTTGCATCCACCATGGAGTCAATGTGGTGTAATGGGAAAGGATCCTTGGGACATGCCTTATTCAAATCAGTGAAATCGACACATACCCTCCACTTTCTATTTTTCTTTTGGACAACAACCACATTGGCTAACCATTTTGGATATTTTACCTCTCTGATCATACCTGCTCGAAGTAGTCTCTCTACTTCTTCTTGGATAATGGCATTCCTTTCTGGTGCAAACTTCCTCCTTTTTTGAGGGATTGGTTTGATAGACCTGTCAATGCCAAGTTTGTGAGTAATAATATCCTTAGCTATACCTGTCATGTCTTCATGTTTCCAAGCAAAGGTGGATTTTCGTCTTTTGAGGAAGGATAGTAAATCTTCTTTCATCTCGCCAAGGATCCCTGATCCGATATAGATTTTTGACTCAGGATCACTAGGGTCCAAAAGGATTTCGTCCACATCCTGTTCCCTTGCCTCCAAGACGTTCCTCGGAGGATACTGTAATTGCTATTGCTCCCTTGGCTTCGAAGTTGGCTTCATAGATGAGGTATAACAATCCTTAGCCTCCTGCTGATCACTGTCGATCTTGATTATCCCCCATGGCCTAGGGAGCTTCACACATTGATGGTAGGTGGATGGGACTGCTTTCATATCATGTATCCAAGGCCTGCCAAGGATAACGTTGCAACAAGATAAACAGTCAATAACACAAAATTTCTGATAGTTATGTAATCCTTCCACGTAGATTGGGAGTTTGATGTCCCCCAGAGTTTTCTTCGTTTCTCCACTGAATCCTACAAGCACGGAGGATCTTGGTGTGATGTCTGATTCTGGGATACCCATTTTCTTCAGAACATCAAGCTGGATAATGTTCACTGAGCTTCCTCCATCGATAAGGATCCTGCGGACAAAATGGTTAGAGATAAAGAGAGTAATAACTAAACTATCATGATGAGGATCCTGAATGTTAATGCGATCATCCTCATCAAACGTTATCATCTTCCCTTCTGAGACACTTGATGTTCTAATAGGCCTTTCTCCATTATCCATTTTTGATTCTTTTGCATGTCTTTTGGCCGCCGAGAAGGATGTACCACAGATGTCTGATCCTCTGGATATAAAGTTGATCACTTGTGCATTTGCCGGGGGTGCTGGAGCTTTTTCGGGGATCCTTTCAGGATCCTGGGTCCTTTGCTTTTTTCTTCCCAGCAATTCTTTCAGATGCCCCTTGCTTAGCAGGTATCCAATTTCTTTTCTTAAGGCTATGCAATCTTCAGTTAGATGCCCGAAATCCTCGTGGTATGCACACCATTTTGACTTGTCTTTAGTCCCGGATGGTTTATCATTCTTCCTGGGCCACCTGGCTTTTTCACCTAGATTCTGCATTGCAAGGATCAGTTCATGATTATCGACAGAAAAACAATATTCTGAGATTGGAGGATATTCTTCATCATCCTCTTCCTGGTCAACAGCATGCACATTCTGATTCTCATTTCTATGGTAGGATTTGAATTTGTGGCTTTTGAAGGAGGATCCTTGTTTATCTTGTTTTGAGGATCCTACTTGTCTCTCCTGGATCCTCTTGTCATCCTCTAGCCGGATGAACCTGAGTGCCCGAGTTCTTACTTCATCTAAGTTCCTGCATGGTGTCATAACAAGATCATCATAGAATAATGAATCCTTAAGCAGTCCCATTTTGAAGGCTTCAACAGCCGTAGCCATATCCAAGTTGGGAATGTCCAAGGATTCTTTACTAAATTTAGTTATATAATCTCTTAATGATTCATTATGACTTTGGGTTACCCTATATAAATCACTGGTTAATCTTTCAAATTTTCTACTACAAGAGAATTGGTTGTTGAATAAATTAACTAAATTAGCAAATGAAGTAATAGAGTAAGGGGGAAGACTTAGCAGCCATTTAAGAGCTGATCCAGTAAGAGTGGATCCAAATCCTTTACACAAGCATGCTTCCTTCAATTTTTCTGGGATAGGATTGATCTCCATCCTCTCCCTGTATTGTGCTACGTGTTCCTCTGGATCCGTTGTACCATCATACAGCTTCATGGTAGGGATATGGAACCTTTTGGGTACCTCTGCATCACAAATTGGTGGTGCAAAACGAGATACCTTATGGCTCCCATCTGCAATTTCAGGGATAGGCTTGACTACTCCTGGAACACTCGAGATCATGTCTTTTAGTTTTTGCAACTCCCTGGCCATAGCATGATTGATACCTGTATCCTGCATGAATCCATGGTTAGTGGCAAGATAATTATTTAAAGTGTTACCTCCCATTAGGTTCAAATTAGGAACAGTGGTTGTGAATCCAAGTTGCTGGGATTCAGGGACAATGGAGGGACCAGTGGAGGCTATGGTCTGCATCGGAATGAAGTCCCCTTGATGGACATCCGGATTTCCTGTTTGCAAACTTCTTAGGGATCCTGGCATCGGGAAGGATCCTGGTATCTGAGACGATCCTGGAACAAAGGAGGATCCTTGAACCTGGGATGATCCTGGAACAAAGGAGGATCCTTGAACCTGGGATGATCCTGGAACAAAATAGGATCCTTGAAATTGCTGTGCACCCGGATAGACTCCTGAATTCATGAAGGATCCCATATACTGAGGATAGGATCCTGCTGGCTGAAAATGTGAGCCTGATGTCTGAGTCATTGCTGCCGACTTGAGATGTAATCCTCTTGACTCCCATATGATTTGCACGTCCGGGATCCCCGATGGCTGGGAAGTGATCATTGGAGTATCGAAGCTCAAGGATTTGGGCATCAGTGGGGAATGATCCTCCGCCGCTTTATTTTGTCTTTTGAGGTCTCCAATTTCCCTGAGGATCCTGTCATTAGTCTCATCCTGCCGCTGCATACGATCCTTCATCTGCAAAATTAAAGCAAACACATCACTAGTACTGCGAATAGAAGAATTCATAGCAGAAGAAGATGGAGGTTTAGAGAAAGTAGGAGTTGGTCTCTTCTCAGTATTTTTCTGAGACCCTGCCGGTGGTGGAGGCAGAGTGGTCTGTGATGAGGTGACTGCAGACATCGCCGTGGACGTGTTCTTCAATGATGAAGCCATGTAACTCTTTGAAATGATTTCGAACAAAAGATTTTCTTATGAATGAAGCACCAATTGCCCCACGGTGGGCGCCAAACTGTTTTGGTTAAAAATCACACAAGGATAATGTAACCAAACTTTATGTAAACGGGGTATGATGCTTGGTTAATTATAAAAGTAAAGGATCACTTTCGTGATAGAGATGCAAAGACACAATGATTTATATGAGGAAAAAGCCCTTGATCAATGTATGATCTCCGGCATAAAAAACCTCGGGTGATGGCAACTACCGATCACCAACTTCAATATAAGAAAAATATGATTACAACTTCGGATAGTAATGAGCTGAGTACAAGGATCACTATTGTTTCGAGTGTCTAAGTGTGTGAGAGTTGTGTTGTATGTCGTGTGTGTTCTTCCAAATGAGGAAAAGTGGTATTTATACAAGTGTAGGTGACCTATTTTAGGTAAGAAGACTAATATTCAGCTCATTACCCCTTTAGAAATAAAAGACAATCTAGCCTAAATTGCCGCCCATAAATCAAGCCAAGTTTCCATATCCTTTGCAACGTCTATCTCTGATTATGCTCCTGCCATAATTGTGAAGACGCGTCCCTTGATTATGATGCTAAGAGCGTATCCTGCTAGATGTTCCTGCAAAATAACATTGTTTTAAACGAAGGTAACTGTTAGTATGAGGATCCTATAATGATCCTTGATCCTGATCCTGAAGTCCTGCTGAGGATCACTATCTGCCAAAGAAACAAGGATCACTGGTTAGGATCACGTGTAAGGATCATGTATAATAAAATTCCAGCCCTAACAATAATGGTTCCCAATTCATTGGGAGCAGAACCACTAACTTTTGTGACAGTTGGGGAATTAAGATGATAACATCAACACCAGTCCATCCACAAGCCAATGGTCAAGCAGAATCATCCAACAAGATCATCATCAACAACCTAAAGAAGAAATTAGGATCCAAGAAGGGGAAATGGGCAGAGGAATTGCCTTATGTGCTATGGGCTGATAGGACAACTCCCAAGAATGCCACTAGTCAAACACCCTTCTCTTTAGTATTTGGGGCAGAAGCAGTGATCCCAACAGAAATGGTGGTTCCAACTGCTAGAACAAGTACTCGTGATCCTGAAAAGAATGCTGCAAACCTAGCTCAAGACTTGGATACTATTGAGGAAATCAGGGATCTGGCTAGGATAAGGATGGCAAGCTACCAACAAAGAATGGCTGGTGCTTACAATAAAAATGTCAGGATAGGAAGTTCCAAGTCGGGGATATGGTGTTGAGAAAAGCATTCCAAAATACCATCAACCCTGCTGACGGAAAATTGGCACCAAAATGGGAAGGCCCTTACTTGATTGAAGCCGAAGCAGGAAAGGGGGCATACAGATTGCTAACCATGGAAGGAAATTTGTTACCAAGAGCCTGGAATGCTGTTCACTTAAAGAAATATTTCATGTAAACAGGGTCCTCCAGGCATATGATCCTTACATTGGAAGTATCCTCAAAGGATCCCGACGATATCAGTGATCCTTACTCTGGTAAAGTCCTTATCTCAAAACTTTTCCATTTTCTTATTTTTACCTAAGGATAAGGATCACGTATCCTTCATCCTCTCACGAGAGTTTGAGTTCTGATAGTCCAGGTATCCTCAACACATTGACGACAGTCTCCAAAAGCTTCTCAGATCCTTGGGTTCAACCCCAGTTATCCTTGGGCTTATCCCCAGTTTTCGCCAGTAGCGCACGATGATCCTGGTATAGTTCACGTCTTTGGGACCAGTACCCACTTTCGGGGCTGACAACCTCATCGTACTGGCTATACCCAGGATCCTACGTATAATGGTAGACGTACCATACATCCGTTCCAAAGGTTTCTAACGTTTTCACGTTAGCTAAGGTTTTGACATTTTCATGTCACCAAGTTTGGATAGTCGCCAGTAAGGGCCATACTCCAGTTTACATACGATCCTTGGGCTTGTCCCCAGTTATCCTTTGGGCTTGTCCCCAGTGATCCTTTGGGCTTGTCCCCAGTTATCCTTTGGGCTTGTCCCCAGTTACTAACTTATCCTTTATATTGGCTTAGTCCCAAGTTATATTCCATTTTGCAGGTTTTTGAAGTTAAACAATTAAGGATCCTTACTCCTTATTGTCCATTAAAGCTTTTCTTTTGGTTATCCTGATTAAAGGTTAGGATCCTAACTTGGATCCTCAGGTATGATCCTTGACTGTTTTGATTATACTCATTATTCTGAACAACCCTTACACTTTGACAACTAAGCCTATGATCCTAGAAATAAACTGCTTTGAAAATTTTCAATGATAGGATATTTGATCTAGGATCATATCCTAAATTTCTTAAACATGATTCGCTCAACTTTTGTTACTCTAACAAATATGTTTCTAAAACAATTGGAAAATAAGAAGATAAATAAAGGATAACAAAACAAGATAAGCCAGAAAGATTAGAGTTATTTTATTAACAAAGGATTTCAAAACCCTTTCAAAAGTTGTCAAAATTGCCAACCCACGTTTCTACCAGCAAAACATGGCCCGTCCACATGGGTTGGCAAAGGGTGTCCATTGTCTATGCGGTCATAGCAGGTGCAGGAAATTAAAAGCGACAGGATCACAAAGGCTTCATCCCCCAAACAGAGGATCCCTCCACCATTTGCGATCCTACCTATTGTCCAAAGGATCCAGGATCCTTAACCCTAAAAACTATTGTTTAAGTTACAGACCATAAATTGTTTCAAAACATCAACAACCACAGAAACCACTACCAAACTTAAAAAATTGGGCTCCGGCAAGTCTCGAAATATCCATGATCGCCCAATCCTGCAGCTCAAACCTTCGCTGCTCCATCTCCACCAGCTCCACTTGCCTCTGCCTGATCCTTGTCAGCATCACCACCTTCGAGCATTGGGATCTCCTCAGCTTCGTCTTCATCCTCCAACTCTGCCAACCTTGCCTTCCAACCCTCCACGTCCCATGAGCTTTTGTCAAAGGCAGGATCCTGAGCCTCCGCAGCCATCTGCAGTTGTATCTTATACATAGCTATTGCGGCAGAGACCTTAGCATCCTGGGTGATCTCCCGCTTCTCACAATCCATGTTGGTCAGCATCTGAGCAGCCTCATCCTTTGTAGCCCGAAGTTCCTTCTCAAGATCAGCTATCTTGAGATCCTTCAACACACCCACTTGTTGGAGGTCGGCGATTTGGCGGTCCTGATCCTCAATGTGGCCAAGGTAGGTTTCTATTTCAGCAAGTTTCTGCAAAAAGTGAAAATGGTAAGTTCAGGATCAGGTGATCCTCAAACAAGCAGGATATTCAAGCAGAATACGCAGGCAGGGGCAATGATCCTTACCTCATTGACGTAATCAAGAAACTGTTGGCGGATTAAGAGAAATCCTTGGAGACCCTCAGCATCAGAAGTCTTTCTCTTCTTCCCTCCTTTCCCTCTCACAGATGCCTTGGGAACAGAGGTACTCGGGCTGGCCGGATTCTTCTTCCTCGAAGATTTGACATTGGCAAGATCATCGATACCAAACTTGGAGGCAGACTTAGCAGATCTCCCAGCGCCTACACAACCAAAATAAGATAAGTATTCTAACCAATTTAAAAATATTACATAGAACTACTTTTTAAATGAGGATACTTACTTGACATTGTGGCAGATGCGGAGGATACTTCCTGTGAATCTTGAACGGCCACTTGAAAACTTCTAGTCTCAGGATCAAGCTTTTTGAAGGCTAGAACTCTCTCTCTTGCAGCAGGAGTCAGCTTGAGATGAGCAACAGACATGGCTGCACAAAAAACAAAGAAAGTGTTAGTGATCCTCAGCCTAAGGAACAAGTCTGATGGTGATCCTTCCAGGATCCTCTATCCTACCATGAGTAGCCCACTCCTTGGGCAGATCCTTCCCATTAGGGATGGTATCCCTCCTAACAAAAAAGAATCGTCGCTTCCAATTCGTGTCATTTTTGGTGACCTTAAGAACAGGGTGATCCTCTCCGGCTTTCCGTTTGAACAGATATCGACAGGATCCAAACGTTGTGAGATCATACAGCTCAGCCATTCCTAGGTCGATCCCTTCCTGCTCAATGATCCTCTCAAGGGTATACAAAACCCTCCAGATCATCGGCATGGCTTGGATATAAGATATGCCGGTCAAGGAAAAGAAAGATTGGGTGAAAGTTGGAAAGGGATACGTGTAGCCTATGGTGAACGGAGTTACTGGAAAAGCTACCCAAGTGTCAGAAACAAAATCGCTTAAAGCAGTGGGAGTAAAAGACTTGAAGATAGCATCCGCCGGAAAACAGTGACGGATCATATCGATGTGAGCATCGGTGAAGCAGCACCTTTCGGTGGGAGAGTCTTTAATGATCCCTTGACCTTTTAAGGGGCTGTTCTTCTTGTGATCCTTATAAGGGGAATTCCGGAGCAACATATTCGCAGTAGAATGAAAAGAGAAAGAAAAACAGAGTAAGAGAAGGAGGAAAAGAGGAAGAATACCTGATCGATCTTTCGGACGAGATTATAAAGGGAGTATCTCTTGAATTTAAATGCAAAATGATCCTAACTCTATCTCCTATTTATAATGATGATCTGCAGGGCTGTCACTTCTGTGACGTAAGAGTTGCAACGGCTAGTTATCCGAGTCGCCCGTTGCAGATAAGATCAAGCAAAATATAACTCGCTTATTTACAATATAACTCCTTATATTTTGGGGGCAATTGTTAGGGCTGGATTTTTATAACACATGATCCTTACCTGTGATCCTAATCAGTGATCCTTGTTTCTTTGGCAGATAGTGATCCTCAGCAGAGTTCCAGGATCAGGATCACGGACCATCATAGGATCCTCATGCTAACAGTTGTCTTCATTGAATTTAATGTTATTTTGCAGGAATGTCTAGCAGGATCCGCTCTTAGCATCGCAAACAAGGGACGCGTCTTTACAACTTTGGCATATGCTTAATCAGAGATGAACGTTGTAGAGGATATGGAAACTCAGCATAATTTAAGGGCGATAATTTAGGCTAGATTTACTTTTATTTCTAAAGGGGTAATGAGCTGATTGTTAGTCTATTTACCTAAAATAGGTCACTCACACTTGTATATATAACACTCTTCCCCATTCGGAAGACACACAACACATTTCTTACACGCTTAGACACTCGATACTATAGTGATCCTTGTACTCAGCTCATTATCATCCGAAGTTGTAACTACTATTTGTTATATTGAAGTTTGGTGATCGGTAGTTGCCATCACCCGAGGTTTTTTATGCCGGAGATCATACATTGATCAAGGGCTTTTTCCTCGTATAAATCCTTGTGTCACTTGCATATTTCTTATCAAAGTGATCCTTTACTTTTTCAACAAACCAAGCATCATTCCCCGTTTACATAGAGTTTGGTTGCATTATCCTTGTGTGATTTTTGACCAAAACACTCAGGATCATAGATCTCACCAATCATGAGATACTTACAACACGGGGAGATTCCTATGGGAGAAAATCCTAGGGCTTTCAGGATTAAGGTATCTCAATTCTCAATCTTAAATAATGTGTTATATAAGCGATCTCTTGCAGGACTGTATTTAAGATGTATCAAGGATCCTGAAATACAAGAAGTGTTAAGAGACTTCCATGAAGGAGATTGTGGAAACCACACTGGGGGCAGGGCATTGTTCTCAAGGATCCTTAGAACAGGATACTACTGGCCAACTATGAAAAGGGATGCTGTGGAATACGCTAAGAAATGTGATCCTTGTCAAAGACACAGCAATATCCTTCATCAGCCTGCGGAATTTCTACATCATATACCATCCTCTTGGCCATTCATGAGATGGGGGATGGATATAGTTGGCAAGCTCCCTAAAGCACCTGGTGGAAAAGTATTTATGCTTGCCATGACCGACTACTTCTCCAAGTGGATAGAAGCTGAAGCTTTCGCTCAAGTCAGAGAAAAGGAAGTTATATCCTTTATTAAGAGAAACATTATAACCAGATTTGGCATTCCCTCTGAAATTGTATGTGATAATGGTTCCCAATTCATTGGGAGCAGAACCACTAACTTTTGTGACAGTTGGGGAATTAAGATGATAACATCAACACCAGTCCATCCACAAGCCAATGGTCAAGCAGAATCATCCAACAAGATCATCATCAACAACCTAAAGAAGAAATTAGGATCCAAGAAGGGGAAATGGGCAGAGGAATTGCCTTATGTGCTATGGGCTGATAGGACAACTCCCAAGAATGCCACTGGTCAAACACCCTTCTCTTTAGTATTTGGGGCAGAAGCAGTGATCCCAACAGAAATGGTGGTTCCAACGCTGGAACAAGTACTCGTGATCCTGAAGAGAATGCTGCAAACTTAGCTCAAGACTTGGATACTATTGAGGAAATCAGGGATCTGGCTAGGATAAGGATGGCAAGCTACCAACAAAGAATGGCTGGTGCTTACAACAAAAATGTCAGGATAAGAAAGTTCCAAGTCGGGGATATGGTGTTGAGAAAAGCATTCCAGAATACCATCAATCCTGCTGATGGGAAATGTTAGGGCTGGATTTTTATAGGTGATCCTTACACGTGATCCTAACCAGTAATCCTTATTTCTTTGGCAGACAGTGATCCTCAGCAGGACTTCAGGATCAGGATCATGGGGCATTATAGTGATCCTCATACTAACGGCCACTTCCGCTTAATACAATATTGTTTTGCAGGAACATCTAGCAGGATACGCTCTAGGCATCGTGATCAAGGCACGCGTCTTCTTAATTATGGCAAGAGCTTAATTGAAGAAAGACGTTGCACAGGATATGGAAACATGGCTTGATTCATGGGCAGCAATTTAGGCTAGATTGTCTTTATTTCTAAAGGGGTAATGAGCTGATAATTAGTCCTTTTACCTAAAATAGGTCACCTACACACATATAAATACCAATCTTCCTCATTCGGAAGAACACACACAACATACGACACAACTCTCAACACTTAGACACTCAGTGATCCTTGTACTCAGCTCATTATCATCCGAAGTTGTAACTACATTTTTATTATATTGAAATTGGTGATCGGTAGTTGCCATCACCCGAGGTTTTTTATGCCGGAGATCATACATTGATCAAGGGCTTTTTCCTCGTATAAATCATTGTGTCTTTGCATATTCATCACAGAAGTGATCCTTTACTTTTATAGCTAACCAAGCATCATACCCCGTTTACATAAAGTTTGGTTACATTATCCTTGTGTGATTTTTGACCAAAACAGTTTGGCGCCCACCGTGGGGCAATTGGTGCTTCATTCATAAAGAAAATCCTTTGTTCAAAATCATTTCAAAGAGTTACATGGCTTCATCATTGAAGAACACTTCCACGACGATGTCTGCAGTCACCTCAGCACAAACCACTCTACCTCCTCCACCGGCAGGATCCCAGAGAAATGCTGAGAAGAGACCAACCCCTTCTTTCTCTAAACCTCCATCTTCTTCTGCTATGAATTCTTCTATTCCCAGTACTAGTGATGTGTTTGCTTTAATTTTGCAGATGAAGGATCGTATGCAGCGGCAGGATGAAACTAATGACAGGATCCTCAGGGAGATTGGAGATCTCAAAAGACAAAAGAAAGCGGCAGAGGATCATTCCCCACTGATGCCAAAATCCTTGAGTTTTGAGACTCCAATGGTCACCTCTCAGCCATCAGGGATCCCAGACGTACAGATCACAGGGGAGACGAGAGGATTACATCTCAAGTCAGCAGCAATGACTCAGACATCGGGCTCGTATTTTCAGCCAGCAGGATCCTATCCTCAGTATATGGGATCCTTCATGAATCCGGGAGCCTATCCGGGGGCACAGCAGTTTCAAGGATCCTACTTTATTCCAGGATCGTTCCAGGGCCAAGGATCCTCCTTTGTTCCAGGATCATCCCAGGTTCAAGGATCCTCCTTCGTTCCAGGATCATCCCAGATACCAGGATCCTTACAGCTGCCAGGATCCCTAAAAAGTTTGCAAGCAGGGAATCTAGATGTCCATCAAGGGGACTTCATTCCAATGCAGACCATTGCTTCCACTGGTCCCTCCGTTATTCCAGAATCCCAGCAATACGGATTCCCTAACTTGAACCCAATGGGAGGTAACACTTTAAATAATTATCCTACCACTAACCATGGATTCATGCAGGATACAGGTACCAATCACGCTATGGCCAGGGAATTACAGAAACTAAAGGACATGATCTCAAGTGTTCCAGGGGTAGTCAAGCCTATCCCAGAGATTGCAGATGGAAGCCACAAGGTATCACGCTTTGCACCACCAATTTGTGATGCAGAGGTGCCCAAAAGGTTCCATATCCCTACCATGAAGCTGTATGATGGCACGACGGATCCAGAGGAGCATATAGCACAATACAGGGAAAGGATGGAAATCAATCCTATCCCAGAAAAGTTAAAGGAAGCATGCCTATGTAAAGGATTTGGATCCACTCTAACTGGATCAGCTCTTAAGTGGCTGCTAAGTCTTCCCCCTTACTCTATTACTTCATTTGCTAATTTAGTTAATTTATTCAATAACCAATTCTCTTGTAGTAGAAAATTTGAAAAATTAACCAGTGATTTGTACAGGATAACTCAAAATAATAATGAATCATTAAGGGATTATATAACTAAATTTAGTAAAGAATCCTTGGATATTCCCAACTTGGATATGGCTACGGCTGTTGAAGCCTTCAAAATGGGACTTCTTAAGGATTCATTATTCTATGATGATCTTGTTATGACACCTTGCAGGAATTTAGATGAAGTAAGAACTCGAGCACTCAGGTTTATCCGGCTAGAGGATGACAAGAGGATCCAGGAGAGACAAGTAGGATCCTCAAAACAAGATAAGCAAGGATCCTCCTTCAAAAACAACAAGTTCAAATCCTACCATAGAAACGAGAACAAGAATGTGCATGCTGTCGACCAAGAAGAGGATGATGAAGAATATCCTCCAATCTCAGAATATTGTTTTTCCGTTGACAATCACGAACTAATCCTTGCAATGCAGAATCTAGGTGAAAAGGCTAGGTGGCCCAGGAAAAATGATAAACCATCCGGGACTAAAGACAAGTCCAAATGGTGTGCATACCATGAGGATTTCGGCCATCTAACTGAAGATTGCATAGCCTTAAGAAAAGAAATTGGATACCTGCTAAGCAAGGGGCATCTAAAGGAATTGTTGGGAAGAAAAAAGCAAAGGACCCAGGATCCTGAAAGGATCCCTGAAAAGGCTCCAGCACCTCCGGCAAATGCACAAGTGATTAACTTCATATCCGGAGGATCAGACATTTGTGGAACATCCTTCTCAGCGGCCAAAAGACATGCAAAAGAATCAAAAATGGATAATGGAGAAAGGCCTATTAGAACCTCAAGCATCTCAGAAGGAAAGATGATAACATTTGATGAGGATGATCGCATCAACATCCAGGATCCTCATCATGATAGTTTAGTTATCACTCTCTTTATCTCTAACCATTTTGTCCGCAGGATCCTTATCGATGGAGGGAGCTCAGTGAACATAATCCAGCTTGATGTCTTGAAGAAGATGGGAATCCCAGAATCAGACATCACACCAAGATCCTCCGTGCTTGTAGGATTTAGTGGAGAAACGAAGAAAACTCTGGGGGACATCAAACTCCCAATCTACGTGGAAGGATTACATAATTACCAAAAATTTTGTGTTATTGACTGTTTATCTTGTTGCAACGTTATCCTTGGCAGGCCTTGGATACATGACATGAAAGCAGTTCCATCTACCTACCATCAATGTGTGAAGCTCCCTAGCCCATGGGGGATAATCAAGATCGACAGTGACCAGCAAGAAGCTAAGGATTGCTATACCTCATCCATGAAGCCAACCTCGAAGCCAAGGGAGCAATAGCAATTACAGTATCCTCCGAGGAACGTCTTGGAGGCAAGGGAACAAGATGTAGATGAAATCCTCTTGGACCCTAGTGATCCTGAATCAAAAATCTATATCGGATCAGGGATCCTTGGCAAGATGAAAGAAGACATGATATCCTTCCTCAAAAGAAGAAAATCTACCTTTGCTTGGAAACATGAAGATATGACAGGTATATCTAAGGATATTATTACTCACAAACTTGGCATTGACAGGTCTATCAAGCCAATCCATCAAAAAAGGAGGAAGTTTGCACCAGAAAGGAATGCCATTATCCAAGAAGAAGTAGAGAGACTACTTCGAGCAGGTATGATCAGAGAGGTAAAGTATCCTAAATGGTTAGCCAATGTGGTTGTTGTCCAAAAGAAAAACGGAAAGTGGAGGGTATGTGTCGATTTCACTGATTTGAATAAGGCATGTCCCAAGGATCCTTTCCCATTACCCCACATTGACTCCATGGTGGATGCAACAGCGGGGCATGAACTGTTAACCTTTATGGATGCATCATCCGGATTCCAACAAATCCAGATGGAACCATCTGACCAAGAGGATACAGCCTTTATGACCCCGACCGGTTTATATTGTTATATTGCCATGCCTTTTGGACTAAGAAATGCAGGTGCAACCTATCAAAGGCTGGTAAATATGATGTTCAAAGATCAAATTGGAAAAACTATGGAGGTGTACATAGATGATATGGTGGTCAAGTCAAAGAAAGCTGAGGATCACCTAAGGGACATGGAAGAAGCATTCGATATCCTTGATAGTTACAACATGAAACTTAATCCTTCAAAATGCCATTTTGGTGTTAAGGCAGGAAAGTTCTTAGGATACATGGTAACCCAGAGGGGCATTGAAGCAAGCCCGGAACAAATCAAAGCATTAATAAATATCAAGTCTCCTGCCAATGCCAAGGATGTTCAAAGACTAACAGGCAGGATAGCAGCTTTGAACAGGTTCATATCGAAATCCTCAGAAAAGTGCAAAAAATTCTACGATATCCTAAGGAAGAATAAGAAGTTCGAATGGACTGAGAAGCATGAAAATGCTTTACAAGCCCTAAAAGAGTATATGTCCTCAGCACCAGCATTAGCAAAACCGGAAAAAGGAGATGTGTTATCCTTATATCTGGCGGTATCCTCAACCGCTGTAAGTGCTGTCCTCGTTAAGGATCACGAAGGTACACAATATCCTATCTACTATGTAAGTAAAAGTCTACTTGATGCCGAATCCAGGTACTCACACCTCGAAAAACTCATCCTTGCATTAATCATGGCATCCACGAAGTTAAGGCATTATTTTGAAACTCATACTATTATTGTTAAAACTAATTTTCCAATTAAGAATGTCCTCAGGAAACCGGATATGTCAGGGAGAATGGCTAAGTGGGCAGTGAAGCTTAGTGCCCATGATATAAGATACGAACCAAAAACAGCCATTAAATCTCAAGCACTAGCTGACTTTGTGGCTGATTTCAGTAGTGATCTACAAAAGGAAGCAGAATTGGAGGTCCAGCAGCTGGATGAGACCAAGGATCCTTGGATACTACACACCGACGGATCCTCAAATATCAAAGGCACAGGGCTAGGGATCCTACTAAAATCGCCACAGGGGGACATAATACCCCACTCTATAGCTTGTGAGTTCCAGGCAACTAACAATGAGGCTGAGTATGAAGCCTTAATTGCTGGCTTACAAATTGCTAAGGATATGGGGGTAAAATATCTCGAAGTATATGTAGATTCATTATTGATCACCAATCACTTTAATGGATCCTATGCTGTTAAAGGTGAAAAACTAACCAAATATTTAGAGATAGTCAAAGAATTGGCACTCTCTTTTGTTTCTTTTAGCTTAACACAGGTACCAAGGGAGGATAACACGGAAGCTGACGCATTGGCCAACCTAGGATCATCTTTGAAGATTCCAGAAGATATAAGTATCCCTATCATCCATATCCTGGCTCCTGCTATTGAAAAACAGGTGGCCATGGAAATAGAAGAGGATACTGCAATGATCCCTAGTCAAGAAGCCCAACCTAATTCAGGATCATGGATCTCACCGATCATGGGATATTTGCAACACGGGGAGATCCCGATGGGAGAAAATCCTAGAGCTTTCAGGATTAAGGTATCTCAATTCACAATTCTGAATAATGTATTATATAAGCGATCTCTTGCAGGACCATATTTGAGATGTATCGAGGATCCTGAAATTGAAGAGGTGTTGAAGGATTTCCATGAAGGAGATTGTGGAAACCACACTGGGGGCAGGGCATTATTCTCAAGGATCCTTAGAACAGGATACTACTGGCCAACCATGAAAAGGGATGCTGTAGAGTATGCTAAGAAATGTGATCCTTGCCAAAGACATAGCAATATCCTTCACCAACCAGCTGAATTACTACACCCCATACCATCCTCTTGGCCATTCATGAGATGGGGAATGGATATAGTTGGCAAGCTCCCTAAAGCACCTGGTGGAAAAGTATTTATGCTTGCCATGACTGACTATTTTTCCAAGTGGATAGAAGCTGAAGCCTTCGCTCAAGTCAGAGAAAAGGAAGTCATATCCTTCATTAAAAGAAACATTATAACCAGATTTGGCATCCCCTCTGAAATTATATGTGATAATGGTTCTCAATTCATTGGAAGGAGAACCACTAACTTTTGTGACAGTTGGGGAATCAAGATGATAACATCAACACCAGTTCATCCACAAGCCAATGGTCAAGCAGAATCATCCAACAAGATCATCATCAACAATCTGAAGAAGAAGCTAGGATCCAAGAAAGGAAAATGGGCAGAGGAGTTACCTTATGTGCTATGGGCTGATAGGACAACTCCCAAGAATGCCACTGGCCAAACACCTTTCTCTTTAGTATTTGGGGCAGAAGCAGTGATCCCAACAGAGATGGTGATCCCAACCGCTAGAACAAGTGCTCGTGATCCTGAAGAAAACGCTACAATCCTAGCTCAGGATTTGGATACTATTGAGGAAAACAGGGATCTAGCTAGGATAAGGATGGCAAGCTACCAACAAAGGATGGCTGGTGCCTACAACAAGAATGTCAGGATAAGGAAGTTCCAAGTCGGAGATATGGTGTTGAGAAAAGCATTTCAAAACACCATCAATCCTGCTGACGGGAAGCTAGCACCAAAATGGGAAGGTCCCTACTTGATTGAAGCTAAAGCAGGAAAGGGGGCATACAGGTTGCTAACCATGGAAGGAAACTTGTTACCAAGAGCCTGGAATGCTGTTCACTTAAAGAAATATTTCATGTGAACATGATCCCTCCTGCATGTGATCCTTACATTGAAATATCCTTGAAGGATCCTGGAGATATCGTTGATCCTTACTCAGGTAATATGCTTATCCTAAAACTATTGCATTTTCTTACCTTTTGCCTAAGGATAAGGATCATGTATCCTTCATCCTCTACTCACAAACCATTTGAGTTATGATAGTTCAGGTATCTCCAGCATATCATCAAAGATCTTCAAAAGCATCACAGATCCTCGGGTCCAACCCCAGTTATCCTTGGGATTATCCCCAGTTTCCGCCAGCAGCGCACGATGATCCTGATATAGTTCATGTCTTTGGGATCAGTACCCATTTTCGGGGCTGGCGACCTCATCGTACTGGCTATACTTGGGATCCTACGTATAATGGTGGACGCACCATACATCCGTTCCTAAGGTTTCTAACGTTTTCACGTTAGCTAAGGTTTTGACATTTTCATGTCACTAAGTTTGGATAGTTGCCAGAAAGGGCCATACTCCAGTTTACATACGATCCTTTGGGCTTGTCCCCAGTTATCCTTTGGGCTTGTCCCCAGTGATCCTCCGGGATCATCACCAGTTATCCTTTGGGCTTGTCCCCAGTGATCCTCCGGGATCATCCCCAGTTATCCTTTGGGCTTGTCCCCAGTGATCCTCCGGGATCATTCTCAGTTATCCTTTGGGCTTGTCCCCAGTTACTAACTTATCTTTTATATTGGCTTAGTCCCAAGTTATACTCCATTTTTTCAGGTTTTCGAAGTTAAACGATTAAGGATCCTTAATCCTTATTATCCACTAAAGTTTTACCTACGGTTGTTCCAATTAAAGGTTAGGATCCAAACTTGGATCCTCAGGTATGATCCTTAACTACTTTTAATTTCATTATTCATTTGAATAACCTTTAGACCTTGACAACTGAACCTATGATCCTTAAAATAAACTATCTTGGAAACTTTCGATTATAGGATATTTGATCCAGGATCATATCCTAAATTTCTTAAACATAATTTGCTCAAATTTTTCAAACAAACATGTGTCAAAACAATTGAAAATCAAAAAGGATAACAACACAAGATAAGCCAGAAAGATTGAAGTTATATTATTAAACCAAAGGATCATTAACCCTTTCAAAAAAGTTGTCAAAATTACCTACCCAAAGCTTCTACCAGCAATACGTGGCCCGTCCGCTGGGGTAGGTAAAGGGTGTCCATGATAATAGGTTCAAAAGTATCGCAGGGAAATTAGAAGGCGGCAGGATCACAACGGCTTCATCCCCCAAACAGAGGATCCCTCCACCTTTTGTAATCCTACCTATTGTTCAAAGGATCCAGGATCCTTAACCCTAAGAAACTATTGTTCAGAAATTACAGACCATAATTGTTTCAAACATCAACAACCACAAAAAACCACTACCAAACCTAAAAAATTGGGCTCCGGCCTAGTCAACAATATCCATCATCGCCCAATCATGCAGCCTACACCTTTGCTGCTCCATCACCACCTGCTTCTCCGCCCTGATCCTGGTCAGCTTCACCACCCTTCAGCATGGGGATGTCCTCAGCCTCATCCTCGTCCTCCAGATCCGCCAGCCTTGCCTTCCAACCTTCAACATCCCACGAGCTCTTGTCAAAGGTGGGATCCTGAGCTTCCTCGGCCATTTGAAGTTGTATCTTGTACATAGTAATTGCCGCGGAAACCTTGGCGTCTTGGGTGATCTCCTGCTTCTCATTATCCATCTCAATCAGCCTTTGAGCAGCCTCGTCTTTGGTAGCCTGGAGCTCCTTCTCAAGATCTGCCATCTTGAGATCCTTTAACACACCCATTTGCTGGAGGTCGGCAATCTGGCTCTCTTGATCCTCAACATGGCCAAGATAGGTCTCGATCTCGGCAAGTTTCTGCAAAAAGGGAAATAAGGTAAGTTCAGAATCAAATGATCCTCAAAGAAACAGGATACACCAACAGGATATTTGGGACGGATAACCAACAGGGGCAGTGATCCTTACCTCATTCACGTAGTCAAGGAATTGCTGACGGAGGAGGGGAAATCCTTGTAGATCTTCAGTAGCCTTCCTCTTCTTCCCTTTGCCTCGGATAGGTGCTTTAGGAGCTGATACTGAAGGACTGGCAATAGGAGCCTTCTTCTTTGAAGACGTGACATTGGCAAGATCACTTATCCCAAATTTGGAGGCGGATTTAGCAGACCTGGCAGACTTTCCAGCACCTACATAATAAAAAAAAAAACAAGATAAGTTCCTTTACTAATTGAACAACTTTACATATAACTCATTTCCTATAAGGATACTTACTTGACATTGTGGCAGATGCAGAGGATATCTCTTGAGAATCTTGGATAGTGACTTGGAAGCTTCTAACTTCAGGATCAAGCTTTTTAAAAGCTAGGACTCTCTCTTTTGCAGCGGGGCTTAATTTCAGATGAGCAATGGATATAGCTGCACAAGAAATAAAAAGAGATATTAGTGATCCTCATAATATGAGACAGGGCTGATAGTGATCCTTCGAGGATCCTCTATCCTACCATGAGTGGCCCATTCCTTGGGCAGATCCTTCCCATCTGGGATGGAATCCCTCCTAACAAAGAAAAAGCGACGCTTCCAGTTTGTATCGTTCTTAGTAACCTTGAAGACAGGGTGATCCTCCCCGGCTTTCCGTTTCAACAAATACCGGTGAAAACCGAATGTGGTGAGATCATAAAACTCAGCTAACTCCGCCATCCCCAGATCAATCCCTTCCTGCTCGATGATCCTCTCAAAGGTATACAGAACCCTCCAGATCATCGGCATAGCTTGGATATATGAGACGCCGGTTAAGGAAAAGAAAGATTGGGTGAACGATGGGAAAGGATATGAATACCCTATGGTGAATGGAGTAGCAGGAAAAGCCACCCAGGTATTCGAAACAAAGTCACTCAGAGCGGTAGGCGTAAAGGATTTGAAGACAGTATTCGCTGGAAAGCAGTGACGAATTCTGTCTACATGAGCGTCAGTGAAGCAACATCGCTCCGTAGGGGAATCCTTGATAATCCCCTGGCCTTTTAGGGGACTATCCTTCTTGGAATCCTTGTGTGGAGAATTCCGGAGCAACATGTTTGTGACGGAACAGAAACAGAGACGGAGCAGAAAAAACAGAGCAAAGAGAAGGAAGAAAGGAAAGAGAGAAGAAGAGGATACCTGATCAGTCTTCGGTAGCGATTATAAAGGGAAGATATCTCGAATTTAAATGCAGAATGATCCTAACCCTATCTCCTATTTATAATCATGATTTGCAGGGATTGTCACATCTGTGACGTAATGATCACAACGGCTAGTCCGCTTATAACGGCTAATTATCCGAATAGTCCGTTGGAGATAAAGATCAGAGCAAAATATAATTCGTTTATTTACAATAAACTCTTTATATTTTGGGGGCAATTGTTAGGGCTGGATTTTTATAGGTGATCCTTACACGTGATCCTAACCAGTAATCCTTATTTCTTTGGCAGACAGTGATCCTCAGCAGGACTTCAGGATCAGGATCATGGGGCATTATAGTGATCCTCATACTAACGGCCACTTCCGCTTAATACAATATTGTTTTGCAGGAACATCTAGCAGGATACGCTCTAGGCATCGTGATCAAGGCACGCGTCTTCTTAATTATGGCAAGAGCTTAATTGAAGAAAGACGTTGCACAGGATATGGAAACATGGCTTGATTCATGGGCAGCAATTTAGGCTAGATTGTCTTTATTTCTAAAGGGGTAATGAGCTGATAATTAGTCCTTTTACCTAAAATAGGTCACCTACACACATATAAATACCAATCTTCCTCATTCGGAAGAACACACACAACATACGACACAACTCTCAACACTTAGACACTCAGTGATCCTTGTACTCAGCTCATTATCATCCGAAGTTGTAACTACATTTTTATTATATTGAAATTGGTGATCGGTAGTTGCCATCACCCGAGGTTTTTTATGCCGGAGATCATACATTGATCAAGGGCTTTTTCCTCGTATAAATCATTGTGTCTTTGCATATTCATCACAGAAGTGATCCTTTACTTTTATAGCTAACCAAGCATCATACCCCGTTTACATAAAGTTTGGTTACATTATCCTTGTGTGATTTTTGACCAAAACAGGAAATTGGCACCAAAATGAGAAGGCCCGTACTTGATTGAAGCCGAAGCAGGAAAGGGGGCATACAGATTGCTAACCATGGAAGGAAATTTGTTACCAAGAGCCTGGAATGCTGTTCACTTAAAGAAATATTTCATGTGAACAGGATCCTCCTGGCACATATGATCCTCACATTGAAAGCATCTTCAAAGGATCCCAGTGACACCAACGATCCTTACTCTAGTAAAGTCCTTGTCTTAAAACTTTTCCACTTTCTTATTTTTACCTAAGGATAAGGATCATGTATCCTTCATCCTCCTCTCACGAGAATTTGAGTTATGATAAGTCCAGGTATCCTCAGCATGTTATTGATAGTCTTCAAAAGCATCTCAGATCCTTGGGTTCAACTCCAGTTATCCTTGGGCTTGTCCCCAGTTTTCGCCTGTAGCGCACGATGATTCTGGTATAGTTCACGTCTTTGGGACCAGTACCCACTTTAGGGGCTGACAACCTCATCGTACTGGCTATATCCAGGATCCTACGTATAATGGTAGACGTACCATACATCCGTTCCTAAGGTTTCTAACGTTTTCACGTTAGCTAAGGTTTTGGCATTTTCATGTCACCAAGTTTGGATAGTCGCCAGTAAGGGCCATACTCCAGTTTACATACGATCCTTGGGCTTGTCCCCAGTTATCCTTCGGGCTTGTCCCCAGTGATCCTATGGGCTTGTCCCCAGTTATCCGTTGGGCTTGTCCCCAGTTACTAACTTATCTTTTATATTGGCTTAGTCCCAAGTTATGTTCTATTTTTCAGGTTAAACTTTTAAGGATCCTTAATCCTTGTTACCCTTTAAAATTTCACTTACGATTACCCTGATCAAAGGTTAGGATCCTAACTTGGATTCTCAGGTATGATCCTTGACTGTTTTGATTATACTCATTATTTTGAACAACCCTTACACTTTGACAACTAAGCCTATGATCCTCGAAATAAACTACTTTGAAAATTTTCGATTACAGGATATTTGATCCAGGATCATATCCTAAAATGATTGAACATGATTTGCTTAACTTTTCTTACTCAAATGAATATGTCTTTAAACAATTGGAAAATAAAAGGATAAACAAAGGATAACAACACGAGATAAGCCAAAAAGATTAGAGTTATTTTATTAACAAAGGATTTTAAAACCCTTCAAAGTTGTCAAAATTGCCAACCCACGTTTCTACCACCAAAACGTGGCCCGTCCACATGGGTTGGCAAAGGGTGTCCATTGTTTGTGCGGTCATAGCAGGGGCAGGAAATTAAAAGCGGCAGGATCACAAAGGCTTCATCCCCCAAACAGAGGATCCCTCCACCATTTGCAATCCTACCTATTGTCTGAAGGATCCTGGATCCTTAATCCTAAAACTATTGTTCAAGTTACAGACCATCAAAATGTTCGAAACAAACTACCATCAAACAAAAAAATTGGGCTCCGGCTATGTCTAGAAATTTCCATCATTGCCCAATCCTGCAGCTCAATCCTTGGCTGCACCACCACCACCAGCTCCACTTGCTTCTCCACCATGATCCTTGCCAGCATCACCACCTTCAAGCATTGGGATCTCCTCAGCTTCATCATCATCATCCAACTCTGCTAACCTTGCCTTCCAGCCCTCCACGTCCCATGAGCTTTTGTCGAAGGCAGGATCTTGAGCCTCCGCAGCCATCTGCAATTGGATCTTATACATAGCTATTGCGGCAGAGACCTTGGCATCCTGGGTGATCTCCTGCTTCTCACAATCCATGTTGATCAGCATTGTGGCAGCTTCATCCTTGGTAGCCCGGAGCTCCTTCTCAAGATCAGCAATCTTGAGATCCTTCAGCACACCCATCTGTTGGAGGTCGGTAATTTGGCGGTCTTGATCCTCAACGTGGCCAATATATGTTTCTATTTCAGCGAGTTTCTGCAGAAAGGGAAAAGGGTAAGTTCAGGACCAGGTGATCCTCAAACAAGCAGGATATACGAGCAGGATATACAAGCAGGATATACAAGCAGAGGCAGTGATCCTTACCTCGTTAAAGTAATCAAGAAACTGTTGGCGGAGCAGGGGGAATCCTTGAAGATCCTCAGAGGCCTTTCTCTTCTTGCCTCCTTTGCCTCTCACAGGTGCCTTGGGGACAGAGGTACTTGGACTAGCAGCAGGGGTCTTCTTCCTTGCAGATTTGACATTAGCAAGATCATCCATACCAAACTTGGAGGCAGATTTAGCAGATTTTCCAGCGCCTACACAACCAAAATAAGATAAGTATTTTAAAAATCTTACACAAAACTACTTTTTAAATAAGGATACTTACTTGACATTGTGGCAGATGCGGAAGATACTTCCTGTGAATCTTGAGTGGCGACTTGAAAACTTCTAGTCTCGGGATCAAGCTTCTTAAAGGCTAAAACTCTCTCTCTTGCGGCAGGAGTCAACTTGAGATGAGCAATAGATATGGCTGCACAAAAAACAAAGAAAATGTTAGTGACCCTCATCCTAAGGAACAAATCTGATGGTGATCCTTCCAGGATCCTCTATCCTACCATGAGTAGCCCACTCCATGGGCAGATCCTTCCCATTAGGGATGGTATCCCTCCTAACAAAAAAGAATCGTCGCTTCCAATTCGTGTCATTCTTGGTGACCTTAAGAACAGGGTGATCCTCTTCGGCTTTCCGTTTAAACAAGTATCGGCAGGATCCAAACGTTGTGAGATCATACATCTCAGCCAGCTTTGCCATTCCTAAATCAATCCCTTCCTGCTCAATGATCCTTTCAAGGGTATATAAAACCCTCCAGATCATTGGCATGGCCTGGATGTAGGAGATGCCGGTGAGAGAAAAGAAGGACTGGGTGAATTGAGGGAAAGGATACGAATACCCTATCAAGAACGGAGTAACAGGAAAAGCTACCCAAGTATCGGAGACAAAGTCACTTAAAGCGGTGGGAGTGAAAGATTTGTAAATGGCATTCGCCGGAAAACAGTGACGAATTCTGTCAATCTGAACATCGGTGAAACAACACCTCTCATTGGGAGAATCCTTGATGATCCCTTGACCCTTCAAGGGACTATTCTTTTTAAGATCCTTATGAGGGGAGTTCCGGAGCAGCATATTTGCAGGATGTAGAAGAGAAACAAAGAAACAGAGTAAGAGAAGGAAGAAAGAAGGAGAGAGATACCTGATCGATCTTCGGACGAGATTATAAAGGGAGTTTCTCTTGGATTTAAATGCGAATTGATCCTATCTCTATCTCCTATTTATAATGATGATCTGCAGGGCTGTCACTTCTGTGACGTAAGAATTGCAACGGCTAGTCCGACTTCAACGGCTAGTTATCCGATTAGCTTGTTGCAGATAAGATCAAGCAAAATATAACTCATTTATTTACAATATTACTCCTTATATTTTGGGGGCAATTGTTAGGGCTGGATTTTTATGACATATGATCCTTACATGTGATCCTAACCAGTGATCCTTATTTCTTTGACAGATAGTAATCCTTAGAAGAGTTCCAGGATCAGGATCACGGACTATCATAAGGATCCTCATGCTAACAGTTGTTTTCCTTGGATTTAATGTTACCTTGCAGGAATGACTAGCAGGATCCGCTCTTAGCATCGCAAACAAGGGACGCGTCTTTACAACTTTGGCATATGCTTAATCAGAGATGAACGTTGTAAAGGATATGGAAACTCAGCATGATTTAAGGGCGATAATTTAGGCTAGATTTACTTTTATTCCTAAAGGGGTAATGAGCTGATATTTAGTCTATTTACCTAAAATAGGGCCACACACACACTTGTATATATAGCACTCTTCCACATTCGGAAGACACACAACACATTTCTCACACGCTTAGACACACGATACTATAGTGATCCTTGTACTCAGCTCATTATCATCCGAAGTTGTAACCATTATTTGTTATATTGAAGTTTGGTGATTGGTAGTTGCCATCACTCGAGGTTTTTTATGCCGGAG
The DNA here is from genome assembly GCF_002127325.2 of Helianthus annuus. Classification (NCBI taxonomy): domain Eukaryota; kingdom Viridiplantae; phylum Streptophyta; class Magnoliopsida; order Asterales; family Asteraceae; genus Helianthus; species Helianthus annuus. The sequence goes on along the minus strand of NC_035440.2, from coordinate 165,402,790 downwards.
ATCATTCACTGATCAAGGGCTTTTTCCTCGTATAAATCCTTGTGTCACTTGCATATTTCTTACTAAAGTGATCCTTTACTTTTTCAACAAACCAAGCATCATTCCCCGTTTACTTAGAGTTTGGTTGCATTATCCTTGTGTGATTTTTGACCAAAACAGTGATATGGTGTTAAGGAAAGCATTTCAGAATACCACCAATCCTACTGATGGAAAATTGGCACCAAAATGGGAAGGCCCTTATTTGATTGAAGCTGAGGCAGGAAAGGGGGCATATCGATTGCTGACCATGGAAGGTGATTGTTTTGGTCAAAAATCACACAAGGATAATGCAACCAAACTCCAAGTTACGGGGAATGATGCTTGAAATGAAGAACTATGATAAGGATCACTATGATATAAATTGCACAAATGACACAAGGATTTATACGAGGAAAAAGCCCTTGATCAATGAATGATCTCCGGCATAAAAAACCTCGGGTGATGGAAACTACCGATCACCAAGCTCAAATAAATCAATAAAAGTTTACAACTTCGGATAGTGACGAGCTAAGTACAAGGATCACTATGCTTAAACGTGTAAAAGTGTGAGGTTTGTTAAGTGTTTGCTGAGAGCTCTGCGATTGTAATTGCACGAGAGTGTATGTGTAACAGAGAAATGGCTAAGTGTTCTAAATTTAGCTCGTCACCCCTTAAAATATGAAAGCTAACTAAGCTAACTAACTGCCCGAATTTTGTGCCATGCTCCCACGTTCTCCACAACGTTCATTTCTATTCAAATGTGTGCGAAATACCCGTGGAATATTCCATATTAACGTTGCCAAGACCAAGTCAAGCTTAATACTCCTGCAAAATAATACAAAATACAAACAGCCAATCGTTAGTACGAGGATCCTTAAGGTGATCCATGATCCTGATCCTAAAGCTCTTCTGAGGATCACTATCTGTCACAGAAGAAAGGATCACTATTAGGATAACAAGTAAGGATCACTAATTGTTAGAAAATCCTCCCCTAACAATTGCCCCCAAAATATAAGGAGTGAAATGTAAAAGAAACGAATTATGTTTTCTTGATCTTATCTGCAACAAACTCAACGGATTTATAGCCGTTAATATCGAACTAGCTGTTGCATCATGACGTCACAGAAGTGACACCCCTGCAGAATCGTCATTATAAATAGGAGATATGGATATGATCGTATGCATTTAAATTCCAAAGCTACTCCCTTTATAACCGCATTCAGAAGATCAAACAGGTATTCTCCCCCTCATCTTCTCTCTTTGCTTCCTCTGTTTTTCTTTCCTTTTTACTATTCCGTTCAAAATGTTGCTCCGGAACTCACCTGCCAAGGATCACACGAAGAACAGCCCTCTAAAAAGCCAAGGAATCATTGAAGATTCCATAAAGGAACGATGTTGCTTCTCCGATCCACAGATCGACAGGATACGCTACTGCTTCCCGGTGAACAGGGTGTTCAAATCCTTTAATCCCAACGCCCTTAGCGATCACATTTCTGATGTCTGGGTTGCCTTTCCTGTTACCCCGTTCACCATAGGTTACACATACCCCTTTCCAGCTTTCACCCAATCCTTCTTTTCCCTGACCGGCATATCTTATATCCAAGCCATGCCGATGATTTAGAGGGTTTTATACACTCTCGAAAGGATCATCGAGCAGGAGGGGATAGATTTAGGCATGGCTGAGTTAGGAGAACTGTATGACCTGACCACCTTTGGTTCCCATCGCTATCTGTTCAAACGAAAACCTGGGGAGGAGCATCCAATCTTCAAGGCCACCAAGAACGACACCAACTGGAAGCGGCGCTTCTTTTTTGTGAGGAGAGATTCTATCCCTGATGGGAAGGATCTACCCAAGATGTGGGCTACCCATGGTAGGATGAAGGATCCTGGGGAGGATCACCAGAGAACCTTTCCTTTGATATAAGGATCACTGACTTTTTATTATTCTTTTGTTGTACAGCTATCTCCGTTGCACATCTCAGACTGACTCCTGTTGCTAAAGAGAGACTCTTGGCCTTCAAGAGACTGGACCCTGAAACAAGAACTTTCAAGACTACCACCCAAGACTCGTAGGAAGTATCCTCTGGTTCTGTCACAATGTCAAGTAAGTATCCTTGTTTAAAGATTTAATTAAATAATGAAATTCAAGTAAAATTTAGATACTTATCTTGTTTTGGTTGTGTAGGTGCCGGAAAGTCCACCAAGTCAGCTTCGAAGTTCAGCATCACCGATCTCACCAATGTCAAATCCTCAAGGAAGAAGACTCCTGCTAGCCCAACTGCTTCAATCCCCAAGGCACCCATCAGAGGAAAGGGAGGCAAGAAGAGAAAGGCCTCCGAAGCTGAGGATTTGCAAGGCCTCCCCTTGATCCGCCAACAGTTCCTGGACTATTTCAATGAGGTAAGGATCGCTGTCCCTGCTTGTATATCCTGCTTGTTTGAGGATCATTTGGCTCTGACATTATCCTTTGCGTTGCTTGCAGAAATTTGCTGAGATCGAGACCTATGTTGGCTACGTTGAGGATCAGGATAGGAAGATTGCTGATCTTCAACAGGTTGTCGTGCTGAAGGACCTCAAGATAGCTGATCTTCAAAAGGATCTCCAGAACACCAAAGATGAGGCTGCCAAGATGCTGATCAACTTTGACTATGAGAGGCACGAGATTACCGAGGATGCCAAGGTCTCTGCCGCCATAGCCATGTACAAGACCCAGCTACAAATGGCCGTGGAAGCTCAGGATCCTGCTTTTGACAAGAGCACCTAGGATGTGGAGGGCTGGAAGGCAAGGCTGGCCGAACTGGAGGATGAGGAAGAGGCTGAGGAGGTCCCGAGACTTGAGGCTGGAGGCAGCGGCAAGGATCAGGGTGGCGAGGCAAGTGGAGCTGGTGGTGATGGTGCAGCGAAGGTCTAGGCTGCAGGATTGGGCGATGAAGGAAACTTCTAGACATAGCCGGAGCCCAATTTTTTTGTTTTAATGGTAGTTTGTTTTGTTGAACAATGATGGTCTGTACTCTTGAACAATAGTTTTAGGTTTAAGGATCAAGGATCCTTCAGACAATAGGTAGGATTGCATATGGTGGAGGGATCCTCTGTTTGGGATGAAACCATTGTGATCCTGCCGCCTTTATATTCCTGCACAACTTCAAACCTATTATCATGGACACCCTTTACCTACCCCAGCGGACGGGCCACGTTTTGCTGGTGGATGCTTGGGGTAGGTAATTTTGACAACCTTTAAAGGGTTAGTCTTTTTTGTTGATAAATAAAACCTTAACCTTTTGTCGCTTATCCTGTGTTGTTGTCCTTTAAGTTCCTTTAATTTTCAATTGTCTTGGTATACATTTGTTTGAATAAGAAAACTTAAACAAATTAAGTTTAAGAGTTTTAGGATATGATCCAGGATCAAATATCCTATAGTCGAAAAGTTCCGAAAAGTAGTATATTCTAAGGATCAAAAGTTCAGTTGTCAAAGTATAAGGGTTATTCAAATAAACAATGAATAAGATAAAAATAGTTAAGGATCATACCTGAGGATCCAAGTTAGGATCCTAACCATAATCAGAGTAACTATAAGATAAACCTTAGAGAGAAATAAGGATCAAGAATCCTTAGTTGTTTAACTTCAAGGACCTGAAATAGAACACAACTTGGGACTAAGCCAATTTAAGATAAGAGTTAGCAATTGGGGGCAAGCCCAAGGATAACTGGGGACAAGCCCAAGGATAACTGGGGACAAGCCCAAGGATCGTGTGTAAACTGGAGTATGGCCCTAACTGGCGACTTTCCAAACTTAGTGACATGAAAATGCCAAAACCTTAGCTAACGTGAAAATATTAGAAACCTTAGGAACGGATGTATGGTACGTCTACCATTATACGTAGGATCCTAGGTATAGCCAGTACAATGGAATTATCAGCCCCTAAAGCGAGTACTGGTCCCAATGCCTTGAACTATACCAGGATCATCATGCGCTACAGGCGGAACTGGGGTCAAGCCCAAATAACTGGGGTTAAACCCAAGGATCTGGATTACTTCTGTAGATAATCAACATTATGCTAAGAATACCTAAACTTTCAAAACTCAAAATCTTGTAAGAGAAGGATAAAGGATACATGATCCTTATCCTTGTATGAGAAAATAAGTAAATGAAATAGTTCAAGATTAGGACATTACCAGAGTAAGGATCATTGATGCTTTAAGGATCCTTCAAGGATACCCCTAATGTAAGGATCATACGTGCCAGGAGGATCCTGCTCACATGAAATATTTCTTCAAATGGACAGCATTCCAAGCTCTTGGTAACAAATCACCTTCAATGGTCAGCAATCTATATGCCCCCTTTCCTACTTCAGCTTCAATCAAATAAGGGCCTTCCCTTTTTGGTGCCAACTTTCCATCAGCAGGATTGGTGGTATTCTGGAATGCTTTCCTTAACACCATATCACCAATTTGAAATTTCCTGATCCCGACATTCTTGTTATAAGCACCAGTCATTCTTTGTTGATAACTAGCCATCCTTATTCTAGCTAAATCCCTGATTTCCTCAATAGTATCCAGGTCTTGAGCCAGGTTCTCATCATTTTCCTCAGGATCACGGGTACTTGTTCTAGCAGTTGGAACCACCATTTTTGTTGGGATCACTGATTCTGCCCCAAATACCAAAGAGAATGGTGTTTGACCAGTAGCATTCTTAGGGGTTGTCCTATCAGCCCAAAGCACATAAGGTAGTTCTTCTGCCCATTTCCCTTTCTTGGATCCAAGATTCTTCTTCAAATTGTTGATGATGCTCTTGTTGGATGATTCTGCTTGACCATTAGCTTGTGGGTGGACTGGTGTTGATGTTATCATCTTAATCCCCCAGCTGTCACAAAAGTTAGTGGTTCTGCCGCGCCCCCAATAAATTGGGAACCATTATCACATATAATTTCAGAAGGAATGCCAAATCTAGTTATAATATTTCTTTTAATGAAGGATATAACTTCCTTTTCTCTGACTTGGGCAAAAGCTTCAGCCTCTATCCACTTGGAGAAGTAATCAGTCATAGCAAGCATGAACACTTTCCCACCAGGTGCCTTAGGGAGCTTACCAACTATATCCATGCCCCATCTCATAAATGGCCAAGAGGAGGATATAATGTAGAAATTCAGCCGGCTGATGAAGGATATTGCTGTGTCTCGGACAAGGATCACACTTCTTAGCATATTCCACAGCATCCCTCTTCATTGTTGGCCAGTAGTATCCTGTCCTTAGGATCCTAGAGAACAATGACCTGCCCCCAGTGTGGTTTCCACAATCTCCTTCATGGAAGTCTTTTAAAACTTCCTGAACTTTAGGATCCTCAATGCATCTTAAATATGGTCCTGCAAGAGATCGCTTATATAACATATTATTTAAGATTGTAAATTGAGATACCTTTTGTTTGAAAGCCCTAGGATTTTCTCCCATAGGAATCTCTCCTTGTTGTAAGTATCTCATGATTGGTGAAATCCATGATCCTGATCCTGAATGGGATTGAGTATCCTCACTAGGGATAATCGCAAAATCCTCTCCTATTTCCATGGCCACATGATCCTCAATAGCGGGGGCTAAGACATGGATAATGGGGATACTTATATCCTCCGGGATCTTCAAGGATGATCCTAAGTTAGCCAGTGCATCAGCTTCTGTATTTTCTTCCCTTGGTACCTGTGTCAAACTAAAGGAAACAAAAGAGAGTGCCAACTCTTTGACTATCTCTAAATATTTGGTTAGCTTTTCACCTTTAACAGTGTAGGATCCATTAAAGTGATTTGTAATTAACAAAGAATCAACATGTACCTCAAGATACCTGATCCCCATATGCTTAGCAATTTGCAAACCAGCAATCAAGGCTTCATACTCAGCCTCATTATTAGCGGTTTGGAACTCACAAGCTATAGAGTGGGGTATTATGTCCCCCTGTGGCGATTTTAGTAGTATACCAAGCCCTGTGCCTTTGACATTTGAGGATCCATCAGTATAGAGTACCCAAGGATCCTTGGTCTCCTCTAGCTGCTGGACTTCTAACTCGGCTTACTTTTGTAAATCACTACCGAAATCAACCACAAAGTCGGCCAACGCTTGGGATTTAATGGCTGTCCTGGGCTCATATCTTATATCATAGGCACTAAGCTTCACTGCCCACTTAGCCATCCTTCCTGACATCTCTGGTTTCCTGAGGACATTCTTAATTGGAAAATTAGTTTTAACAACAATAACATGTGTTTCAAAATAATGTCTCAACTTAGTAGATGCCATGATTAATGCAAGAGTAAGCTTTTCAAGGTGTGAATACCTGGATTCAACATCAAGTAAACTCTTACTTATGTAATAGACAGGATGTTGTGTACCTTCATGATCCTTAACAAGGACTGCACTTACTGCTTTTGAGGATACTGCCAGATATAAGGATAACACATCGCCTTTTTCTGGTTTCATCAAGGCCGGGGCTGAGGATAGGTAATCTTTGAGAGCTCTTAAGGCATTTTCATGCTTCTCAGTCCACTCAAATTTCTTGTTCTTCCTTAGGATATCATAGAATTCTTTGCACTTCTCTGAGGATTTAGATATAAATCTGTTCAAAGCTGCTATCCTGCCTGTTAATCTTTGGACATCCTTTGCATTGGCAGGAGATTTGATATTCACCAAGGCTTTAATTTGTTCCGGGCTAGCTTCAATGCCTCTCTTGGTCACCATATATCCTAAGAACTTACCTGCTTTAACACCAAAGTGACATTTTGAAGGGTTAAGTTTCATGTTATATCTGTCAAGGATATCAAATGCTTCCTCCAAGTCCCTTAGGTGATCCTCAGCTTTTATGGATTTCACCACCATATCGTCTATGTAAACCTCCATTGTTTGTCCAATCTGGTCCTTGAACATCATATTCACCAACCTTTGATATGTGGCACCTGCATTCCTTAATCCAAACGGCATAGCAATATAACAATATATACCGGTTGGAGTCATAAAAGCTGTATCCTCTTGATCAGATGGTTCCATCTGAATTTGTTGGAATCCAGATGAAGCATCCATAAAAGTCAACAGTTCATGACCCGCTGTTGCATCCACCATGGAGTCAATGTGGGGTAATGGGAAAGGATCCTTGGGACATGCCTTATTTAAATATGTAAAATCGACACATACCCTCCACTTTCCATTTTTCTTTTGAACAACCACATTGGCCAACCATCTTGGATACTTGACCTCTCTAATCATACCTGCCCGGAGCAGTTTCTCTACCTCTTCCTGGATAATGGCATTCCTTTCCGGTGCAAACTTCCTCCTTTTTTGATGGATCGGTTTGAATGACCTGTCAATGCCAAGTTTATGAGTTATAATATCCTTAGATATACCTGTCATATCCTCATGCTTCCATGCAAAGGTAGTTTTCCTCCTTTTTAGGAAGGATACGAGGTCTTCTTTCATTTTGCCAAGGATCCCTGATCCGATATAGATTTTGGATTCAGGATCATCAGGATCCATGAGGATTTCTACCACATCCTGCTCTCTTGCCTCCAAGACATCCCTTGGAGGATATTTTGATTGCTATTGCTCCCTTGACTTCGAGGCTGGTTTCATTGATGAAGTGTAGCAATCCTTAGCCTCCTGCTGATCACTATCAATCTTGACTATTCCCCAAGGACTATGGAGCTTTACACATTGATGGTAGGTAGATGGGACTGCCTTCATATCGTGTATCCAGGGCCTGCCAAGGATAACGTTACAACAAGATAAACAGTCAATAACACAAAATTTCTGATAAGAATGTAGGCCTTCTATGTATATTGGGAGTTTAATGTCCCCCAGGGTATTCTTGGTTTCGCCACTAAATCCCACGAGCATGGAGGATCTTGGTATGATATCTGATTCAGGGATACCCATTTTCTTCAGAACATCTAGCTGGATAATGTTTACTGAGCTTCCTCTGTCAATAAGGATCCTACGAAAAAATGGTTAGAAATAAAAAGGGTAATAACTAAACCATCGTGATGAGGATCCTGGATGTCAACACGATCATCCTCATCAAAGGTTATGACTTTTCCTTCAGAGACACTTGATGTTCGCACAGGTCTTTCTCCATTATCCATTTTAGCTTCCTTGGCATGCCTTTTAGCTGCTGAGAAGGATGTACCACAGATGTCTGATCCTCCAGAAATAAAGTTTATCACTTGTGCATCTGCTGGAGGGGCCGTGTCACACCCCGATTTCCACGTGTATCACCGGTGGGCCCAGTGGGGATTATCGTGACGATGTTGGCAACAATATAGTCAAACCACACAATTATATAAATGCACAGCGGAAGCTTAAAGATAAATATATACTTCAACCTCTGGTTGTAATATCAAATGTATTATAGAAGTCGAATATATCCACAGCGGATCAAAATAATAAAATATTGTTCATTCAGACACAGCATCGAGTTTGCGAGACTATTCATGATGCTTAGGAAGCCAATACCAACCAATTTCGTATAGTACCTGCACTTAATCTTTTTGGGGAAAATACGTCAGTTTACACTGGTAAATACGTTCAACTGACACATTTGAAAATGTTTATTAAAATTGATTTGAATGCACAAGGCACAAACTCTTTTATAACTTGGGAAAATCATAATAATCTTGTGAACGTTTTACATGTTCTTTTATGCGTTCAGTAGCCCGGATCGTGCCGGGTTAAAGATTAATAGACACACCACATTGCGTAAAACCGTAGTATAGAAACCAACGGCTACGTCTTTTAATTAAATGTCGACAATATATACCGGGTGTACGCCTACACCGGGATGTCGATGGTCGTGGCCATTTCGTAAAATGATGCCAAGGATATCCGGGATAACGGTCATTAACCCCCCAAAGGCTTTTAAGAAACAAAACTGTTTAAATGAGCCGATCATATTATTCAATTAACCACCTAAGCGATGGAAAAATATAATGCTCAATCAAGCGGTATTAACATACCGTAACCCAAGCCCGTATAGGGGAAATAAGTTAAAGTATTTACCTTTGCAAGTATATTCCTTAATTTGATTAAGTCACCGATAGCTTTTACTGGGGCTCCTAATCTGGAACGAAGGTTTTAATTAACCTCTTAGAATCCTAACGGGTCTTCATATTAGCCGTAGCCTAGACCGGTTGGTTCCGATATATATAGATATGGTTTAATCGCGTGAAAGGCGAAAACCGAGAATGGAATGTGATTCTGCCCCAAACAAGTTCAGAGACTTGTTTTATATGGGTTCAATGTTCACACTCTGGGTTTTGGGGTTCAAATAATATAATTTGACCCGTATCGGCTAATTTATGAAAACTAGTTTCATAAGCCGAACCGTGCGCGCAATAGGCGAAACGGTCAACCATGAGAGTCCTACGCTTATTTCCTAAGTCAATATGCCTTAAAGAGGTTGTGGTATCAGTAGGATACCTTCCGTGATGCCCGTAACGAGTTTAAGTTAATATTACGCCCAGAGGAATCAAACTGCTAAGTCACACTATGAAGCTCTGGGAGAGGGTAATTGAAACTAGAGTTAGAAGAGAAACTCAGGTTTCAGTAAACCAATTTGAATTCATGAAAGGGAGGTCAACTACAGAAGCGATACATATTCTAAGGAGGTTGATGGAAAAATATAGAGCGAAGAAGCAAGATTTACATATGGTGTTTATCGACCTGGAAAAGGCATATGACACTGTCCCACGACAACTGATTTGTGATAGTTTGGAGGGTCGAGGGCTACCGGGGAAATATATTGACATAATTAAGGATACATACGATAGAACGGAAACTAGTGTCCGCGCGCCTGTAGGAGATACAAACTTCTTTCCTGTGGAGGTAGGACTCCACCAAGGGTCTGCGTTAAGCCCTTTTCTTTTTGCGGTTGTCTTGGATGAGTTGTCTAAGTTAATTCAGATGACAGTTCCGTGGTGCATGCTTTTTGCAGACGATATTGTGTTGATTGCAGAGACTAAATAGTGCCTGAACGCGAGGGTAGAGGAGTGGCGTGTAGCCTTAGAGGGCAAAGGCCTAAGGATTAGTCGATCTAAGACTGAGTATCTACACTGTGATTTCAGTGGTATAGCCGATGACGATGACACCCAAATCACCATTGAGGATCAACTGGTCCCGCAGGTAACTAGATTTAAGTATCTGGGGTCGTTTGTACAAAGAGATGGTGACATAGATAGTGATGTAACCCATCGCATACAGGCTGGCTGGTGTAGATGGAGGGCAGCCAGTGGGGTATTTTGCGATAGGAGGTTCCCAACTAAATTAAAGGGGAAATTTTATAGGGTAGCAGTCAGGCCCGCTATGCTATATGGAACAGACTGTTGGGCTATCAAGAAGACACAAGCGCGCAAGATGGAGGTAGCAGAGATGAGGATGCTGAGGTGGATGTGTGGACACACGAGGTTAGATCGGATAAGAAATGAGGTTTTTAGGGAAAGATTAGGAGTGGCTAGTATATCGGAGAAGATTAAGGAGGGGAGGTTGAGATGGTTTGGGCATGTGAAGCGGAGGGAAACGACGGCACCAGTTAGAGTAGTGGAAACCCTTACTGTCGAGGGGAGGAGAAGAAGAGGCAGACCCAAACTGACATGGGATGAGCAGATTAGGCATGATTTAGTAGAGTTGCATCTTTCTGAGGACATGGTCCAAGACAGGACTTCGTGGAGGCGTAGGATTAGGGTTAAGGACTTCTAGGAGATATTGCAGTAAGGTCTTAGGTGTATTTTAAGGAGGTAGGTTTATCTTACTCTTTAAGGGACTTTTATGGTGATTGCCTTCTTGTGTTTATGCCCAAATGATGTTGTATGCATGCTATTATACATGATTTACATTATATTGTGTCACTCAGATCAATTTGTTGGTATGGGGGACTTCTTATTTTCTATATTCTTTGACTTGGTATGTTGGTTTGTTGGTTTGTTGTTCGTTTTCAAGCTGAGGGTCTCTCTGGAAGCAGCCTCTCTATCCCTGTGGATAGAGGTAAGGTCTGTCTACATCCCACCCTCCCCAGACCCTATAAGTAGCTTTGCTATTTGTGGGATTTACTGGGTATGGTTGTTGTTGTTGTTGTTAAAGACTTTAAAAGAGCTTTTCGAGTTCTACAGGAAATCTGAGTTTCCCGAACAGTTTATAAGTCTAAAATACTTTATTTATTATTTAAAATCAGTAGCAACTGGAATCGGGTCAAAAGACCTTGTAGAACTCAAGTTTTGGCCGAAAAGGGCATATTCGGTATTTACCGAACCGTAGCCGTAACCGCAGGTTATGAGCAAGGTAAAAATTATTAAAAATCTTTAAAATTCCCAAAATATTATTTTATAACAGTGGGTAAAAGTTTTGGTGACGAAATCTTGGTTTAGATAGGCGTTATGCTAATTGCGCCGTTTATTACAAAAGTTTCTTATAAATGCGCTATTTAGCATAACTCTCATTCTAGACCTCGGATTGGCGTGAAACTTTAAGGACATGCTCATCATTTAATAAGCAAGGTTATGGTCCGTTCACGTGTCCGAAATACCCGTTTTATTTTCAAAAGGCCGTTACGGTCAACTTTTAGGCGATTAACGGAAATGCGTAAAAGACTCGGACAATCATGAACCGATCACAGAGGTTTATACCATCATGTAACCTGGTCCTAGGAGAGTCCTAAGGTGTATCTATACCTCACTAAAACGGGTCAGAACTGAAGTCAAAGCAAAAGTCAAACTTTTGCGACATTCGGCTCCGAACCGGGTCAATATAGCAAATGGTCGATTCAAACGAGCGTAAACAAGTTTATATACTTAATATCATGTTTTATGAGTGCCAAAACAGGTTTCATAGCATTTGCATTACAGATTATGTACAAATTGGCAAAACGACTTTCTGTTGACTTTTTAAGTGCACGTTTGACTCGACATTTGACATAGTTAGAGTGGTGATCAGAGGGAACCCTTTTAGGGGTTTATTACCCACATAAATACCAACTCATAACTACTTTTGATCCGACAATTCACTGGACCATTTGTGAATTATCGCCATAACAACCGTTAGTTACGACGGTTGGGTTTATAAGCTAGATCTATGGAAATACAAGACCAAAATGGATTTGAACGACTTACAGAAGTTGTGTCTTGCTTAGAGAGCAGAGAAGAATGCTTGAGAGCTTTAGAATGATTAGTAGTTGAGTGTTTGAGTTGTGATGAAGTTATGAGCATAACATGTCTATTTATAGTGCAACAAGGCACCCAAGATCATCACACAACAGCCTACACTGATCATGGATGATGGGCAGGTGTCCCATAGAGCTATGGGTCGAGTAGGGGGCACCCATGCCTCTTTTATTGGCGTTTTGATCATTCACAAGCTCAAAAGGCAAGAAAATACAAACTTTCTGCATCTGGGCGTCTCACGCAGCCCGCATGGGAGTTCCCATGCATTTGTACGCGGGCCGCCTGAGATTCAAATATCAGGCGAGTAAAAGAGGTGGCTCGCGGCCCGCCTCAACTTAACCCAAAACTTCACGCGGGTCGCGAGAGGTTAGATTACCAGAAATTTTAAATCTTTTGTAATGATTATCAGAATATGGTAATTAATAACGAAATCTTTCGTAATGATTTACCTGACCTTTCGGGTTTGAAGGGGTAACTTTGCGGTTTGGCCCTCGGTTAATTACAACTAAGGACCTCGTGTTATTTACCCGCGTTGTTAAGTCCCCGGTTAGTTTATTAATTATTCAGAAAGCCTTAACTTTCATTATTGACGCTTTTAACCCTTCTCATACGAATTCGATCATAACTTTCTCGTTTTAAAACGGAACTTCGCAGAATTTATAAAATATGTTCTAGTGAGCGTATAATACTGTTACAAATCCTTGGGAGCGTTAAAGGGTCACTCAGAGGTATAATTAAACATGTTGACACAGTTAACCCCTGTAGCTTGTAATCTCTCACTTTCTTCCGCGTTTCGCTTCCGTACGATCCATGATTCATTCGTTCGAAGGTATAAGCACCACTTAGGGTTACTATACAGCATTTACCCTTTGTTTGACATTTATAACCCTCGAATTTACATACATTCAAGGTCTGTTAATATTAGTCCTTTATTTAATATCAATGCCACGTGTAATCAAATGACACGTGTTAACACATCATTGGACACAAAAATTCGAGGTGTTACATCCTCACCCCCTTAAAATAAATCTCGACCCGAGATTTACTCAACTAAATAGGGGTACTTTTCTTTCATTGTGGCTTCGACTTCCCACGTATATTCGGGACCTCTACGAGCATCCCACTTGACCTTTACAATCGGTACGTGCTTTCTTCGAAGCTTCTTCACCTGTCGATCTTCAATCGACAAAGGTTTTTCTACAAACTTTAAGCTCTCATCTATATGCACATCTGTGTGTGGAATCACCAATGATTCATCGGCGAAGCACTTCTTGAGATTGCAGATGTGGAATACGTTGTGAATTCCATTGAGCTCTCCAGGAAAATTCAATTTATAGGCAACTAATCCGACACGTTCAATGACCTCAAAAGGTCCTATGTATCTCGGACTCAATTTGCCTTTCTTGCCGAAACGCATCACCCCCTTCCAGGGCGATACCTTAAGCAACACCTTTTCACCTACTTCGAAGTGAAGATCCTTACGTTTTGGATCGGCGTAGCTTTTCTGCCTATCCCGGGCAGCCTTGAGACGTTCCCGGATCTGGACAATCTTGTCCGTCGTCTTGAAAACTATCTCTGGTCCCGATAATTGGACCTCTACCACTTCCGCCCAACAAACTGTAACGCCTCGCGTTTTTGAACTTTCTATTTATAGCTTGTACTGTCCTATTTTAGACAATTGTACTCTCAGTCAACTTAATCGTATTTCGAGACTTGAATCATAATGAAAAATTGCATCGTTTTGATCATATGCTTGTTTTAATACCAAGTTATGCTATTGCACGTTGAAACACGGTGAAACTATGTTAAGCACGTAAAAATAGTGAAATTCCATCTTAATCTCAGCTCTTAAATTCATCGTTGCCAAGAAATTACCCTAAACCGTACGAAAATTGGGAATTTACGCGTTAAATCGATAAAGATATCAAAACTTAGGTTAAAATGGTTTTTATATTATTTTATTAATATTTTAAATAAATAAATTAATAAATAAAAATTAAATAAATAAATATTTTATTTAAGTAAATAAATAAATTATTTTTTATGAAATAAATAATTAAAAAGGAATTTTATTAGATTTAAGTTAACTAAGTTGGTTAAACCTTTATAACACTAAAGTTAACCAAGTTAGATCTAACTTGGTTGGTATTTATCAAAGGAACCACTAACTGAGTTAAGAAACTCAGTTAGTTCAGTTAAATATAAAAAGGAAAATAAAAAGGGGGGTTCTCTTGTAGGAACCGCCCCTATTTAGATTCGAACCCGCGACCTCAACCTTCAAACACAAGTGACTTAACCAGTTTATCCTCCTTTCCGGAGCTGATAAACTTGGTTCTTTAATTCTCTTATACGCGTTTTTTAGAATTCAAATCAAATTCAAAACAACCGCCCAAAAATACCCAAACGCGTTGTCCTGCTGTCACCTCTCATTGTTTCCTTTCTCCGAACAAGAATCCCGGCAATCAATCCATGATTGATTGCCATCATCTTTCCTTACCATATTCACCCACTGTTACCTATTTCGACCACGTAAACCATCCTATAAAAGCCGGTGCCTCCTCACCTCCGAAAACCCACACCTCTCTCTCACTATTCTCTGTTGTTAACCACCGTCGGACTTACCGAAGCTTTAGCCGGAGAAGACAACACCACCGTGACCCGCTTCAAGAGTCGCCGGAGCATCATAGCCTCGCCGGACCACTGCTACCTTGCCGGAAGTCTCGCCGGAAAAGACAACCGGCCGGTACGATACATATCCGGTCTCGTTTTCTTATTTTCTTTTCTTTCCGGCCATGCATCATGATAACACGTTTTTTTTATTACTGTTATGGTATTACTAATAATATGGTTATTATTATTATTATTATTATTATATTAATATTGTTATTATTATTTTTATTATCACTATCAATATTATTATAATCATATTTCAAATTTTTTTGTATTATTAACATTATAAATAATCAGAAGTATTTATATTTTCAAATTTTTTTTACTCAGATATATTAAAATAAATATTACTATATTTATTCAGATTTGTTAATTAGATTAAAACAGATTTAATTATTATTATATAACAGAGGGTAAGGATAGTGTAAAAAGGGCCTAAAGTGTGAGAAGTGTAAGAAGTGTATTATAACACTATATATAACACTATATAACACCATATAAACACCGTATAACAATATGTAACACCATATAATACTATATAACACTATGTAACACTATATATCATTATATAACAAATATAACACTATACATATATCATAGACATGCTATCAGACAACCAATAGTGTTATATTTGTTATATAATGATATATAGTGTTACATAGTGTTATATGGTATTATATGGTCTTACATATTGTTATACAGTGTTTATATGGTGTTATATAGTATTGTATATAGTGTTATAATACACTTCTCACACTTCTTACACTTTGAGCACTTTTTACAGGATCCTCTACCATATAACAGATATATTCAAATAATTATAAAATCTGATGTATTATCATAAATCAGAATTATTTATAAGTTCCAGAATATGTATTATTTATTTTTCAGAATTTAAAACAGAAATATTATTTAAAAAAAATATATTCAGAATTTATATTCTATATTTTTAATCAGAAATTGTTATTTTTTTTAAATCTGAATTATCATTTAATTTCTAATCAGAATTATTATTATCATTTTAAATATATATATATATATATATATATATATTTATATTTAAAATCAGAATTATTATAAATTTACTAATTAATTAGATATTTTATAAATATAATCAGTATTTATTTTGCTTACCTATTTATAAATAAAATGTCATTTATTTTTATAAAATACAAGATATATAAAATAAGGGCATATTGTTATTATATATTTTAGAATGTTGATATTATTTCATGCCATGTTAATTAAATAAACCCTAAATTCCCAATATTTAACAAATACTCAAAATTAATAGGGTAAATCTCTTGTGCAACGACACTTGGAACAATCCTCATATTCTCTTTCCAAGAAATACGCAACGCACTCCAAGGTGAGTATACATGACCCATTTTCTATTTTCCACTTTTGGGTGCAATATGTATTCTATATCAAACATCACAATCACATCAAACATTTTATGCACACTCTATCCATTACACTATGTGATACATTTTAATCATGTTAGACATGTTATGCTATTGTAAACACTCATGACTATGTGTTCATTAACTTCGTACAAGCCCCCCTAACAATGGTAGCGCTATAGGTTGAGAAACGCCCCTCCTGTTCTATGAGCAGGTATTGTTAGGTTTAACTATGTCAACCTACTCAAACTCGTTTGGGTACACTTTAATTGCGTTAAACTTTGGTTTGGGCACATAGAGTAACATCGTTTCGAGTATATACTGTTTACATGATATTGTATTTCACATTTGGATATGAGCAAACATTTTAAACACGTACTATGCTATGTATGAAAACTTGTATACTCGCCAACATGCTTTTGTTGACTTTATTTTAATACATATTGCAGGTTGATTGATCAAGATACAAGAAAACAAGCTAGGATGGCTTAGAAACTCATTCTAGAAATAAGCTATTGTTTGAATTTATATTTGATTGTTTGAAACTTTGTATTATCCTTTAGAATTTAATAAAATGATTTAATTTATATTGTCACATTTAGTGTTATGTTGTTTTGAGCAATTTGTACGTCTCATCCCGATGTTTCCGCCATCGGTTGGGGTGTGACAGATTGGTATCAGAGCCATAACTATAGGGAATTAGGTAGGATTGCCATACTTTTCCCTAGTCTCTTGTAGGAATACTCTGATACCAGATTGGTATCAGAGCCATAACTATAGGGAATTAGGTAGGATTGCCATACTTTCCCCTAGTCTATAGTAGGAGTACTCTTATACCATATTGGTATCAGAGCCATAACTATAGGGAATTAGGAATGCCTTGCCTAGTCTATAGTTTAGGAGCTTTCTCACTATGTGTTGCTTAAAACAACTTCCTTTCTATCTTCTTTGCTTCCCTCTACTTTCTTTTGGACTTTTTAATATACATGCCTTTCCTAAGGCTAACACAATACACACTTGGAGGCTGTGAAGACACTCTTACAACACAATCGAAAAGACTCACCAAGATAGGGGTGATTCCCACACTTGGTGATGATTTTCACTCAGCTATACTTTGATTTTTGCACGAAATCTACCGTATAATGCCTCGAAAGGCGCAACCTTTATGCTGGTATGGTAGCTGTTATTGTAGGAGAATTCGGTTAGGGGTAGGTTCTTATCCCAGTTACCACCTAAATCGATCGCACATGCACGAAGCATGTCTTCTAGCGTTTGGATAGTACGCTCACTTTGACCGTCCGTCTGTGGATGGTAAGCCGTACTGAAATTTAAACGCGTGCCCAAAGATTGCTGGAAACTCTTCCAGAAATGTGACGTATACCTGGTATCCCTGTCGGAGATAATAGTCACAGGTATGCCGTGTAAGGCGACGATCTTGTCAACATAAAGTTGGGCTAACATATCGGAGCTATACGTCTCCTTGATGGGTAAGAAATGAGCTGATTTAGTCAGCCTATCGACTATGACCCATATCGTATCGTTTCCTTTCCTGGTTTTGGGTAACTTGGTTATAAAATCCATAGTTACACATTCCTATTTCCACTCGGGAAGCTCAGGCTGTTGTAGCAAGCCAGACGGCTTTTGGTGCTCGGCTTTGACTTGAGCACAAGTCAAGCACTTTGCTACGTGGGCGGCTACAGACTTTTTCAAGCCTATCCACCAATAGTTTGCCTTTAAGTCTGGTACATTTTATCTGCACCAGGATGGACTGAGTATTTGGAACTATGGGATTCCTGGAGGATAACATCTCGTAGTCCTCCATAGATCGGAACCCATATACGTCCGTTCAGTCTAAGGATTCCATCCTTGCTAAGAGTCAACTGCTCTTCAGTTACTCCTAACTTTTCATTAGGATAATTAGCTTCCAACACAGCCTCTCGCTGTGCAGCTAATATCCTTTCAATCAAATTGTTCTTGACCTCAATGCTCTTGGCATTGATGCGAATGGGTTTTACCCTTTCTTTTCTGCTCAGGGCATCAGCGACTACATTCGCCTTACCGGGATGGTACCTGATCTCACAATCATAGTCATTCAGGGTTTCCATCCAACGGCGCTGCCTCCTGTTCAACTCCTTCTGGTTGAACAGGTGCTGGAGACTTTTGTGATCAGAATAAATCACAAATTTAATTCCATAGAGGTAATGTCTCCATAATTTTAGTGCAAATACAACGGCACCCAACTCCAAGTCATGGGTGGTGTAATTCTTTTCATGCACCTTTAGTTGCCTTGAAGCATAGGCAATCACCTTGCCTTTCTGCATAAGCACACACCCCATGCCTGTGTGTGATGCATCGCAGTAAACTACGAATTCATCAGTACCTTCTGGTAATGTCAATACAGGTGCGTTGCTTAGCTTTTGCTTCAGTATTTCGAAGGACTCTTGCTGCTTTGGGCCCCAAATGAATTTCTCTTTCTTCTTGGTCAGGGAAGTCAAGGGCGCAGCAATCCTCGAAAAATTTTCAATAAACCTCCTGTAGTATCCCGCCAATCCCAAGAAACTACGAATTTCGGTAGGCGTCTTTGGCTCTTGCCAGTTCATGACTGCCTCTACCTTAGCGGGATCCACCTGGATGCCACTCTCACTCACAACGTGACCCAAGAACTGAACCTCTCGTAGCCAGAATTCACATTTCGAGAATTTGGCGTAGAGTTTCTCACGCTGTAGTAATTCGAGTATGCAACGGAGATGCTTCTCGTGGTCATCTTGGCTTTTAGAATATATAAGGATATCGTCGATGAAGACGATGACAAATTTGTCCAACTACGGCTTGCAGACGCGATTCATGAGATCCATGAACGCAGCCGGTGCATTTGTGAGCCCAAAAGGCATCACTAGGAACTCGTAGTGACCATAGCGAGTCCTAAATGCTGTCTTATGTATATCTTCATCTCTGACTCTTAGCTGATGATAGCCCGACCTCAAGTCGATCTTCGAGAAATAGCTTGCTCCTTGCAGTTGATCGAATAGATCGTCGATCCTTGGCAAAGGATATCTATTCTTTATGGTAACTTTGTTTAGCTCGCGATAATCGATGCACAACCGCATCGATCCGTCCTTCTTCTTTACAAATAGGACAGGTGCTCCCCATGGAGACGAACTAGGTCTGATAAAACCTTTGGCCAACAGATCATCCAACTGGGTTCTCAATTCCTTCATTTCCGTTGGAGCTAGTCTGTAGGGCGCTCTAGCTATAGGAGCTGCTCCAGGAATGATATCTATTCTGAACTCCACTTGTCTATCTGGTGGTAAACCAGGTAGTTCTTCGGGGAAAACCTCGGGATATTCAGAAATGACAGGGAGATCCTCGATCTTCGGCTTAGGTTCTTCAATTATCACCTGAGCCAAGTAAATTACACAGCCTCTGCTTAAACACCTAGAAGCTTTGAGCATAGATACGTCCTCGGGCAATCCGTACTGCGTATCTCCTCGAATGGTAAGCGATTCACCACTCGGAGTCTTTAGCACTATATGCCTTTTGCCGCAAATGATTTGGGCCTGGTTGCGGGATAACCAGTCCATGCCTAGGACTATGTCGAAACCCGCTAGTTTGAAGGGAAGTAGAGATAGAGGAAAAGAATGATTCTTAATGGACATTTCACATCCCTCTAGAACAGTGGAGACGGTTTCTATTGTGCCGTCTGCTAACTCTACCTCGTATTTCACATCTAGGGTTTTGATCGGCATATTCAATAGTTTGCAAAATTTTTGGTCTACAAAGGACTTATCAGCGCCAGAATCGAATAGTACTCTTGCAAATATATTATTTACGAGAAAAGTACCTGTAAGCACATTGTCGTCCTGAACCGCTTCTTTTGCATCCATGCGAAAGACTCTCGCATTCGTCTTCTTAGTCTCCTCCGCCTTCCTGGCATTCTTAGGGCAGTTACTCTTGATATGCCCCTTTTCATTGCAACCGTAGCAGGTTGCGTCCTTGATTTTCTTACAATCCACCATCTTATGATCCTTGGACTTGCATAGTCCACAGGAGAAAGTCTTTGGCGGAGACTGTGAATTCGACGCAAACCTACATTTCCCAGAGTGGGGTTTCTTGCAGGTTTTGCAATAGGGTCTTTCACCAGCTTGCCCATCTTTCTTCGCCTCCGACCCTCTTTTGCCTTCACCGTTTCCACGGTGCTTCTTCCCTGACCTTCGTGAGGTATCATCCTCACGTTTCCTCTTCTCAGCCTCCTTGCTCCTTAGTGTCCTCAGACGGACAGCGTCTAAAGTGAGAGACAAGGAGAGGTCAGTTACTGACCTGAAGGTCGTCGGCCGAGAGTCCTTCACACTAGCCTTTATCGCAGGCTCCAAGCCCCCAATGAAACGGGCGATTCTTCTAGACTCTGGTGTCACAAGGTATGGGACCAGGCGAGACATCGTATTGAAGCTCGTCAAATATGCCTGGCAGTCCAGGTTCGTCAGTGACACAAAGTCAGACTCGATCTTCTCTACCTCATGCTGAGGACAGTAGTTTTCCTTTATGAGAGCAATAAATTCCTCCCACGTCATTTTGTATAGAGCAGACTTACCTGATGCCTGCACCAAAGCCCTCCACCATGTCAGGGCCTCGCCCTTAAATGACTGGGACACAAACTTCACCACATCCTTCTCTGCGCACCCACTGATGTCCACAATAGTGTCTATCTCATCCAGCCAGGTGATACAGTCAACAGCACCCTTCTCCCCTGTAAATTCCCGGGGCTTACAAGATACGAAATACTTGTAGGTGCAACCCTTGGCACCGGATGCATCCGTGTATTCTCGTTCACGACGAATACTATTCTCAGCTGACGAGTGATTGTCGTCATCTTTCTTGGGTTGAGAAGGTGGTTTGGAGTCTGTCTTTGGTTTGGAGAGTGGTTTTGTTACAGATCTACTATGAGACTCAGTGTATTGACGATCAAGAGCTGCCTGAACAGCATTGTCAATCAGAGCCTTTAGCTGTGCGCCGGTCAGATGCACCTGCGCATTATCGTAATCATCTTCGCTTGTATGGCTGTTTACTCCGTTGGGATCCGCCATTTGTAACTTGAATCTGTTACAGAAGATAGCAAAATTTTATTTAGAAGCTTATTATGGAATTGTCTTTTATGACAATCCGTTAACCATGGTAACAGAGACCATATTTGGTTAACTTATTACTCACTTAGTTTTAGGATTTGAATATATCCTATTTTAGCTATAACAATAGTATTGGCGGCATAAAGCCTAATCACGAGGATGTTTTATAATATTAGCCGAGATTTCAAAGAATCAAAGGCATAGAGATTTGAACCGTAGTTCTTTCATCTCTTTGCTGGCAGGGAGTCATAGACCACCACTGTCTTTTGTCTTTATAAGACAAATATTACGGCCCATAGGCACTACACCACTAATGGATGTTTTAATAAGATTGGCCCGTAGGCACTACATCACTAATGGATGTTTTAATAAGATTGGCCCGTAGGCACTATATCACTAATGGATGTTTTAATAAGATTGGCCCGTAGGCACTACATCACTAATGGATGTTTCAATAAGGTTGGCCCGTAGGCACTACATCTCAAATGGATGTTTGATATTTTGATCACCTTTATTGGTGATCTAGCCCATGATTTATAAATCATTTAGTTGGGTTTTTAAAATCCCTTAAAGGATTATTATATAGGAATGACGTGTCGAATCACATCTTCCATGATTGTTAACATGCTTACAGAGGTTAACAGGGAATCTAAATCTTTTACTTAGGTCGTACCATCTTGACCGGATCTTAAAAGACACCAGGCTAGGTTTCACCTTTAAGATTCTTTACTTAGGCAGATCAATTAAAAAGGAATGGTTTTGACTTATTTCTTACATATTAAAACAAAACTCATAACATTCCTTCCATAAATTTCAAATGTTATCACATATTGCCCTAAACGGGTCTTTAAATAGTACATACCTTTAATAAGGTTAAATAAAGATAGGTCCATACAGGGACTAGTACACGACAAGTGTCCTTGTAGGATTTAACGGATAAGTCCATGTAAGGACTAAAATACGATAAGTGTCCACGCAGGGACTTATTTCAAAAGCAGAAATTACATTAATATAACCATAAGGGCTAATGGTCACGTTTCTTCTTTTTGCCCTTTAGTAGGTTTGCCAAGCCTTTGAGAAATCCTCGGTGGCTCTTTTTCTCTTCCTCAAACTCTCTCTCCACACGATCTAGTCGTTGGAGTATCTCTTCCTGCTCAGGAGGAGAGAAACGTGGTTGTGGTTGAGGAACTGGAGGTCTTGGTGGTGCTGGATACCCATGAGCTGAGTAATCCGGTATTCCTCTATTTCCGTCTGGATAGCGGGCGTTATATCTCGCCGCTACCACATATGGGTCGCACTCATAATTGTAGTTGTAGTGAGCTTGCGACGTTGGCTCAAACGGGTTATAGTTCGTTACGTACGGAGGTAACGGGCGGTCGTCCCCAAATGGTGGCGAGGATGGCGCAACTGGTGCGGAGTTCGCCTCTTGAACTGGGCTTGAAGGCCCTTCCTCCGGTACGGATGGATAGTGGCTACCACTTGAGTGTCGAGGGGTGCTAAAGTGGAATTCCCCTCCTCGGGTAGACATCGTTGCGCCTGATCTTCTACGCCTTGGCGGATCTGGCATTACTGGCTGAGTAGCTGGGGGAGGCGGTGGCGTCACTGCCTCGAAGTGAGGATCCTCGGAGGGATCTCGCGGATGTTGCTTCTGCTGCGATGCTTGTTGAGATGGTGTATAATACCACTCATGTTGATCAAATAAGGCCATGAAGCTGTCTGGGCCTTGGTACTGTGGACCATGATATGAAGATCCATCGGAGATCTCTATCGGGTGCGTGGGCGTACCACGAGCTGGTTCTGTAGGATCCGTGTCTTCGTCCATGTGATCTTCAGAAAAGTGGTCTTGCGGCCCTAGCGGAACAAATCCAGCAGGTTCCTGTATGTAGTCAGCCGGATTAAACTGACCTCGGAAGTATGGGGTAGGATCACCAAAAGCACGGTGAGACACCGAGCGCTGCAGCGGTATGTAGGATGGCTAGGGGTTGTTCGGATCATTCTCGGAATCTGGTCCGAAAGAGTGTCGATAAGATGGCGTCGAACTGTGAGAGGTCGAATGCCTTGCTGGTTCATAGAGGTCTCTTCGTCGTTGGGGCTCATCGCTCCTTGTCATCGAAGGAGGTCGTGTACCTGACGGTCCAGCTTCGTGATCGTTATGCGTAACGATCTCTCCTCGGCCTCGTCTTCCCCTTCCTCGTCCTCGGAAGATAACAGGTGGCATTTTCCTGCTTCAAAACTTATTAAAAATCATAATGAAAATAAAGACAAAAAGGAGTATAAATCCGAATTTGTCCTAAGTTATTGTCTAGACTCAAGTATGTGCAATTGTGTCATTGAGATTAAACACTTTTA
Source organism: Helianthus annuus (assembly GCF_002127325.2). Classification (NCBI taxonomy): domain Eukaryota; kingdom Viridiplantae; phylum Streptophyta; class Magnoliopsida; order Asterales; family Asteraceae; genus Helianthus; species Helianthus annuus. The sequence goes on along the minus strand of NC_035440.2, from coordinate 165,379,057 downwards.
GGATAGTGTTTAATTCACTCAATGTTGGCTCTGATACCAACCTGTCACACCCCGATTTCCACGTGTATCACTGGTGGGCCCGGTGGGGATTATCGTGACGATGTTGGCAACAATATAGTCAAACCACACAATTATATAAATGCACAGCGGAAGCTTAAAGATAAATATATACTTCAACCTCTGGTTGTAATATCAAATGTATTACAGAAGTCGAATATATCCACAGCGGATCAAAATAATAAAATATTGTTCATTCAGACACAGCATCGAGTTTGCGAGACTATTCATGATGCTTAGGAAGCCAATACCAGCCAATTTCGTATAGTACCTGCACTTAATCTTTTTGGGGAAAATACGTCAGTTTACACTGGTAAATACGTTCAACTGACACATTTGAAAATGTTTATTAAAATTGATTTGAATGCACAAGGCACAAACTCTTTTATAACTTGGGAAAATCATAATAATCTTGTGAACGTTTTACATGTTCTTTTATGCGTTCAGTAGCCCGGATCGTGCCGGGTTAAAGATTAATAGACACACCACATTGCGTAAAACCGTAGTATAGAAACCAATGGCTACGTCTTTTAATTAAATGTCGACAATATATACCGGGTGTACGCCTACACCGGGATGTCGATGGTCGTGGCCATTTCGTAAAATGATGCCAAGGATATCAGGGACAACGGTCATTAACCCCCCAAAGGCTTTTAAGAAACAAAACTGTTTAAAGGAGCCGATCATATTATTCAATTAACCACCTAAGCGATGGAAAAATATAATGCTCAATCAAGCGGTATTAACATACCGTAACCCAAGCCCGTATAGGGGAAATAAGTTAAAGTATTTACCTTTGCAAGTATATTCCTTAATTTGATTAAATCACCGATAGCTTTTACTGTGGCTCCTAATCTGGAACGAAGGTTTTAATTAACCTCTTAGAATCCTAACGGGTCTTTATATTAGCCGTAGCCTAGACCGGTTGGTTCCGATATATATAGATATGGTTTAATCGCGTGAAAGGCGAAAACCGAGAATGGAATGTGATTCTGCCCCAAACAAGTTCAGAGACTTGTTTTATATGGGTTCAATGTTCACACTCTGGGTTTTGGGGTTCAAATAATATAATTTGACCCGTATCGGCTAATTTATGAAAACTAGTTTCATAAGCCGAACCGTGCGCGCAATAGGCGAAACGGTCAACCATGAGAGTCCTACGCTTATTTCCTAAGTCAATATGCCTTAAAGAGGTTGTGGTATCAGTAGGATACCTTCCGTGATGCCCGTAACGAGTTTAAGTTAATATTACGCCCCGTATGGGTTTTTCGGTCATTTTAAAGACTTTAAAAGAGCTTTTCGAGTTCTACATGAAATCTGAGTTTCCCGAACAGTTTATAAGTCTAAAATACTTTATTTATTATTTAAAATCAGTAGCAACTGGAATCGGGTCAAAAGACCTTGTAGAACTCAAGTTTTGGCCGAAAAGGGCATATTCGGTATTTACCGAACCGTAGCCATAACCGCAGGTTATGAGCAAGGTAAAAATTATTAAAAATCTTTAAAATTCCCAAAATATTATTTTATAACAGTGGGTAAAATTTTTGGTGACGAAATCTTGGTTTAGATAGGCGTTATGCTAATTGCGCCGTTTATTACAAAAGTTTCTTATAAATGCGCTATTTAGCATAACTCTCATTCTAGACCTCGGATTGGCGTGAAACTTTAAGGACATGCTCATAATTTAATAAGCAAGGTTATGGTCCGTTCACGTGTCCGAAATACTCGTTTTATTTTCAAAAGGCCGTTACGGTCAACTTTTAGGCGATTAACGGAAATGCGTAAAAGACTCGGACAATCATGAACCGATCACAGAGGTTTATACCATCATGTAACCTGGTCCTAGGAGAGTCCTAAGGTGTATCTATACCTCACTAAAACGCGTCAGAACTGAATTCAAAGCAAAAGTCAAACTTTTGCGACATTCGGCTCCGAACCGGGTCAATATAGCAAATGGTCGATTCAAACGAGCGTAAACAAGTTTATATACTTAATATCATGTTTTATGAGTGCCAAAACAGGTTTCATAGCATATGCATTACAGATTATGTACAAATTGGCAAAACGACTTTCTGTTGACTTTTTAAGTGCACGTTTGACTCGACATTTGACATAGTTAGAGTGGTGATCAGAGGGAACCCTTTTAGGGGTTTATTACCCACATAAATACCAACTCATAACTACTTTTGATCCGACAATTCACTGGACCATTTGTGAATTATCGCCATAACAACCGTTAGTTACGACGGTTGGGTTTATAAGCTAGATCTATGGAAATACAAGACCAAAATGGATTTGAACGACTTACAGAAGTTGTGTCTTGCTTAGAGAGCAGAGAAGAATGCGTGAGAGCTTTAGAATGATCAGTAGTTGAGTGTTTGAGTTGTGATGAAGTTATGAGCATAACATGTCTATTTATAGTGCAACAAGGCACCCAAGATCATCACACAACAGCCTACACTGATCATGGATGATGGGCAGGTGTCCCATAGAGCTATGGGTCGAGTAGGGGGCACCCATGCCTCTTTTATTGGCGTTTTGATCATTCACAAGCTCAAAAGGCAATAAAATACAAACTTTCTGCATCTGGGCGTCTCACGCGGCCCGCATGGGAGTTCCCATGCATTTGTACGCGGGCCGCCTGAGATTCAAATATCAGGCGAGTAAAAGAGGTGGCTCGCGGCCCGCCTCAACTTAACCCAAAACTTCACGCGGGTCGCGAGAGGTTAGATTTCCAGAAATTTTAAATCTTTTGTAATGATCATCACAATCTGGTAATTAATAACGAAATCTTTCGTAATGATTTACCTGACCTTTCTGGTTTGAAGGGGCAACTTTGCGGTTTGGCCCTCGGTTAATTACAACTAAGGACCTCGTGTTATTTACCCGCGTTGTTAAGTCCCCGGTTAGTTTATTAATTATTCAGAAAGCCTTATCTTTCATTATTGACGCTTTTAACCCTTCTCATACGAATTCGATCATAACTTTCTCGTTTTAAAACGGAACTTCGCGAAATTTATACAATATGTTCTAGTGAGCGTATAATACTGTTACAAAGCCTTGGGAGCGTTAAAGGGTCACTCAGAGGTATAATTAAACATGTTGACACAGTTAACCCCTGTAGCTTGTAATCTCTCACTTTCTTCCGCGTTTCGCTTCCGTACGATCCATGATTCATTCGTTCGAAGGTATAAGCACCACTTAGGCTTACTATACAGCATTTACCCTTTGTTTGACATTTATAACCCTCGAATTTACATACATTCAAGGTCTGTTAATATTAGTCCTTTATTTAATATCAATGCCACGTGTAATCAAATGACACATGTTAACACATCATTGGACACAAAAATTCGAGGTGTTACAGGGCGGAGCCTTCTCATGGATCCTTTCAGGATCCTAAGTCCTTGACTTTTTTCTACCTAGCAATTCTTTTAGATGCCCCTTGCTCAACAAGTATCCAATTTCCTTTCTCAATGCAATGCATTCTTCTGTTAGATGCCCAAAATCTTCATGGTATGCACACCACTTGGATTTATCTTTGGTTGCAGCTGGCCTGTCATTTTTTCTTGGCCATCTGGCTTTATTACCTAGATTCTGCATTGCAAGTATTAGTTCATTGTTATCAACGGAAAAACAATATTCAGAAATTGGAGGATAATCTTCATCATCCTCTTCTTGATCAACAACATGCACGTTCTGGTTATTAGATTTGTTATAGGATCTGAACTTGTTATTCTTGAATGAGGATCCTTGCTTCTCTTGCTTTGAGGATCCTGCCAGTCTCTCCTGGATCCTCTTGTCATCCTCTAGCCGGATGAACCTGAGTGCCCGGGTTCTTACCTCATCTAGCTTCCTGCATGGTGTCATAACAAGATCATCATAGAACAATGAATCCCTAAGCAATCCCATTTTGAAGGCCTCAACAGCCGTGGCTATATCCAGGTTGGGAATGTCTAAGGATTCTTTACTAAATTTGGTTATGTAATCCCTTAATGATTCATTATGACCCTGGGTTATCCTATATAGATCACTAGTCAATCGCTCAAATTTTCTACTACAAGAAAACTGATTATTGAATGAGTTAACTAAATTAGCAAATGAGGTAATAGAATAAGGGGGAAGACTTAGCACCCATTTGAGAGCTGATCCAGTAAGAGTGGATCCAAATCCCTTGCACAGGCATGCTTCCTTTAACCTTTCTGAGATTGGATTGATCTCCATCCTCTCCCTGTATTGTGCTATGTGTTCCTCAGGATCCGTCGAGCCATCATACAGCTTCATGGTTGGCACATGGAACCTTTTCGGTATCTCAGCATCACAAATTGGTGGTGCAAAACGGGATATCTTATGGCTTCCATCTGCAATCTCCGGGATAGGTTTGACCACTCCTGGAACACTTGATATCATATCCTTCAATTTTTGCAACTCTCTGGCCATGGCATGGTTGATACCTGCATCCTGCATGAATCCATGGTTAGTTGTAAGAGAATTATTAAAAGTGTTACCTCCCATCGGGTTCAAGTTAGGAACACTGGATGTGAATCCATATTGCTGGGACTCTGGAATGATGGAAGGACCAGTGGAAGCAATGGTCTGCATCGGAATAAAATCTCCTTGATGGACATCGGAACTTACTGTTTGCAAACTCCTCAAGGATCCTGGCATCTGGAAGGATCCCTGAAACTGGGATGATCCTGGGACAAAGGAGGATCCTTGAACCTGGGATGATCCTGGAACAAAGGAGAATCCTTGAACCTGGGATGATCCTGGAACAAAGGAGGATCCTTGAACCTGGGATGATCCCGGAACAAAGGAGGATCCTTGAACCCGGGATGATCCTGGAACAAAGGAGGATCCTTGAACCCGGGATGATCCTGGAACAAAGGAGGATCCTTGAACCTGGGATGATCCTGGAACAAAGGAGGATCCTTGAACCTGGGATGATCCTGGAACAAAGGAGGATCCTTGAACCTGGGATGATCCTGGAACAAAGGAAAATCCTTGAATCTGCTGCGCTCCTAAGTAAGCTCCTGAATTCATGAAGGACCCCATATGTTGAGGATAGGATCCTGTTGGCTGAAAATATGAGCCTGATGCCTGAGTCACTATTGCTGAACCGTAGTGCACTCCTTTTGGTCCACCCACATACTGAACATCTGGGATCACCGATGGCTGAGAAGTAATCACCGGAGTGTCAAAATCCAAAGATCTGGGCACCATTGGGGAATGATCCTCTGCCGCTTTTTTTTGTTTCTTGAGATCTTCGATTTCCTCGAGGATCCTATCGTTGGTCTTATCCTGCCGCTGTATATGATCCCTCATCTGCAAAATCAAGGTAAGCATGTCACTAGTAGTGGGAGTAGAAGAAGCAGAAGAAGTTGGAGGTTTAGAGAAAATGGGAGTTGGTTTCTTCTCAGCATTTTTCTGAGATCCAGCAGGTGGTGGAGGCAAAGGTGGAATGCCCTGAGACGAATTGACCGCAGACATTGCCGTAGAGGTATTCTTCAATGATGAAGCCATGTATTCGTATGCAATGAACCGGAATGATCACCAACAGAAAACTTTCTTAGAAATGAAGCACCAATTGCCCCATGGTGGGCGCCAAACTGTTTTGGTCAAAAATCACACAAGGATAATGCAACCAAACTCCAAGTTACGGGGAATGATGCTTGAAATGAAGAACTATGATAAGGATCACTATGATATAAATTGCACAAATGACACAAGAATTTATACGAGGAAAAAGCCCTTGATCAATGAATGATCTCCGGCATAAAAAACCTCGGGTGATGGAAACTACCGATCACCAAGCTCAAATAAATCAATAAAAGTTTACAACTTCGAATAGTGACGAGCTAAGTACAAGGATCACTATGCTTAAACGTGTAAAAGTGTGAGGTTTGTTAAGTGTTTGCTGAGAGCTCTGCGATTGTAATTGCACGAGAGTGTATGTGTAACAGAGAAATGGCTAAGTGTTCTAAATTTAGCTCGTCACCCCTTTAAATATGAAAGCTAACTAAGCTAACTAACTGCCCGACTTTTGTGCCATGCTCCCACGTTCTCCACAACGTTCATTTCTATTCAAATGTGTGCGAAATACCCGTGGAATATTCCATAGTAACGTTGCCAAGACCAAGTCAAGCTTAATACTCCTGCAAAATAATACAAAATACAAACAGCCAATCGTTAGTACGAGGATCCTTAAGGTGATCCATGATCCTGATCCTAAAGCTCTTCTGAGGATCACTATCTGTCACAGAAGCAAGGATCACTATTAGGATAACAAGTAAGGATCACTAATTGTTAGAAAATCCTCCCCTAACAGTGATTTGCTACCAAGAGCCTGGAATGCTGTCCACTTGAAGAAATATTTCATGTGAACAGGATCCTCATAGAACAGATGATTCTTACATTATGAGTATCCTTGAAGGATCCTTAAAGCACCGATGTTCTTTACTGTGGTAAACATTCTAATCTTGAACTATTTCATTTCCTTACTTTCTCACCTAAGGATAAGGATCCTGCATCCTTTATCCACTTCTCACGTGATTCTGAGTTTTGCAAGTTCAGGTATCCTTAGCAAAAGGGTGGTTATCCACAAAAGCAACCAGTCACTTGGGTTTGACCCCAGTTATTTGGGCTTGACCCCAGTTCCGCCTGTAGCGCATGATGATCCTGGTATAGTTCATGGCGGTGGGACCAGTACTCGCTTTAGGGGCTGATAATTCCATTGTACTGGCTATACCTAGGATCCTACGTATAATGGTAGACGTAGGATCCTAGGTATATCCAGTACATCCGTTCCTAAGGTTTCTAACGTTTTCACGTTAGCTAAGGTTTTGGCATTTTCATGCCACTAAGTTTGGATAGTCGCCAGTTAGGGCCATACTCCAGTTTACAAACGATCCTTGGGCTTGTCCCCAGTTATCCTTGGGCTTGTCCCCTGTTTTCCTTGGGCTTGTCCCCAGTCACTAATTTTTATCTTATATTGGCTTAGTCCCAAGTTATGTTCTATTTCAGGTCTTTGAAGTTAAACAACCAAAGATCCTTGATCTTTACTTTTCATTAAGGTTTATCTTATAGTTATCCTGGTTCTGGTATTAAGGGTTAGGATCCTAACTTGGGTCCTCAGGTATGATCGTTAACTATTTTGATTGTGTTCATTGTTTATTTGAGTAACCCTTGTATTTTGACAACTAGACTTGTGATCCTTAAAATATACTACTTTTTGGGATTTTTCAACTATAGGATATTTGATCCTGGATCATATCCTAAATATTTTCTATCTAACTTATTCAAGATTTCTTATTTACACAAGTATACATCAAAACAATTGGAAATTAAAAAGACAAACAAGGATAACAACACAAGATAAGCCAAAAAAGATTATAGTTATTTTATTAACAAAGTTTAAACCACCGAAAGTTGTCAAAATTGCCAACCCACGTTTCTACCAGCAAAACGTGGCCCGTCCACATGGGTTGGCAACGGGTGTCCATTGTTTGTGCGGTCATAGCATGCAGGAAATTAAAAGGCGACAGGATCACAATGGCTTCATCCCCCAAACAGAGGATCCCTCCACCATTTGCAATCCTACCTATTGTCTGAAGGATCCTGGATCCTTAATCCTAAAACTATTGTTCAAAGTACAGACCATAATTGTTTTTGAAACATCACAACCACAAAAAGAACTACCATCAAACCTAAAAAATTGTGCTCTGGGTATGTATAGAAGTATCCATCATTGCCCAATCATGCAGCCTACACCTTCACTGCTCCTTCATCCTCTCCAGCTCCAGCATCCTTCACTTGATCCTTGCCACTGCTTCCAGCCTCAAGCGACAAAACCTCCTCAGCCTCCTCAACCTCCTCATCATCCTCAAGGTCAGCTAGCCTTGCCTTCCAGCCTTCAACATCCCAGCTGCTTTTGTCGAAGTCATGATCCTGGGCTTCCTGGGCCATCTGCAGTCTTGTCTTGTACATTGTGATAGCAGCAGAGACCTTTGCACCTTCCACGATTTCGTGTTTCTCGTAGTCGATGTCAATCAGGAGTTTGGCTGTTTCGGTCCTGACAGCTTGGAGGGACTTTTCAAGATCAGCGATCTTGTGATCCTTGAGTATTGAGATTTGTTGGAGGTCAGCAATCCTCTTATCCAGCTCTTTGACGCTCCCCACGTAATCCTCAATCTCAGCAAATTTCTGCAAACAAGATAAAGCAGTTCAAGGTCAGGTGATCCTCAAATGAGCAGGATATATGAGCAGTGTCACACCCCGGCCGCGTATAACATGCAACCGCGGCGGAAACGCCGGGGAGTGTTGTGGACAGAATTAATTGTTTCATAACCATGGCATACAAGTTGTATTTTATTTATAAACAAGAGTGCTACATCGTTCCAAAACAAGAAATACAAAGTTCATAACATATTTAAACTAGCCTATCTTCATTGTTAGGCTCTAAGGCACAGGTCCGCCCTAGTATTGTGATCAACATCTTATGGAACAGCTCCTGAAAACACATGTGAAAGTAGGTACGTCAGCATAAAAATGCCTGTGAGATACATAGGTTTTGTGAAAATGGGATTCATGACTTGAGTTTAAAGAACGTTTAATAACAGTCAGTCATGAACCTTGTACTTTGTCTTACTTTGTAAACCATTTGAAAAATGATAACACCAGATGATATGTATCGATAAGTGCAAGGTTAAACGAATAACCAAGTAAAATGAGTTGAATATAATAAGTTGTTTTGTAAGACAATGTTTTATGAAAAGTATGTTATTTGTATAAAATGTTATATGTCTACACTGAAATGATTTAGATAACGCTAAGATATGTAATATTATACAAACATTTATATATAGGAAGTACCAGCGGCGTATCCACCATGTTTGCATCATATTACATACTCCACGTTACTCAAACCATTTACCCAAACCAATCCACCATGTAAATTGTTCATGTATAAACCAAATGTCAAGTGTTATTGTGTAAACCATGTCAAATGTTTATGTTCAATGTAAACCACCAAATGTGTATGTCAATGTCAACGTGTTTATGTTCAATGTAAATCATGTAATGTGTATCCCAAAATGTATCATGTATGGTAAGCGAAATGTATCAACTTAAACCATATGTAAAATGCACAAAACAAGTCGTTGAAGTAACACGTGGTTTAAATCAACGTTATGTTCTGTGGAAAAATGCATGCTCTATTGATATTAACATTTATGCGGTATTGTAAACTATGCATACATCCAAGCCTTGAGACTGTGGCGATAAACCCTTAAACAAATTAAAGGTTTATCTAAGTTATGTATATCGAATTCGGTCATTCCTTCCAATCCTATCAACCCAGGATTTCAGAAATGGGAGTTGTCAATTCCTATGGTACCACTACCTACTAACGAACGGCGTAGCTAGTGTTAATGAATGTATTGTCCCATGTTAAACAAACCAAATGTCATAACAAAATGAAGGCATGTGATGTAAACAATTGTACTAAGTATGCTTAGTAAACATACGAAGCAGAAATGTTCATGTAAATCAATGTGTCCATATGCTGAGTAAACATATGCAACAGAAATGTTCATGTAAATCAATGTGTCCATATGTTGAGTAAACATATGCAACAGAAATGTTCATGTAAATCAATGTGTCCATATGCTGAGTAAACATATGCAACAGAAATGTGATGTAAATCAATGTACTAAGTACGCACACAATGGGCATACATGGTATGAAATGTAATGAAATCGTGTACTATAATGTACTAACAACATAGCAGGCATATGATGTGAAAACATGGAAAGCATGAATGTAACAGATAGGCACATGTGTTTCACCCCAAAACAGTTTGGAAAACAGTAAAAGATGGGGTTCTATGTACTCACCTGAGGTTGCTTTGGAGTTCTTGTATAATAACCAAATAACGCTAGAGATCACGGATATCAACGGCACCTAATATAGGTAATCATGTTAATATACCGGACCAAAGTCGGAAGGATCGGATAGTATGCGGGTTCGTAAACCAAATGAGTATGGAGACTCTTGTAATATGGTTTAACAAAGCCTACATACTAAAATGAAACCTAACCTAAGTGCTTACGGTCCATTACGACCCGTTTAGGTAGCTTATGCTACCTTAGCGCGTCGTTCGCGTAGAACGCGTATGGAACGCCTAACATTGCGACCACAAGGTATAACCTCGGAAGGTTATAGCTATGGTCACCTAATATGTTTGGTCGGATCCTAATGATCGACCAAATGGGCCGGGTTCGAAAGTATAAGCGATGGTTTAGATCGCTTACCTTACGACCCTATATAAGCACTATACTAGAAGTGACGAGCTAAGCATGTTAGAACATGCTTAACTAAGTTTAGAAAACAGGTTTGGCATCAAAACAAACGGCTTTGATGCTCACGAGTAGTTTGGTTACAAAACACGCCAGAATGCGCATTTTGGCCGAAACTACGACTCGTTACTGAGCCTAGATAACGTGGTAATCAGTAGGTATAGTCACTACGGACTATAACCATCGTGATCACGCTCACGTTATGAAGTTCGAACGAACTTCGCATCGACCATAAACTGGTCAGTGCAGAAAGTCAACAAAACGTTGACTTTCGGACTCGAAAAGCGAATAAAAGAGCGAAAGAATACTTACGGAGGGTCCCTGAATGCTAATCTAGATCAAAATAGCTCAGGTATGAAACAATGGTTCCAACTTAGAGCCTTTAGATCAGATTGTGTGAGTTTTGAGCAAAATGGGGGGGGGGTTATTATTAGGAAAAGTGGAACCGTTAGGATCGTTTATCGAATATCGTGCCACGATCTTGTCCGTACACATGTCAAAATATTGTGGTCACTGATTAATGGCCCTTGGCCTTTGATTGGGTGAAAAGGCAATTGGATCTTTCACCATTTGAAGGGGCAAGCAGCTGGGTTCAATGAATCTGCTGTTCTGGGGACCCCTTACGGACCGTATGGTCTTTGGCTTATGGTCCGTAAGCCCCTAGTTTGGCAGATTTACAACTTTGGTCCATGCAGCACCAAAACTTAGTATTTGATGCGTTTTTGGCACGTTTAAGCCCCGTTAACCCCATTTCAAAGCTCTAAAATGAATTTAAAGTATAGGGAACTTAAAATGTGCTTAAAATATGTCGGATGTCAGTTCGTTTGGCCGTACGGTCGCGATGTTCGGTTAATTACGACGGAATGCGCATAAGCGCGAAAGACGATCCAAATTGCGCGACGAACGGATTTTTCTCATGCCATACACTAAGGCATAATATAAGGATGCTTACATAAATTTTTGGATGTCCGGATTCATTCAGAACGTAAGTTATGCGCAAAAGTGCAAACTTGTGCACTTTTTGACACTTTTAGCCCCTGAATGATCCAAAAGTTTGTTTTAGCATACCAAACTCCTCAAAGCCTATTTCTAAGCTATGTAAAGGATATTTATGGTATGTTTAACTTATGGACATGTTCCGGAACGTTTGTTACAGTTCAAATTGGCATACTTTCGCAGTTTGTCAAGTTTAGTCCCTGCAAGCGAATTAACTTGTTTTTGCCATACCAAAGCCTTTAAAACTTATTTCTAAGTTATGTAAAGGTTATTTAAGGTATGTTGAGTATATGTTGATGTTCCGGAGTATTTGTCGCATTAAACTGAGTACATTTACGCACCAGTTTGCGTATAATTCTCTAGAAAGTGATGTAGAGTTTGAAATTGAACAAAAGTCAAAACACGAAAAATGTAAAACACAACAAAACAAATATTGGGATCAAATAAAATTATCTCATTGAAAATTGAACTGTTCACAATGATTACAGGCACAGATGTTACAAGCAGGATATGTAAGCAGAATCAGTGATCCTTACCTCATTGAAGTATTCGAGGAACTGGTGGCGGATCAGGGGCAAGCCTTGTAGGTCCTCAACATCAGAGCTCTTTCTCTTTTTGTCACCCCTTCCTTTGATGGGTGCCTTGGGGATGGAGACGCTCGGGCTTGCAATGGTCTTCTTCTTGGATTTGACAGTGTCAAGATCAGCCATACCGAACTTGGAGGCAGACTTTGAGGATTTACCAGCACCTACACATTCAAAACAAGATGAGTATCCTTATCCTATTTCTGTGTAACTATTTATTTAAATTCTTAATCATACAAAAAACAGGATACTTACTTGACATAGTAACTAAGCCTGAGGATATCTCTTGTGAATCCTGGGTATTGGTGTTGAATGTTCTTGTTGCAGGTTCAAGCCTTCTAAAAGCAGCAAGTCTCTCTTTGGTAGCAGGTGATGGTATGAGATGTGAAACAGTGATAGCTGTGCATCAGAAACAAAAAAAAGGTGTTAGTGACCCTTATGCAAAAACAAGATTATCTGATGATCCTTCTCAGGATCCTCTATCCTACCCTGGGTGGTCCACTTCCTGGGTAGATCCTTCCCATTTGGAATGGAATCTCTTATAACAAAGAAAAAGCGACGCTTCCAGTTCGTGTCATTTTTGGTAGCTTTGAAAACAGGGTGCTCTTCACCAGCTTTTCGTTTGAACAAGTATCGGTGGGATCCAAAAGTAGTGAGATCATACATCTCAGCCATTTCTGACATTCCAAGATCAATCCCTTCCTGCTCGATGATCCTTTCAAGGGTGTATAAAACCCTCCAGATCATCGGCATAGCTTGGATATAGGAGATGCCGGTGAGGGAGAAGAAAGCTTGGGTGAATTGAGGGAAAGGATACGAGTATCCTATCATAAAAGGAGTGACAGGGAAAGCTACCCAAGTCTCAGAGATGTAGTCACTCAGAGCAGTAGGATCGAAAGGTTTGAAGAAGGTGTTCGCCGGAAAGAAGTGCCGGGTTTTATCGATTTGAGGGTCAGTAAAGCAGCACCTCTCGGTGGGAGAATCTTTAATGATCCCTTGACCCTTTAAAGGGCTATTCTTCTTGAGATCCTTGGTGGGAGAGTTTCGGAGCATCATTCTTGACGATGGTAAAGAAAGAAAAACAGAGTAAGAGAAGGAAAAATAAGAAGGAGAGAGGAATACCTGATTGATCTTCGGAGACGAATATAAAGGGAGTTTCTCTTGAATTTAAATGCTAATCGATCCCCATCTCTATCTCTTATTTATAATCATGATCTTGCAGGCATGTCACTTCGGTGACGTCAAAAGGGTAACGGCTAGTTCGATATTAACGGCTATATATCCGTTAGTTAGTTGCGGATAAGACCAAAAAAATATAACTCGTTTATGTTACATAATTACTCCTTATATTTTGGGGGCAATTGTTAGGGCATGATTTTTTAATGACCTATGATCCTCACTTATTATCCTATTAGTGATCCTTACTTCTGTGACAGATAGTGATCCTCAGAAGTGCTTTAGGATCAGGATCATGGATCACCCTAAGGATCCTTATACTAACGATTGTTTACTTTGAATTTCATATTGTTTTGCAGGAGTAACAAGTTGGACTTGGTCTTGGCAACGTTACTAAGGAATATTCCACGGTTATTTCGCACGTGTTTGACTGAAAATGGACGTTGTGGAGAACGTGGGAGCATGGCACGAATTGCGGACAGTTTGTTAGGCTAGTTAACTTCTATTTTAAAAGGGGTAGCGAGCTAGCTTTAGAAACACTTGGCTAATTTTGGCTACACACACTCGTACAACCGCACTCTTGAGCATACGGCAAAACACTTAGCAATTTTTACACATTTCTGCACGATATACCATAGTGATCCTTGTACCTAGCTCGCTATTTTCCGAAGTTGTAAACAATTGTTGGTTAATTGGAAGTTGGTGATCGGTAGTTTCCATCACCCGAGGTTTTTTATGCCGGAGATCATTCATTGATCAAGGGCTTTTTCCTCGTATAAATCTTTGTGTCTCTTGTGCAATTTACTTCTAAGTGATCCTTATTGTTGTTCACCAATTCAAGCATCATACCCCGTAACAAAGAGTTTGGTTGCATTATCCTCGTCTGATTTTTTGACCAAAACATCATGTATGATGCCTCGAACAATTTGGTGATGAATGAAATTGCAATTTGCCATTCAAAAAAAATAGCAATCCTCAACTAGTACTCTACCCGTCCGATGAACGGGTATTTTAAGGTTGTCATGATATAAATATATTTTTATTTGAGTAGTGAGGTTATTTGTATTCGAAGTAGTTTGTTACTTGGAAAAAAATATTCTAGTGTATACCTCAAACTTACGGTATTATATATATTAACAGAAAGTGCGGATGAACAGTAATTTAGATTTTTTTCAATATTTCTAAGTATTTATTATTTATTGTTTTGTTACTCTAATTGATTTTAAATATATATTTTTTCTAATATAACTTTTATAATACAATGAGTTATCAAAGAAAAAAACATAAAAATTAATGCATATTGATATTGATATTGTTCGGTTCAGTTTGATACAGTACTGAACAACATCGGTACTGATATCGATATTCGTTTTTTTTGTTTTCGATCGATGTAATGTTTTCGTTTCCGATTATTGTAACGAGTACCGATCGATATCGTAACGAACCAAACTGATACTGACTGAATTCCAGCCGCAAAGCGCGAGAGAATCACACTAGTTCATAATAAAAGTAAGTTAAGTAAATAATATTTCATATTTTTATATTTGTTTAATGGATAATGGACTCTTGCTTTTGAGTTATAAAACTGGGTTGGACTGCTTAAGACATTACTGGGCCAAAGCTATCAGGCCAAACAAAGGTTTAAGCTATCAGGCCAAACCAATTGACCTTTGGTCGTCGTTGCGGGTCTTTTATCTTTTTTCTCTTTCTTTTTTTTTTTTTTTTTTGCCTTCTTGGAGAGGGGTCTACGTTTACCTCGGGTATACCACTAGTGAATTCGGTATTCGATGTACCTGATTGGTAGTTACCCAAATCCGACGACTTTCTTTTTTGTTCCAAACTACTACTATCTTCACCAAACAATGGTACCGGGGCCCATTTCTCATGTTTTCTAACTACCTCCAACGCGTCAAATGGTGACGTCAGCTAACTGGGTTAGGGTTCAGTTAGTTTGAGAGTGTCAGAGGAAAATAAGTTGAAAGTTGGGAGTGATGTGGTACAATTCGTAAGTTGGGATTGCAACCGGCTAAATGGTGAAAGTTAGAGTTGTTTAAATCCACTATTCTATCTTTATAGGATTGGTGCTCCTTATGATAAAATTTGTAATCGTGCTTCAGTTACAGGTTTCCTTCCAAGTAAGTAGTCGTTTTTGTGCTTGGGTTATCTGTTGGATATAAGGTGAAGCTTGTCGAAGAGAGGTAAATTCTTATTGATAAATTTCAGAGGCTTTTAAAAAGCTTTAGTTCAAAAATAGAGTTGGAGGTTTGTTTGTGAAGGTGGTAGTTTATGGACTCGGGTTATTGCTTTGTTTTTATGGTTTGTCTTTTTCTCCTAATCATCGGCTCTGGGGTGGTACACTGATATATGTGCTTCACTTGCAAAGTTGGACGAATTGGGTATAATTCTATTTACAATAATTTAAAAGATCAGTTTGTGATGAGAAAACAAGTGTTGGATTCATAATACTAATTGTTTTAGTAGCTTGTAAAGGTAATTGTAAAAAATAAATACATTTCTAATGTTTGTTTTAAGGAAAAAAAAAAACATTTAGCCAATGTGGGACTAGCCCACTTGGTAAAGGAGAATATTTTATAGGATAATTGGTGCAATAGGCATATGCCTTCTAGAGAGAAGATCTCATATTCAAACCTGGGCAAAGAAGAATATTTTATAGGATAATTGGTGTAATAGAGTAGGAACAAACAAACGTTGTGAAAAAGACTCAATAATTTTGGAGTCTCTAGGTTTAAAGAAAAACGGGACATTTCTAAACATGTTATTATTATTTTTTTTAAATAAAATAATTAGAATTTTAAAATATAGAATTCATTCTCAATTTTCCTTGTAAAGAGATTTCTCCTAATTAGTTAGTTATTAATCTTTTTTACAAATGTTTGATGATACTTCTTAGCCTTCCAAGATTGCAAGGTTTTTTTTTTTTTTTTTTTCAAAATCATATCATATTAAGAAAGCAATTAGGTGGATGCAATTATCTTTTATTTTTGCAAACAGAAAAACTTTTGTTAAAATTCGGAGGTCCCAAGTTTTGTAAGAACCCGAAACAATGGTCTGGTTTCATAAAACTATGAATCCGACCTGGATACATTAAGATGGTACAACAAATCTTCACACCGTATGAATTGTGATGAAGGTCATGCAAGGAATAACATGTATGTGCTACACACTCGTGACACTAACCATCATGATTTATAAGTCATGAACAACTTGATGTGCATAAATAATTATCAAATTTTCATTTTTACATAGAGATAAATACAATTACTTTATTATGCCTAGACTTTTACATGCTAGGCATTATCTCATATTTATGATTAAAATACCTATGTAAAAACAAAAAGAAAATGGATTCAGGGCCCACGGTTTCACTTCTTCTGCCCGTTTGTTTGGATTCCTTTGTCTCTTTCACATGTCATCTGGTTGATTTGTAAATCAAAATGATGGTGACGAGGTGGTGGATGATGAGCTTCTAGAATTGAATTGGGGTGTGAATTTGATTGTATTTACGTGTGTTTGAATTTAATCTATGTAGTATAAAATGCATTGTATTTTATGTTATAAAAAGAGTAATACTAGAAAAGTCGATATCATTTTCCTTTTTAATTAAAAAACACACTCAATCTAATTTTGGTCATTGTGTAAAATAATATATAAGAAAAATACTAAACTTTTTTTTTTATTAAAGCAAATGGCTAGTAAACTCTTAAATTTTAGGATGGCATTTTTTTTTTCAAAAATATTAAATCTCTATTTATCAAATTTTGATCAATCTAAGTGTTAAAGAAGTCATAATTAAAAAAATGCATGCATTTTAGACACATGTAGAGATTCTAATGTATAAAAACTAGTTTAATAACACTTCTTCATAAGTTTTTTATTTACAAGTTGAATGACTTTTACATTTAAAAGAAGAAATAATAGTAGTTTTTATGGTATCCCCTAAAGGAATAATTAATTTCACTTTTAACTAATTAAAATAAAAAAATCATGAAACAAATAAGAAAATACACCAAATTGGTTTTAGTACATATTATTGTTTGTCTAACAACTTATCAATCTTTTTTCATACAAATACGGGTATCCAAAATTCACCTTAGCCTCTGCTACTATTAATTTCTCAGCTCGGTTAACCTTTATAACCTTAAAGCTTCAAATTGGGTAACCAATATGTAATTTCATTTTTAACTAATTATTATTCAAAAATCATGAAATAAATAAGAAAATACACCAACTTGGTTTTATTACATATTATTGTTTGTCTAACAACTCATCAATCTTTTTTCATACAAATATGGGTAGCTAGAATTCACCTTAGCCTCTGCTACTATTAATTTCTCAGCTCGGTTAACCTCTATAACCTTAAAGCTTCAAATAGGGTAACCAATATGTAACATACAAATTACCATAATAATCCCTAACGTAGAAATTATTCATAACTAGGGTAGCATTTCGTCTTATTAGTTATCCTTCCATTTTTGTCCATTTGATAATAAAATCAAATGTCTTTGGCGTTTTGACCTTCCATTAATCACGTGTGACTGATTTCTATACCCATACCATATCGGGCACACATTATCTTTTTAAACATGATCTTTAGTTCTAAGGAAAATCGGGTAGAGTAGCGTTTGCTTTTGTCTAAAGCCACATGAATCAGATAGTCTATTTCCTAAATTAAATCATCATTCGCAATCAATAATTTCTCATAAATCATCAATCCATAATTACAAGCTAGGTTATACCAAAATCAGTGTATTTGACACACCCAAAATAAAGATATAATAATTCATTATAACTGTGTCCGAGAAACATATTCAAACGTCATCCCCTACATTATGTTATGCCCCAATATGGTTAAAAAAAGTGGGTAATGGGTTTTACGAGGTTATACCTTCGCGTTCTTTCCGCTTCAAGCTCAAATGTGTACCAACTCGGAGTATTAGCGCAAATCAACTATAACATAGACCAAAACTAGACCAAACAAACTTTGATCGAGGTGTTTCGAATCCCCATGGATTCATCTCGTCGAGTTGGTAACCCACTAGTCATCGCCAACATCCGCCACGGTGTCGCTGCCAAAAATGCAATAATTGGAGGGAATCTTACATTCTGGTCCTCAAACTTCATTATTTTAGCTGAGTTTCTTCGTAGCCACTAATCGAACCAAAGGGAACTTGTTTGTAACAAAAGCCCAACTTTAAACGTCGTCGGAGCTCAAGGTGTTCACCAGACACACGACTAGAACCGCTCGAAGATGGTTGCCGCTTCTAGCTTCTTGTTGTCGGAAAAATGTTGACTACTAGGCTACCATCATCATGTTTACGCCATCTCCAGCCCTTAGCGAACCTTCTTTTACCATTAGTTCACACCCTTTCATCGGAATCGCAACCTAGACATCCACACCCTATTCTATTCTATTCGCTATCCAATTTGTCGGACGTCACCATTCGCTCTCCGCCACCGCCGCCTAGACTATATTGCCGGCGGGATGCTCTCCTCCCTAGTGGATGACAGGATTTCAAGCTTAGAGACACAGTACTGTGCTATAGTGTGTATTGTGATAGTGATCGTGAAACCCTATTTTTTATACATAAAGGGTCGAACCCGCTACCAGGTGTGTCGTGAGTGGTATCAATCGTTCCAATAAAATCTTGTTAGGTCTCTAATATCGTTCACGTGATAATTCTCCGTATCACTGGCATGAAATAAATGTTGTAGTTATGTATTGCGTATCATAAATACATAATTAAACAAACTCAATTACGTCGTTTATGAAATATCCTTACGTATTAGTCAAACGTGGATACTTTAATATCATATATGTATTCCGTGTTATGATCTACGTTGGAAACTCCTGAGTTTTAGGGTGTTACATCCTCACATTTTTTGGGGGATATATGTTGTTATGGGTACTTGATTTGGTGACTATTTGTTTTATAGGTTAAATAATCGTAGTCCACAACTATAGGAACCAAAATAGGGCTAAAACTTTAAGGATTCCGCCATTCCCCAATTCAAGAAAACATCACAACCTCACAGTTCACCTTCACAATTGTGAGTGCAACCATTTGTTCAACTCCTAATTGAAATATGGAAGTTCATGGAGAGTTTGGGTCTTCATGGTCATGTAAAACATCAAATTATGAATTTAGTTTCTTTCAACACATCTTTGCAATTGTGAAGTCTGCTTATTCTTGTTGCACCTAAGGATCGAGGTTGGAAAGACTTAAAGAAGCAGTCTCCAGACAATACAAGAGAGAAAATAACACAAGGATCAGAGAGATTTGATTCCCTTCCTAATTCTTCAATCATCGGTTTGATTAAATGTTTCATAGTAGAATCATGTCTATTGTTTCTATTCTTGCACTAAATTTCCTTGTATATACTTAATTGGTGCGAACCTTAGTAAATGAACATGATGTATATGGATGGATATATATATGTGTAATCATTGATCATTGATTCTCTTTTTAGGTTAAGTGTGCATGCTATAACTAATATTCTTATATGTAATTAAATTCTTCGTGATTAATTGATCATGACTTGACATTAGAAATGGTATCAATCAATAGTTTTCAAGTGACAAATGTAGCATTTGTGATATGGAAAAATTTCTATCGTAACAAAAAAAGGTTAATGTGTTTTTGCTCTTCCACGTAACTTTACATTCTAATTGTATGTTTTTGTTCTATATGATAGTTTCTTGCTACCATATTGTCTTAACAAAAGTTTGCTATCACAACCGCCGACCCTACCCCAGGCGGGAGCCGTGAGCAGATACAAGTGGTACCGGTATTTATTAAAATGATCGTAGCGGAAAACTTATCAGGACCGGGTGCCAGGAAAAATATCGGAGTTTTCAAAACACCGAAAGTTTCATTCATAAGTTGAGGGATAAAACCCGTATTTACATAATGATTTTCCCTGGGATAAACCCTTGATTACAAAACACGATTTATTCAGGTTTACATGGCCACTTATTTAAGCTTGAGTGCTTCATAGCACCTTTTCTTCTCTTCATAGTAAATAACTTGAAACGCATTTTAAAAACATTTGGTCAGCGAAAAATACTGGTGAGTTCATTCAGTTGTACAAAAACATATTGTTATAATTACAACATTAAGAGTTTTTACATTTGTTTATATCTTACAATTACCCAACAATATTTGTCACTCGGCAAGACCTGTGACAATGGTCATATCATTGTTGATCATTCTCTCAACTAGTGAAACTTATCAAGTAGTGTATACAAAACCCCACATACTGGTAGTAATTTTAGTAAGAATACAAAGACTTAATCACTGTAAATTCAACTAGAAAACATTTATGGTTTTGAAAGCATTTGATAAAAAGAGAATAACTCACATTGCAGATTTAGGTTTCAGTACTAGCCTTCTCGTTTAATGCTTGGTTTCTTAATTAAGCACACAATGCACACGTATTAGTGTATTAACTCAATTCAACTTTAACGATAATCACGAGATCAAAACCAACAATGTGATGACAAAGTATAGCCTTATTCAGGCAGCATTTAAACATATGTGGGCTTGGTTTCAATCGATCGGACAGGGTACCGTACCAATGAGTCGAGTTAACACGCTGATTACGGGTAGAGGTTTAGAACTCGGATATAATAGCAGCAATTCATAGAGAAAGAAAAGAAAAGTTTTGAGCAAAGTTGAATGTCTGATGCTTGCTTAATTTATAGTTGTTTTAATGGATTCTCGCGCCCCGCGATACAACAAGGTTGACCTCTCACGGCCCGCGAAAAGGTTTATTTAGGGCATAGGTGTCATGAGTCAGTGGGGTAGGTCTGACATGTGGACGACACATGGTCTACACGTGTCTCTAATGCATTTTGTGTCTCTCGCGGCCCGCAAAGGGTTCGTATGAGTCTGTCGCGGCCCGTGACAACCATAAAAACTTTTTCTTTCTGATTTTTCGTGCTGGTTCTCGCAGTACGCATTTCGGGTTTCGATTACGAATTGTTGTGGGACCTTTTTAAGGGTTGTTACACTTTCTGTTAAAAAAAACTAATCATACTTGGGAAAATGAAGTTATAGATAGTAGGACACGATATTCATTATAAAGATCTTAAAGCTCAACTTGTGATACTAAATGAAATAAAGATCTTAAAGCTCAACTTGTGATACTAAATGAATAGCCTCAAGCAAGAATAGCCCCTGCTACCCCTTCTTTTACACTACCTTCGCCCCTGCCTAGGTGTATCTTAACATACAGTTTAGATAACTTGGATTTTATTTTATACTTTTGTTCTGGTTTATTTCTTAACTATATAACGTGGAAATTTGGTTTTTTGGTATAAGACGTTTAAATCAATATTACTATTTGTTACGAAGAAATGAGAGATGAAATGGAGTGGATAATTACAAGAGAATGAAAAAGGGTGTTTGGTTGGTCAATAGAATGAAATCAATCATTCCAAAAGACATTCCATTTCCTCAAAATCATTTCTTCCACCCCTCATGTGTTTTTCCATTCCATCCCCCCAGCACCATTCATCAACACCACAACCCACCACCTTCGCCACAACCCACCACCACCACCACCACCCACCACCGACGTCATTTCCGCCACCCGCCACCACATCACCCCGACAACCACCGTCTCCGCCGCCACCCACTCGCCACCGTTATCACCCACAGCCGCGACCACCCGCCAACACCACTCGCCGCCACTGCCCACCACCATCGTCGACACCACCACCACCACCACCAACTGCCGCCGCCACCCACTTCCACCTCTGCTGCCACCCACCACCAACGACCACCTTGCCGCCACCACCACTCGTCTTCACCGCCGCACCACCACCACCCATCACCGACGCCGACACCCACCACCGCCACCTACAACCACCCACAATCACTACCACCGACCACCACCACCACTCACCGCTGATTTTATTACTCTGTTTTTCTTGCCTACTGAACAATACACAATAATAATTCATTCCATTCACACATGTTAACCAAACAAGACATGGAATTGTAATGATCCATTGCATTCTGTCGTCCATTCCATTACCTTATCCATTTCATTTCTTCGTCCATTCCATTACCCCATATTAGTCTCCCGTCGTCATATTAAACAAAAATAAACCATATTTGAAATTTTATAGTGTGTTAGTTTCTTTATAAATTTATTAGTAGACCTCAAAATTTTTGATAATTTTTTTTCAACGATCTGATGCTTAGGATGTACAAAAATTACTAGTAGACCTAAATTTTTTTTGATAAATTTGCTTTTATTTTTTTCAAGGATATGATGCTTAGGATGGACAAAAGTTGGCCCAGCCACTAAATAAAGGGAGGTATAATTGTTTCAGTAGCTCGCAAGGATAATTGTAAAAACAAATACATTGCTAATGTTTATTTAAAGAGAAAAAAACATTTAAAAATGTGAAAAAGTTGAAACTATGGATGATATATATCAAGATGGTATAACTAATCTTCGCACAGATCACACCATATAAGTGTAGGATCGACTGTATGAGTAAATGTGTAATAGTTTTTTTTTTACCGTTACGTCAAAAAGTGATTGTCACATCGCTGGTAAGTAGATATGAGTCCTAACTCACTTTTTTTCACTTATGTATGTAATGTTTCACATAGAAGTTTAATTAAAAAATTAAATAAATAAAAAAGAAATAGCGAAGCGTGATTTGTCCATACTTGACGAGACACATGACACACTCCACTTCTTCATTCACGAAGCAACTCCCATCACACCTCACCATCTTCACGCCCATGGAAGAGTGGTGTGAAACTCCCTTAACGCCTCATGCCCATGCCACATGAAACGGGTGTTATTGCATTACACATAACCTAAAGTGTGACGATCATGCGAGAAATAACATGTATCTAGCTAACCATTAGCAAACACACATGACACTAACCATTATGATTTATGAGTCATGAACAACTTGATGTGCTTAAATAATTATTAAAATTTCTTTTAATTCTACAAAGAAATAAATAAAATTAGTTTCTTATGCCTACACCTTTTGCACCTTTTCAGCCTCTTCTACGTAGGCATTTTCTCTCTATATAAATGATCAAAGCACTCATATAAAAATCCCAAGTCTTCATCTCATCTGCCCATTAGGATTCCTTTGTCACTTAAACATGTCGTCTGTTGCTAAAGAGGTTGATTTGTCAGGAAAACAATGCAGAATTTGCTATGATCAGAATGCAGATGGAGCTGGTGATGAGGTGGTGGCTGAGGTTATGGAATTGGGGTGTGACTGCAAAGGTGATCTGGCTACTGCTCATAAGAAATGTGCACTAACTTGGTTTCTGATCAAGGGAGATTTGTGAGTTTCTGATCTATCTGTACATCCTCTAGTTTATTGTCAATTCAATATTTTCATCATTTCATGTTAGTGATTTTTTTTTGTAAGTGATATCCACCCGAGGTATATATGAATCGAAAGAGGGTATGTTCTTGTAATTGTTTCACAAGGGGGTTGTCGCCTCTACCAAGGGCGACTTTTGGATCGTAAAACGCATGTAGTGCAAACTAACCATATGATTTGAAAACCCATGAGAGGTAGCCCTTGGCAACGACGATTAGTATGTCGCGGAACTCATTTATATTTTTTGTCACTTTATATATTATTATTATTATTATTATTATTATTATTATTATTATTATTATTATTATTATTATTATTATTATTATATAACTAACATAAAATTATGTATGTTTATTATTAACTTGTTATATGCAATATATATTTGTTATGTTAATCATGATGTTATCCAGTTTTTAAATCTAGTCAACCAATGGACCGGTACGCCTCATTCCAAAAGGCTGAAACTATCTGCACCTTAGTATGTATATATTATAGAGTAAATTACTTTTTGAGTCCCTGTGTTTTAGTGGTTTTAACCACTTGAGTCCAAAATCAAAAAGTTTAACACACTGAGTCCCTAGCCATTTATTTTATAACGTTTTGAGTCCAATTTTGTTCATTTTATAACGATTTGAGTCCAAAAAATTGGACTCAAAAGGTTGAAATTTGGACTCAAAAGGACTCAAATGGTTAATGAAAATGCTTATAGGGACTCAGGTCGTTAAACTTTTTGCTTTCGGACTCAACTAGTTAAAACCACTAAAACACAGGGACTCAAAAAGTAATTTACCCTATATTATAACTTTTGTTTGTATGTACAAACTTATGCTTATATTGTATATATTATATTCAGTCATATTATATCTTTTGTTTGTATGTACAAACTTATAATATTATCGGTATAACGTTAACAATATAATATATTTGAACCGTATATACGTCTATCAAAAGATTTTTTCGGTATATAATATTATCGGTGTAACATTAACAGTTATATATTTTAAGCGATTTAACGTTGGAACGGGGTGAGAATTTATACCACAAATACACTAAATGACCAAAAAAATTCTGAAAGAAAAAACTGATGCCTCAATCCTACCAAAATGGCCCAAAAAATTCTGATGGTTTATATACGTTGCGTATAGCTCTATACGCAGCGTATATAAACCCTTGTTTTCTGTGCAATAATTGTTGATAAGGCTCTGAAATCCATGGTTTATATTTATTTTTTTGAAAATTAAACTTCATTAAAAAACCTCCGACCCAATTGGGCAAAAGGCCAATCCATGGTTTATATACGCTGCGTATAGGTCTTTACACAACGTAGGTAAAGGTAGGGTTTGTTAGGGTTTGGTATGCAAATAGGCAACATGGTGTGCCAATATACACACCCTTCCAAAATCATTGTTTTCTAACATATTATGCATTAATTGTATGAAGAATATTATATGCATCGTATATTTCAATGATCAAATATTTGGATAAACCGGTTCATACACAAAGAGCTCAGATATATACTTGTATTAGAATATTTATGGTTTTTTTATCTTGATGATGAATTTAGCACTTGTGAGATCTGTGGTTCTGGGGTGAAAAATGTTGAAGCAATGGCGCCGAATGTTGCATCTCAGCAGACACAGGATGTAAACCGTGTTGATATGGAAAGTCAGGTTGTTGAGGAATTGGGACCTATTTTCGAGCCTGGAAGTGAAAGTGCCTTAATGAGTGAACACGAGTTTGTGTTAGTCCTGCTTTGTTGCACAATTATCGCGTTTATGATTTCCGTGCTGGTTTACTTCAACAATTTGCACTAAACCGTGCATGTTTGTTCAAGAGAGAACTGAATTTGGATTGTTGTTGTTGGTGTGAAAATTGTTGTTCAATTGGCGAAACATAAGTATGTTTTCTAAGTGTGTAGAAAATCAAAAATAAACCTGGAGAGAAATTGTGTTGATTTGTTGAAACTTTGCAGTTGCTAAATAAAAGAACAAGGTTCTATGCCATTTCAAAATAGAGACTATGCATGATGCACAAGGAAAATGGCTTTTTTTGCTCAAAATAAAACTAATAAAATACTCTCTTTATTTGTGTGGGAAATATGGTACAACACTATATGTAAAAGGTATTGTATTGTAATATATATAAAAAATACAATTTTGCATGAATAAATCTAATTTTTTTAAGGCAAAGTTTATAACAATGCCACACCTTGTTAGCAAACCACTAACAGTGAAAAACCCAAAAACAATTACATGTTTAGAAGCAATTTTTTCATCTACTCTGGCCAACTAACCTTGCATTTAGAATTACGACTTGAAAACCACAAAAATGACAAAGAAACAAAGGAATCAGATAAAAAATGATGATGCCCATTTTTCTTATCGAAGAGATCTTCATTCCAATCTCTCCAAGTGATCCACCAAGTCATAAAAATGATAGCTTAATCAAAAGTTTCTTTTGTTTAGTAACGACAAACAAGTCCAGCCAATCTATCAACACATTAGGGCATCTCGAAACCGAAAGCATAATGTCTAACCATCTCCCAGTAGCATCCCATAGTCTCGAAACAACATTAATGATCAATTCACCAGTCATGAATTAGCTAGGTATCCTTTTCAAACATCAAATAAATAACAACTAACTATCAAATTGTTACCAAGGAATATCAAATACGTATGGTTATTCAATCTGTACTATTAAACACATACCATTAATTAATATTAAACACATATCATTAGTAAATCTTAAACACGTATCGTCAATAAATCAGTAATATTTAACACGTATCATCAATCAATTAACAATATACAACCCATAGTATCAATCAAGTACTTTGGTTTGTAAATCTTTAGAAGTTTTATGAATATTCGTCTAACGCATTTAAAACTGTGAAAACAGACATCTAGAACTCACCTTAGCCTTTGCTACTATCAATTGTTTAGTTCGGTTAACTTGCATAGCCTTAAAGCTTCAAATCGGGTAACTAATTTGTAACATACATACTACTATAATATTCCCTAACTTTGTTATTATTCATAATTAGGGTATCATTTCATCTTATTGGATATCATTCCATTTTTGTCTGTTTATAATAAAAGCAAATGTCTTTCACGTTTTGACCTTCCGTTAATCACGTGTGACTGATTTCTATACCCATAACAAATCTGGAATGCATTATCCTTTAAAACATGATCTTTAGTTCTAACAAAAATCGGACAGAGTCATGTTTGTTTTTGTCTAAAACCAGATGATTCAGATTGTCTATTCCCATCATCACGTCATCATTAGCAATCAATAATTTCTCATAAATCACAATCTATAATTGCATGCTAGATCGTACAAAAATCATTGTATTTAACAAACCCAAAATACAGATATAATAATTCATTATAATCGTGTCCGCAAAACATACTTAAACGTCATCCCTGCAATTTTTTGTCCCGGCCCAATATAGTAAAAATAAGTGCGTAATAGGTTTTATGAGGTTATACCATCGCGTCGGTTCCGTTTAAAGCCTAAATGTGTAGCAACCAGGAGTGATGGTACAAGTTGACTACAACATGGCTAAACAAACTCCAAGCGAGGAATTTCAAGAACCCAAGGATTCATCTCCTTGATCTGGTCATAACCCATTGGTCGTTTTATGAATCCATCCACGGATTCGCTACCGGAAATGAAACAGTTGGCCGGAATCCTACATATTGGTAGTTAAACTTCATCCTTTTAGCCGGGTTTTTTGTAGCCACTATTCGAATCATGAGAAACTTGTTTGAAGCACAAGCCCCAATTTTTAATGTCGTCGGAGGAATCAATTTGGTCGGAACCCTTGGAAACTTGTTGGATTAGAAACCAACTACACCATAAACCACCAAACGACGATTACATGCTAATAGGGTGCAAATCAAAATTTCCCTTGGTTGGATTTAGGCTCTAGGTGGTCTCCGGACACGCGACCAAAACCGTTGAAAGACAGTTGCCGCCTCAGCTTCTTGTTGCTGGAAAAATGCGACTACTAGGCTACGATCACTATCTAAAGCCCTTAGCCACCCTTCTTTAGCCGCTGGATCTTCCCTTTTCATTGGAATCGTGACCTAGACATCCACACCCTCTTCCTGTCGTTGTCTACTTCGTTTACCGCTGCCACCCGCGCTTCAACGCTGCCGCCTGGACTGAAATCGCCGGCGGTGGTCCTTTTCAGACTCCAAAACCGACGGGATTTCTTTCCAAAACCAATTTTCATTCGTACATTAACATAACATTTACTTAACATAATTCCTACTAAATTCACATAGAATTACCATGATTTCATACACGACTCCCGCACTTATAACCATCTAACATGCCTCCTTATCAATTATCTTCCTACCTCATAAACCCATTCATTAAGTTTCCTATCTATAACAATTATGATTCTTTTCATAACATTAAATATAGTATAACACCACATTTTATTCAGTTCATTTTTATTACACCATAAGCAATCAAAAGTCCAAATTCTTGAACATGGATTCTCACATCAAAATCTTCAATTGAGATGTTTACATCATTATTAACACTAGATAGTGCATTTAAACACGAATCCAACCATCCAATCCATTCAATTTACCCAATTAAGGGTAATTCATCATAACCCACCAAGAACTTCAACCAAGAAGGTTTAAGAAATAAATTGGATACTTACTTGATATTTAAAAGGTAATGAACACCTTGAAATTCACGGATTATCGATGCAGATTCGAATCCATCCTCTTCTTCTTCCTCATTTGATTCACAAGAACACACACATAAGTGTGTGTGTGTGTGTGTGTCGAGCTATTCTCCCCACCCTTTTACAGACCTTTTAATTTGTTTTGTAGTATAACACAACTGGTCCATGTATCTTCTTTCATTCTTTCCACTTAACACACAAACTAACTAGGTTACTTAATCTAGTTAATTTATTTCATACGGAGAGTTAGCAGGCACCGCATTTAGCAAGATGTCGGATTGGGGCATTACACTTAGGGTCTTAACCCTCCTTAACTCTACCTAGGTGCCACATCACTCAGTTTCCCCATTTCACTTCACTTCACCTCAAGGAAATAGTTTAATCCCGTTAACTCCACCTAACTCTCTTTTTTAGTGGCATGGATATAGAAAAGGAAAACAAATTGTTTAAATATAATAACATCACGTTAACATACTAACAAACAATCCTTTTAACGCCCCTTAACACAAGAAGAGAGTGGTGTGCAATACCGGTTAACATGTCATGTCACTGGTAACTCCTCGAGTGTTAAGGTACACCTCAAGGCCTTGGCTCTTAATCATATGGATGGATAAATATGTGAAATCATTGATCAATGTTTATTTATGGTGATCATTGATTCTATCTCTGGGTTAAGTGTGCATGCTATAACTAACATTTGTATGTGTAATTAAATTCTTCGTCATTAAGTTACATGTTAATTGATCATGACTTGCCATTAGAAATGGCATCAGGGTTATGAATCAATAGTTTTCAAATGACAAATGTGCACACGTTTGTGATATTGAACAACTTCTATTATAACTAGAAGAGTTTACTATACCGTGTTTTTCTTTTCTTGCGTAATTTTACTTTCTAGGTGTATGTTTTTGTTCTATGTTATAGTTTCTTGCTACCCTATTGTTCTAATAAAAGCTTGCCATTATAGATATTAGAACACGATATTCATTATATGTTCTTAAAGCTTAAATTGTGATAGTATAATGAATAGCTTCAAGCAAAAACTCTAGTAGTTAAAGGTTCAGAAAACTATAACAGAAAAACATTCTAAAGTAAAAAATCACTATCCAACATAATCAATCACTCCAATAAAAAGGTAACGAGTCTAGGTAGATAACGCCATCTGATCGTTCATGTCCAGTTATTTATTCGCATTACATAGTTTAAATAGTTTAGATAATCAATGAGGTGAGTTAAACATACCCCCTTAGTTACTTGTCATACCCCACCCTCTGGAAATCACTTTAAAAGCTCTAGATTTACTCCTTACAAAAATCATTACTTTTTTAAGTGAAATTAGTTAATAAGATATAAAACTTGTCAAGTTACATCATTACTTTTAAAAAGATATTTTTTATAAAAAAAAAAAAATCCCATTAGATGGTCTACATATATACTTATAAAAAAAGGTTGTTTTTAAAAATAAAAAATATCTCATATTGAGAAAAGGTCTACATAAATATTGTTAATAGGTTTTTTTCTTTGAAAAAACATTCTAGTACTGATAAAAGGTTTACTTAAATATTGACGTAACATAAAATATTTTTTATTAGCTGTTCTGCGTAACATAAGTTTTTAGGTAAAACTAATTGTGAAATTAGCAGCGTACGGTAGAAAAGAGGTATTTAGAGATAAACAGAAGAATTATTTTTCATGAAAGAAAAAAAGTAAAAGGTTTAAATTGCATTTTTCTTTAACCTGGGGCATAACAAGTAAAATTAATGTAAAAGGGGATATGTTTATCAGCTGTATCTTGAACTTAACAGTCTATAGATTTTATTTGATACTTTTGTTCTGGTATATTACGTGGAGATTCAATTTTTGGTATAAGACGAATAAAATTAATCATTCAATCTTTTATATATAGTATCTCCCGTCGTCAAAGTTAAACAAAAATAAACCACTTTTGAAATTTTATAGTTTGTTAGTTATTAGAAATAATATTAGTAGACTTAATTTTTTTTTGTTAGTTTCTTTGAAATAATACTAGGTTATAACCCCGTGTATTACACGGGTTAAGTAGATAAAAAATCAAATGGTTAATAACGAATATTTAACAATTATAAAACGATATTTTTAAAATGCTTTTTTGATATCCAAACAAAATTATGTGTCATGTATGATAAAAATTTGTGATGTTTGTAAAGTTTATAAATATGAAAGCATTTGAACCATCGATTAGACGACAGACTTTATCATCGAATTTCTCACGAGTTTTAACAGTCATGTGAACATACATTTAATAACCAAAGTTTTATTTAAATAATAGTGGTCTTAATTTATTAGTTTTTAAAAAATGTTGAAATGTCCACATTAGGCCTATAGCAATTATCCAATTAGATAAACTTATGAAAAATGTAAATTTAAGAGTAAAATGCACGGATAGTCCCTGTGGTTTTGTAAAATAACACCTATAGTCCCTAACTTTTGTAAAATGCATGAAGAAGGCGTGTATCGATGAGGGAGTTGGAGGTGGTGAAGGCGAGGGTGGGGTGGGGCCACTTGAGTTAACTTTATCCTTTAATATTTTAATATTTTTAATATAGTAAGGGTATTAAAGTCATTTCACACTCAATTAACTGAGAAAACTAACCCTCATCCACTCCAGGGACTATCCGAGTAACAAACTGTCAAACCACAGGGAGCACCGATGTAATTTCTAAAAGTTGGAGACTATAAATGTTATTTTACAAAACCACAGGGACCATCCGTGCATTTTACTCTAAATTTAATAATTTAAATTAAATAATAATTATCTTACAATTAAGGAATTAAGATATAATTTCTAACCTAGTAGTTAATATAAATAAATAATAAGATATTTTATGAAACTTTATCCGTAATTTTTTAAATGTTTGAAACATATTAAATTTAATAATTTAAATTAAATAATAATTATATATAATTAATGATTAACTTACAAAATCTTATTTTCTGTTTTAGTTTTTGTTACTTGATGCTTGCTAACGGCAATGCTATGGCCTAGGCTATCGCATTATCCGATAATGTTTTTTCTTTAGGTGTTTGCGTTATAATTTTGTATGGTTTAAGTATCACACAATTTGGTTAAACTTAAAAATAGAATATATACAGGCATACATTGCTAATAATTTATTCTGTTGATGGTTTCTTTACTTGATAATTCAACAAAACTCTAGGTTATTTTTAATCGTAGACATGACATGGTAATGTTTTTTAACATTAGTTGTAAATAAATAATAAGATATTTTATGAAACTTTATCCGTAATTTTTTAAATGTTTGAAACATATTGAATTTAATAATTTAAATTAAATAATAATTATATATAATTAATGATGGTCTAGAAATAATGACAAGTGTCCAAAGTTAGTTTCTTTTATT
This sequence comes from Helianthus annuus, assembly GCF_002127325.2. Taxonomy (NCBI): domain Eukaryota; kingdom Viridiplantae; phylum Streptophyta; class Magnoliopsida; order Asterales; family Asteraceae; genus Helianthus; species Helianthus annuus. The sequence goes on along the minus strand of NC_035440.2, from coordinate 165,347,390 downwards.
ATAGTAGATAGATTAGTTGACTTATTATTATTATTATTATTATTATTATTATTATTATTATTATTTGATAAATGATGCTTAATTAGGATGGACAAAAGTTGGCCCATCGATCCACTAAAGAAAGGCACGTATAGTTGTTAGCTCGCAAATATAATTGTAAAAACAAATACATTACTAAAATTTGTTTTAAGAAAAATAGCATATGAAAAACTAGCGTAACATGTGAAAAGGTTGAAACTATGGATGATATATTAAGATGGTATAACCATTGAAACTGTGGATATTAAGATGGTATAACATATCTTCCCATCGTATAAGTGTATGGTTGTATGTGTGATGATTTTATTATTTTTTTTCACCGTCACATTAAAAATTGATTTGGCCCCACACATAACTCACTCCACTTTTTCCTTCACGCCTCACCATCTTCACGACTCACACGCCCATAGAGGGGTGGTGTGCAACCCCCTTAACACCTCAAGCCCATTCCACATCTAGGATGTTATCGCATTACAAATAGTCTAAATTATGATGGCCATATAAAAAATGACTGATAGTCACTGCCACGTAGACATGAACTCTTACTTTTTTTTTTCACTTTTTTGTGTGTATTAATTTCACATAGAAACTTAACTAAAAAAACTAAAACAAAAAAAAAATGTTGAAACATGATTAGTCCAAACGACCCCACACATGATACACTCAACTTTTTCCTTCAAGCCTCACCATCTTCATGCTTCACACATGCCCATTGAGGGGTGGTCATGTGCAACACCCTTAACACCTCAAGGTCATGCCAGATGACATGGATGTTACCGCATTACACATAGCCTAAACTATGATGGTCGATCATGTGAGAAATAAGATGTATGTAGCTAACCATTAGCAAACACACACGACACTAACCATTATAATTTATGAGTCATGAATAACTTGATGTGCTTAAACAAATTTTTAAACTTTCTTTTAATTCTAAAAAAAATATATAATTATTCTGTTATGTCTACACTTTTTGCACTTTTTCAGGCTCCTCCACGTAGGCATAATCTCTCTATATATATGATCATGTAGAAAACTAAAAAAAATAGATTCAGGGCTCACACTTTCACTTCATCTGCCCATTAGGATTCCTTTTGTCACTTTCACATGTCGTCTGTTGCTGAAGAGGTTGATATGTCAGAAAAACAATGCAGAATTTGCTATCTGAGTGTAGATGGAGGTGACGATGAGGTGGTGGATGAGGTTATGGAATTGGGGTGTGACTGCAAAGATGATCTGGCTATTGTTCATAAGGAATGTGCACTAACTTGGTTCATGATCAAGGGAGATTTGTGAGTTTTTGATCTTTCTATACATCCTCCTTTAGTTTATTGTTAATTCAATGTTTTCATGTTAGTGAATTCTTTTTTGTAAGTGATATCCACACAAGATATGAATCGCAAGAGGTAGCCCTTGTCAACAACGATTTCTGTATTTCTACATTTGACTGCAATGAGAGATCGCTCGTGGTAGGGGCGATTTCTGTAAGCCTATTACGTCTTATTTGAGTTAGCTAAGGCAAACATTTTGAGACCAAGAAACCGCCCTTGGTAGAGGCGATAACGTCTCCCCCTTGTGAAACAATTACAAGAAAATAGTCTCTTGTGATCCATGTATTGGATGGAATATGGATACCCATTTAGAAAAGAAGAAAAAACACCTATATATGGGTATGCTTGCATTTACGTGTGTTTGTATATAATGTAACATAAAAACATTGTATCCTATGTTAAAAAAAATCTTAAAACTAAAAAATCAATTTCATTTTCATTATTTATTAAAAAGACAATATTAAAGCACATACGAATGTCTAAAATGTACATGTCTTTGAATTTTTATTAGAAATATAGTTAGTAAACTCTTAAATTGGTTTAGTTATGATGGTATAATTTTTATTTTTTTGAAAAAATATTGAATATAACTTTATCATATTTTGAGAAATTTAAGTGTTAACAAGTTACAACTTAAATAAAAAAAAGTAAAAAGACATACGTAGAGACTTAAAAGAATAAAAAACTAATTTACTAGCACTTTTACATATATATATCTTTTAATAGTTAAATTTTTCATTAAATATATGAAATAAAAGTAGTTTTTTATGGTATTGATCCTAAAAGAATAACAATTTCGTTTTATTTATTTAAAAATCAAAATTGTTAGTGAAATATATAACAAAATACAACAATTTGGTTTTAGTACATATTATTGTTTCTCATGAAACTCACTTAATTGTTTTTCCATATAAATTTAGCTTTGAGTTTTTCATGGAGTTAACTACATAAAACATGTCGTCGTTTTCCTCCAGATTTAAGTTTTCATGGAACTCATTTATACTTTTTCCCCTTTTAAGTTTAAGTTCGAGTTTCGTTGAGTTAACTACATAAAATTGTTTGTCGTTTTTCAGTTCGAGTTTCGTTGAGTTAACTACATAAAATTGTTTGTCGATTTCCTCAAAATTCGGGTCTAAGTGATGGAACAATGGAAGACATTAATTTGTCGGGTCAATTGTAGGCATGTAGTTTCTAAGACTGGAGTATAATATCTTCATTGACCTAGGCTAAATCAAGAAATACATCAACTTGGTTTTAATGCATATTATTATTTGTCATGGAACTCGTTTATACTTTTATTCCTTTTAACTTTAAGTTCGAGTTTACATAAAATTTGCCATTGATTTCTTCGAAATTTGAGTAACTAATTATCTTAAGCAGTGATTTTAAACTCGATCCGAACTGGAACTAGCAAGGTGAAGTTTAATAGCTGGTTTAAAGGATTTTTCTAGTCAGTTCAAAAAATTTACATCCCATCGATCAAATATAGGACCATATATATGTTAACACAAATATGTGTTTACAAACCATCCTAACTGGATGTTGAATAATATTTGGATGAAAATAATAAGTCATGCCAACTATAGAATACTTATATAAAACTAGTTATATTTATTATTATTATTATGTATATTTATTATTAAATTCTTATATGTAATATATATATATATATATTATTAAATTAAGAGAACTAGATTTTAATAATCTCACTCAGAGGTGGTTTGTCAATATTAGACCCACTTATAAATATTGTGTTTGGCAGTCTCACCTTTTAAAAAAAATTTATCACTGCACGGCCGTTTTGAGGTACGTTTTACATCAATCGACTCATATCCTTATTCTCATAAAAAGCTCTAAAACATCAGTTTGAAATTCAGAAAGAAACTTAACTCCAATAAGTTTTTTTTAACGGATGTGCAGTGTGAAAAAAATATTTAAAAGGTGAACTGACACTTACAATATTCAAAAGTGGGTCTAATATTGATCAACCGTCTATAGGTGGGATTATTAAAATGTAATTTCCCTTAAAGTAATAATGATGGCATCAAGTTGTTAAATCTGGACTGGTAAGTTTGGTTCCGAAAAGATTGTTTTCTAACATATTATAACATTAATTGTATGAAGAAAATTATATACAACATATATTTCAATGATCGAATATTTTAATAAACCGGTTTACACACAAAGAGTACAAATATATACCTGTATTAGAATATTTATGTTTTCTAATCTTGATGATAAATTTAGCACCTGTGAGATCTGTGGTTCCAAAGCGCAAAATGTTGAAGAAATAGCGCCGAATGTTGCACCTCAACAGCAGACACAGGATGTAAACCATGTTGGTGTCGAACTTCAGGTTGTTGAAGAAGCTGGACCTATTTTCGAGCCACAAAGTGAAAGAGTCTTCAGGATGGAACACAAGTTCTTGTTAGTCCTGCTTTGCTTGACGGTTATCGCCTTTATCATTTCTATGCTGGTTCACTTCAACAAGTTGCACTGAACTGCGTATCTTTGATCAAGTGAGAATTGAATTTGAATTGTTGTTGTTCGTTTGAAAATTGTTGTTCATTTGAAATGTTATGTATAACTCATGGGTGTGTTTTCTAAATGCGTTGTCAAGTATGTTGAAAACCTATAATTGGCCAAAGTTTTAAACCGAGAGGAAACTTGTGTTGGTTTGTCGAAACTTTGCAGTAGCTAATAAAAGAACAAGGTTCTATACCATATCAAAATAGAGAATATGCATGATGCACGTTTGCAAGGAAAATAAAATTACTTATTTATTAAAATTATAAAAATACTCTCTATGTGGAAAATATAGTACATCACTATAAGTAAAAGGTATTGTAATATATATATATATATATATAAATACAATTTTGCATGAATAAACCTAATTTTTTCAAAGGCAAACTTTATAACGTCACACCCCGTTAGCATATCACTAACGCCAAAAAAAAACTAAAAACAATTACATGTTTAGAAGCAGATTTTTAGTCCACTGTGTCCAACTAATCTTACAATTAGAATTATGACTTGAAAACCACAAAAATGACAAATAAACAATGGAATCAAATAAAGAATGGTGATGCCCATTTCCCCTACCAAATAGATCTTCATTCCGAGTTCTCAAAATAACCCATCGAGTTGTAAAAATGATAGCTACAATCAAAAATTTATTCGGTAGTAGTGCAAGTCCAGCAATTCGAAACCGGAAGCATAATGTCTAACCATCTCCCAATAGCATTCCACGGTCTTGAAACAACATTACAATTCCTAAAAACATGCTCTAGAAATTCCACCGACTTAGAATACACCAGACAAACTATCAAAGGAATATCCAAACCTTTCTTACTAAGGCAAACTATCAAAGGAATATCCAACTACATGCTCTAGAGATTCCATCGACATAGAACACATCAGATAACTATCAAAGGAATATCAAACCTTTCTTACTAAAGATTTAATCTAGTAGGAAGACGATCCATCATAATTCTCCACACTTGAATATTAACTTTCTTAGGGACGAAGCTATTCCATCTTGTTCTCCGGTCCCTGTCGAGAATAGAGAATCGATCAATATGTTTTCGAATACATTTAACTAAAATCGATCATCGAAATCTAAATCCCAAGTCCATTTGTAAAAAGACTCACTTAAAGAAACATTTTCTAGAATCACCTTAAGATCAGAAAGTTGCAAGTACTCATCCATCCCCTTGGATTGCGCCGCCAATCCCATACCACACCGAACTCGTCAAACAGTCTCGAACACATACATTTTTTTGTTAGTTATATCGATGGATGTTTATGTTTAATCATCTTCTATATATATTTTTGTTTGTTGTGATCATTGATTCTATTTGTGGGTTAACTATGCATGTTATAATTAACATTCTATGTGTAACTACTATCTTCAAGATTGAGTGACATGTTAAGTAATCATGACTTGACATTAGAAATGGTGTATGGGTAATGAATAATTATTTTTCAAATGTCAAATGTGAATACATTTCTGATATCGAACAACTTCTACCATAAAAAAAGAAGAGTTTATTGTGCTTTTTAATGACGTAATTTTACTTTCTTTTAAGTGTATATCTTTGTTCTTTGTTCTAATTTATTGCTAGCCTATTGTTCTAATTAAAACTTATCGTTAGAAAAACAAAACGCTGGTGTTATCTAGAAAACATCACAACCTCACAATGTACCTTCATAATTGTGAGCGCAGCCTTGAAGATTTGTTCAGCTCCTAGCCAACATACGAAAGTTCATGGACAATTTGGATCTTCATGGTCATGTGAAAACATCAAATCATAAATTAAGTTTCATTCACAGCCTATCTTCACAATCGTTAAGTCTGCCTACTTTTGTTACACATAAGGATGGAGGTGATAAAGACTAAAGAGGCGGTTTCAAGGTGATACTAAAAAAATAATAACGCAAGTATCTGAGAGATTAGATACCATTCCTACTTCTTCATTCATGGGTTTGATTATACGACTTACAATAAAATCATGCGTATTGTTTTTATTTTTTGTTTGATTTCTTACTAAATGATAGTGAACCTTAATAAATGGATGGTTGGTTACATTTGTTTTAGTTAGTTATATGGATGAATTTAAATTGTTTAATCGTTGATCTATATATGTTTGTTTATTGTAATCATGGATTTTGTTAGTTATATGGTTAGGTATTCATGTTATAACTAACATCTCTACTTGTAATTAATTTATTCATGATTAAGTGACATGTTAATTAATCATGGCTTGGCAATAGAAATGGTGTCCAAGTTAAGAGTACTATTTTTTTTCAAATGACACACGTGCATGCATTTGTGATGTCGAACAACTTCTACCATAACGTAAAAATAGTTTATTGCGCTTATGTTCTCTTACATAATTTTACTTTCTTTTAAGTGTATTTCTTTGTTTCCTATTCTAGTTTTTTGCTAGCCTATTGTTCTAATAAAGCCCGAAAAGAACTAGTGCTATCTTAATAACATCACAGCCTCACAATTCACCTTCATAATTGTGAACAAAACCATGAAGATTTGTTCAAATCCTAACCGACATATGGAGTTCACTGAGTGTTTGGATCTCTATGGTCATGTAAAACATTAAATCATGAATTAAGTATTCTTTCACAACCCATCTTTAGAATCATGAAGTCTGCCTACTCTTGTTACACGTAAGGACAAAAGTGCTAAAGACAAAAGAGGCAGTTTCAAGGCGATACTAAAAAGGAAAATAATGCAAGTATCAAAGAGAGATTCAATTACCTTCCTAATTCTTCAATCACGAGTTTGATTAAATATTATAGTAAAATCATGAGTATTGTTTCTATTGTTTGTTTGATTTCTCACTAAATGGATATGTATATACTTAAATGATAGTGAGCCCTAATAAATGGAGGGTTGGTTATGTTTTCTTTTTTCTTAGTTATGTGGATGTATTTAATATGTTTAATCATTGATCTATATATATTTGTTTATTGTGATCGTTAATTTTATTTAAGGGTTAAGTATTCATGTTATAACTAGATTTGCTATGTGTAATTTATTCCATCGTGATTAAATGACATGTTAATTGATCATGACTTAACAACATAAATGGTGTTCGGTTTTGTATTTTCTTTTCAAATGATAAACGTGCATGCATTTGTGATATCGAACAAATTCTACCATAATAAAAAAGGAGTTTATTGTGCGTATGTTCTCTTAAGTAGTTTTAATTTCTATGAAGTGTTTCCTTATGCTAGTTTATTGCTAGCCAATTGTTCTAATAAAATTTGCCCTAAACAAAACAAAAGGCTTGGTGCCAACTAGAAAACATCACAACCTTACAATTCAGCTTCACAATCTTGAGCGCAACCATGAAGATTTGTTCAATTTTTAACCGATATATGGAAGTTCATTGGGAGTTTGTATCTTCATGGTCATGTAAAACATAAAAACATGAATTAAGTTTCTTTCGCAACCTATCTTCACAATCCTAAAGTCTGCCTTCTCTTGTTACACGTGAGGATCGAGGTTTGAAAGACTAAATATGTAGTTTCATGGTGATACAAAAAGGTAAATAACACAAGGATTAGTGAGATTCGATTCCCTTCCTAATTTTTTCAATCCACCAGTTTGATTACATGTTTCATACTATAATCATGCCTATTGTTTCTATTATTTATGTTTGATTTTGCACTAAACTGCCTTGAATATACTTAAATGATGTGAACCGTAGTAAATGGATGGTTAGATTTGCTTATTTGTGAGTTATATGGTAAATACTTATTTTTAAACATTAATCTATGTTTATTGTAAATACTTATTTTTAACATTAATCTATGTTTATTTATTATGACCGTTGTTTCTCTTTGTAGGTTAAGTGTGTAAGTTATTACTAACATTTGTATGTGTAATTACTTTCTTCATGATTAAGTATCATGCTAATTGATCATGACTTGACATTAGAAATGTAGTCTGAGTTATAAATCAGTATTTTTCAAATGACAAATGTGCATGCATTTGTGATATCAAAACAACTTCTACCATAACTAAAGAGTTTATTGTGCTTTTGTTCTCTGGCGTAATTTCACTTTCTTTTAAGTGTGTGTCTTTGTTCCCTATGCTAGTTTCTTGCTAGCCTATTGTTCTAATAAAAACTTGTCGTTACAAAAACAAAAACTCTAGTGTTATTTGAAAATCATTACAACTGCACAACTCAAATTCACAATCATGAACGCAACTATGAAGATTTATTTAACTCCTAACATGGAAAGTTCATGGAGAAATTGGATCTTCATGGTCATATTAAACTTCAAATCATGAATTAAATTTCTTTCACAACCCATCTTCACAATCGTGAAGTCCGATTAATCTTTTTGCACCTAAAGATCGAGGTGCTAAAGACTACTCCACCCACCAGGACTCAAACTCACAAGCTCTAGGGGAGGGGGTACCTTTTAACACACCAAGTCAGCATTGGGCTAAATGCCCTTTGGTTCTGAATCAATATTCTTCATGTTAAGTGACATGTTAATGATCATGACTTGATATTAGAAATGGCATCAGGACTACGAATCAATATTTTTCAAATGACAAATGTACATGCATTTGTGATATTGAACAAGTTCTACCGTTCTCTGACCTAATTTTACCTTCTTATATATAAGTGTATGTCTTTGTTCCTTGTGCTATTTTCTTTCTAGTCTATTGGTCTAGTAAAAGCTTGTGATTGAGAAATCTAATAATACTTGTGAAAAGGAAGTTGTAGATTATTAGAACATGAAATTCGTTTTAATATCTTAAAGCTTAAATTGCGATAGTAAGTTATGAATAGATTCAAGCAAACTTTCCGGCAGTTAAAGGATTAGTAATAGGAAAACATTTATATAGTATTAATTTGTAACATTTGTGTGCATCGGGGTTTGTATGTTGTGTTTATTTGGTTGATGTGTTGGTGCGACATGTGGCTATAATTTCTCTTGCCACCGAACTCAATTTTGGGGTTTTAAAACCCTAACACTTTTTTCACTTTAACCCAATATGTCTCTGTCTTCCTTCTTCTCTACCAGTGATCGAAGGTAGGTGTTTGTGTGGGAACTTTTAATAGTGATGATCGAAGTTTGTTGTTTGTTTGTCTTTGGTGTTTTTGGCTGAAATAAAAACAACTGAAATAAAAAAACCACCGGATATACAAAGGAAACTGCTGGAAAGCCAAACTCTTGGAGAATCCAGTACTTTTGGCTTCCAGCTCTTTAGCCTTCGATTGTTGACTTGTTAACCAGCACTTGTCCTAAACTTTGACTTGTTGACCAACTCTTTCTCATTTCAACACTTTTACTTGTTCTTCTAGCTCTTTTGATCCCAGTAGTTCTTTTACACTAGTTTGGTGATTGTTTGTGAAGCTTTCAAGGGGGAACTTCTGGTACTTGATTCTAGCAGAAAACTTATTTCATGGGCTAAGGAAGATGGTTACTTTGGGTTTTGGCTTTGATCAGCAGCATATCTTATATAACCCAACATGTCATTTGTAGCCAAACCTAACGCTTAGGATGCAAACGAGTTGAGCCCGAGCTCGACAATGCTCGAGCTCTACTAACTTATGAGAGCTCGAGCCGGCTCGAGCCGGTTCGAGCTTTATTTTCAAAGCTCGAATTCAGCTCGTTGGTGGTTTCTCAAACTTGAGCTCGACTCGTTTATGATCTATTAATTAATGCATTAGATTTAAAAAATATATATATCTAAATAATACTCGTTTAGGCTCGCGAGCTCGATAAGTGAAGCTCGAACTCGTTTGCTAAACAAGCTTACTTTTAGGTTGGGGCTTGGCTCGTAAACTTAAATAAGTTCGGCTCGTTTACTAGTAAACTTTAAATAAGAGGTAAATACTAATAAATATTAATAAAACCTAATATTACATTAAGGCTCAACGAGCCTGACGAGCTTCACATGCTAGGCTCGAGCTCGGCTCAATAAATAAACAATCTCTATTTTAGGCTCAAGCTCGGACCGGGCTCGATAAGGCTCGACTCATTTCGAGATTTTTCTCGAGCCAATCTCGAGTAGCTTGCGAGCCGTTTGGCTCGTTTGCATCCCTAGCAACACAATATATAATATATATAGGGGTGAATTCATTGGGGAACCACAAAAAAATGGGGAACGGGGGAAGGATATTAAAAGATGGGATTTCGTCACCAAAGTTGGACGACGGCGAAAGGAATGTCGATATTCAGGCAAGATTTGGCAGTGGTAACGACATAGAGGGAGTAGGAGAGAGAAAGAAGTAAAAAAGAACAATCCTTAGGCTCTAATAGCTTATAGAGTATTGAAAACTATGTTGTGTATATTGATCAACTACTTATACTGCTTAACGAAGTCTAATTAAAACATAACTCCTAGTTAGACTAAAGAAAAGTAAAACAAATCTCATTTACATGAAAAAACTATAACTAATGTATTATATCTTATACCCCCTCAATAGTTTCTTTTATGAGAAGAGATGAGACGTTTTACTAAATGAAAAACAATGAAGATGCTAACATAAGACGATGCAGATAAATTCAGAAAAGAAAGAAAAAGTGACTAAAACTTAAACGGTATGAAAAAATTGTGGTAGCTAACAACAACAGATCTGTGACCATAGTGACGACACGACTTCACCTGCAATAAGCATGACAATAATGAGAGGAACTATGAGTATAATAACATGATCTTTGATTTTGTCTAATGTTAAAAACATACGTTTGTGTCCCTAGGAAATAAGAAAATGGAGAATATGACATAGGAAAGATGATTGACAACAATGCAAGATCTAGTGACAAAGAGAGAGTGAGAAACATAAAACTAGGGCTGACAATTTTAGACACGTACACGAATACAAGACACGAATCCACATGAAGTTAACATGTATCATGTATGCCTTTAACAGGTATTACACAGGTAGACACAAAAATACCTGTCAATTTTCACGTAATAAGAAATGTAATTTAGTGGGACAATGTGATTTGAAAACCAAATCTTATTACTTATCTCTCTAGTTTCCCTAACCCTTCTGGCCCGTTCCCATTCCAATGAACAAATTAACCAAAAAAAACCCTAAGGGTCTGTTTGGTATGGGGTAATGGAATAGATGAGAGAATGGAATGGAAGAGGTAAAGGATTGGACAACGGAATGAAACGGATCATTCCCTTCCATTGTGATGTTTGGTTACTCATATATGAGTAGAATGAATCATTACTTTGTACAATTTGATAAACAAAAAAAAGATGAACTAATGAAACACAATTATATTAAAAACGACAAAAATATAATTGCCTCAATAATAATAATAATATATTAATGATAAAAAAACTAATAATAGATTTTTGATATATATTAATATTAGTATGAATATTAAAAAATATAAATATAAATAAACCTATAAGTATAAATATAATAATAATAATAATAATAATAATAATAAGAGTTAATTACACAAATGGGTCTTGTGGTTTATACCTAATTTCGTCTTTAGGTACTAACTTTTTTTTTATAACAGGTTTAGGTTCTATGGTTTCAATTTTGTAACACCTTTGGGTACTAACACTAAAATTAGTTAATTAATGACTAAAATACCCTTGCATTTTTTTTAAGTTTATCAATGTAACACATGTGGGTACTAACACCTAATTTTATTTAAGTTTAAATCAATTTTACAAAATCTATTTATTTTTTTCATCTTTTTATTATATCCCTTAATTAACATAAAATCTATTTATTTTTTTATTTTCATATTTTTATTAATTTTCTTATCTAACATAAAATCTACTTGTTACACCAGTATTTTTTTAAATAGATTTTTTTAAATAGATTTTTTAAATAGATTTTTTTAAATAAAATCTACTAGCTATATAGTTTTATATAAATTATTTTTTTACTCGTTTTAAATAATATAAACCTTACTTGTTTTGAATTTTGGATTGAAATGATTGATAATAATAAATATCTTTCATGTAAAAAAATTTAAGCCTTTTTTAACTTCTTTTTTTGTTCATTTAAATTTTACTATTTTAGAAAGATATTTAATTTACATAAAACTATATAGCTAGGTATTTTAGATAAAACTATATTCCTAGATATTTTAGTTAAAACTAAAAAAATTTAAGCCTTTTTTTAACTCGTTTTTTTTTTGTAAAAAAAAAACTTTAATTTACATAAAACTATATAGCTAGTAGATTTTACTGGTGCAACTAGTAGATTTTATGTAAATTAAATATCTTTCTAAAATAGTAAAATGTAAATGAATAAAAAAACGAGTTAAAAATGGCTTACTTTTTTTTTTACATGAAAGATATTTATTATTATTATTATTATTATTATTATTATTATTATTATTATTATTATTATTATTATTATTATTATTATTATTATCAATCATATATATCCAAAATTGAAAACGAGTAAGGTTTACATTATTTAAAACGAGTAAGAAATATAATTTACATAAAAATATATAGCTAGTAGATGTTATTTAAAAAAATACTGGTGTAACAAGTAGATTTTATGTTAAATAAGAAATTTAATAAAAATATGAAAATAAAAATAATAAATAGACTTTATGTTAATTAAGAGATATAATAAAAAGATTAAAATAAAAAAATAAATAGATTTTGTAAAATTGATTTAAACTTAAATAAAATTAGGTCTTAGTACCCAAATGTGTTACATTGATAAACTTAAAAAAATGCAAGGGTATTTTAGTCATTAATTAACTAATTTTGGTGTTAGTACCTAAAGGTGTTACAAAATTGAAATCATAGAACCTAAACCTGTTAAAAAAAAGTTAGTACCAAAGACGAAATTATGTATAAACCACAGGACCCATTTGTGCAATTAACTATAATAATAATAATAATAATAATAATAATAATAATAATAATAATAATAATAATAATAATAATAATAACAACAACAACAACATACTTCTTCCATTCCTTGAAGGAATGGAAAAAAAACACCTACATACTAAGGAATGGAAATTATTATATTTGGAAGGGGTTACATTCCTTTGGAATGCTCCATTCCATTACCACATGATAACTAAACATGTTTTTTTTCATTCCATCAGGATAATCCATTCCATTACACCTTATATTTCTTCATACCAAACGCTACCTAATTCTTCCCTTCTCCAGCCCCACTCCCAGCGACACCACCCCAACCACCGGCCATCGAGAAGAAAGACCCATGTGAACTTTGAATTGAAGATTTGAGAAGAAAGATTCATGTGAACTTGCTTTTATGCATTATTTAAGCCTATTGTGAACTTTTGCCAACTTTTGATTTCACTAAACATGTTCCTAGATATGTACTTATTGAAACATTCTAAAACAAGTATTAACATGTAATTATCGTGTATATCTGTTAAAAAAATATTTCGTGTTCGTGTATGGAAAACTGGACACGAAACCTTATTCTGCCGTGTTCGTGTATGAGATTCCGCGTATCATGTATTATCGTATTCGTGTATTATTGTTAGAACATGTGAGATCGTTGGTACTTGTACTGGATTAGTTTAGTTGTAGTTTGTATGCCTTTTGAATGTTTAGGGGCTTGTTTTGTAATTATCTAGAAGTTATATTCCTGACCTAGTGTAGTTAAGATACCAGCAAATTTATAAATTTGCTGGTTAGTCAGGATACTAGTATATAAACCCCAAGCATTGTAACATTCTCAAGCTTTTGGCTCTTGGTGCAATAGAAGTGTTGTTTACATTCTTATTGAGCTTTGATCTGATTTCCAAGGTTGTGTATTGTTATATCTTTCTGTTTGGATTCAACACAACACTAGTTGTATTCATCAATCCATTAGCTTCACCTTCATCTTCATTCTTGATATTTCTTGACTATTCATAGTTCAAACACTTAATCAATAGGTGTTTTGGACTAAAACAACCAACCACTGTGATCCGGATACGTTTTGGGATCTACAATTTGGTATCAGAGCCTTTGTGCTCTTGGTTGTTGTGTTCTTGTTAAGATTTTTCATTGTTTTGAAGGTTTTTCATAGTTTCAAAGTTTTTCAAATTTTTGGGCTTAAAATGGATTGATTTGGTGCGTTTAATTGATAGGATGTTGTTAATACTCGGTTAGGGAGTTATTTTGGTCATTTTGGTGTATCAAAACATGGTTTTTGGGCTGTTTTTGAGTGATTAGAGGGTTTTAGTTCGTGATAAACCCTCTGGTTAGCGAAGATAACTTGAATACAGCGATGAATTTTTGAACATAGCGAAGATAATTTTGAACACAGCGAAGATAATCCTTGAACGTAGCGAACATAGCGATATTGTCTGAATCGCTGTGTGTTTCATCGCATAATCAGCAAATTAGCCGACTATCGTTCGAGCGAATTTGCTGATCATCAGCGATATAGTATCATTTGACCCATTAGCGATTTTATCGAAGGCGACTTCGAGAACCGTGCTAGCGAATCACAGCGTTCCTATCACGGTTTCCGGCAATTATAACCTAACACCGTTTAGTGTTTGATTTGTCAGCGTAGATAGCGTAGTTGTACGTGCAGGATCCAACGTCGTGTCAGCGAAGACAGCGGAGTCAGCGATCTAGTCAGCAATCTGGTCAGCGAAGATAGCGAACAAGTTATCGGAGATCATAATCAACATCGCTCGCCGGCGATTTTAACTAGTCTGTCAGCGAATTAAAGCCTGTTTCAGCACACGTTCCTCAAAAACTAAGAAAAATGTCGCTAAATCAACTAAGTCCAATCGCTCAAGCGGAACTTGAAACTGGAACCACAACTCGCCCACCAAAGTTGAAAGGAGCGGAAGATTTCAGCACTTGGAAAACACGCATTCAATCGTTCTTCGAGTACACGGATTACAATCTGTGGCTCTCCGTTACGGCCGGACCTCACGTTCCAACGGTAGTTAGAGGAGATGCAGTGGTTGCTAACAACGATGCTACCACCTTCACTGACGAAGACAAGGCCCTCATTCAACGTGATCGTCGTGCACACGCTGCTCTAACCATGGCTTTATCAACAAACGACTGCAACATGTTTGAAGAACACCGAACTGCAAATGCACTCTGGAATGCATTGATCGAGTACTATGAGGGAAATGAAGAACTGATCGAAAGCAAGAGAGATATGGTGCAGAAGCAATACGACATGTTTTGCGGAGTCCGTGGAGAGAGCTTGTCTGATCACATTAGCCGCTTCCTAAACATGATGACCAAAATGAAGAAAGCTGGAAATCCTGTAACCAATCGTGCTGCAATAAAGAAATTGCTTGACTCGCTCCCCAAGGAATGGAGCCTGCAGTGTATGATGATCAAGAAGGATTTCCTCAACAATCCTAATCCTGTTACTCTGTCAGATCTGATCAACACCCTAAGGGCATTTGAAATGGATGTTAACAAGAGAGAGATGAACACTGCTGGATATCAACCTAAAGCAACAGCCCAACCTTCAGCAGGATTGAAGAATGTAGCATTTCTCGCTTCAGGGGGCATCACTCCACAAGCTTCCGATCTAATTTATGCAAATGCTTCCGCAAGCGCATCTAAAGCCCCACAACTGGTTGAGAAAACGATTACTGTCGACACTCAAGCTTTGAAAGTTTCAACCGAGAATGTGGCACTCTTCAACACTTTTCTGAGTAGCTATGAAGCCCTAATGTCTGGGGAATTGAAGAAGGAGATGTTTACTGCTGAAGATATGTATCAAGTTGATCCAGATGACATGGAAGAAATGGATTTGAAATGGCAAATGGCCATGATCACTCTGAGATTGAAGAAGTTTCAAGACAAGACAGGCAAGCGATTAGGTCTTGGAAAAGCTGGGTTTGACAAGTCTAAGCTGAGGTGCTACAACTGCAAGAATCTTGGGCATTTCAAGCGTGACTGTCCGTTGTTGAAAGAGGGAAACATTGAAGCTACTCCTGCTGTTAAACAGATCACTGTCGAAGAGAACAAAAGCAACGCTTCTCCCAGCACGCCAAAGGCCTTGGTTGTTGAAGACTATGACTGGAGCGAAGAGATTACTGAAGCTAAGGAACAAGTCAGCAAAGCCCTGATGGCCAAGATTTCTAATGAGTCATCTGCAAAGCAGTCTGAGAAGCAGACAACTGGAATTCCCACTGGGAACAATGATGCTGACAAGGGATTAAAAGGTATTCTACCTTCGGTGAAGTCTGATGATAAAGCTGAAAAAGATGCTGAGAAAGGAAAGGAGAAAGCTCAAGCTACAGCCATGAAAGCAGATGCATCAAAAGAGAAGGCTGACAAAGACTTGGTAAATAGTATTCCTCTCAGCTTCAAGGAGAAGTTATGCTCCGAAGCATGCGTTGATGTCGTGGCACATTATAAATTCCTAAATCTGGAGTTTGAAAGGCAAAAGGACAAAGCTTTAAAAATTAATAATGAGCTTAAACAAAATGAGGCTGCATATCAGAGAAAGTTGAACTCGACTTTGGCTGAAATGCAAACTCTTAAAGAATTTGTGTTTAGAAAAGATTTTATCATAAATGATCTTACTGAAAGATTAGAAAAAGCTTTAAATGAAAAGAACAAACTCCAGATTATAATAGACAAATGGAATGTCAGTCAAAAGGCATTTACTGACATCAAAAATTGCCAACGACCAACGTTTGTGAAAGACGGGATTGGTTATAAGGATAGGCACGGAAATGAAAGAAAACTTTTCTTTCCTCCTCACAGCAAAAACTACGTGCCTATGCCTACCCCTCATCCCGAAAATGAACTCTTAAATGAAAAGTCCTCAATTGAACAAAATGAATTTTCTGAAAATGAAACAACGACTAACTATTCTAAAAGCAATGCAGATTCCATTGAGTGTAAAGAGGATGTGTGCGATGATGATGGAGACTGCGGAGGGTCAAAAATAGGAATTGGTTACTCAGGCGACAGTTATTCCACTGTTAACTGGTTCCTCTGGAATTGTTCTAAAAACAATGTTAAGGATGAATGTAATAGTTTAAATAGGTTGGATGACTGTAATGGCCCAGTGCCAAATATTAAACCCGTGGATGACTATAAAGGCCATGTGCCGACATTTGAGACCCTTTATCATGAACCTTATGCGTCTGAATGTCATGATTTAAATTATGTATGTCGTGATGATAATGTTGCTTGTGAGTCTCCTGTATTTGTTCCAGAATTGAAAAGAAATAGCTTTGGAAAATTCCTCACAAAGGAAATTCCCGAGTTTATTCCTTCAAGAACAGGTATGACAGAATCGGAAAAGAGCGTCAGTGAAGATCAAGATAACTTAGAAGATGAAACATCAGAAAGCTCGCACTCAGAAACCTCAAGTGAAGATCAAGCAACTAGCGATGAAAGCTTCGAATGTTCAAGTTATGAAGCAAGTGAAGAACAAAGTTCAAGCGAGGACAACACGTCTGAAAGCTCACTTGATTCAGACAATGATGAAGAATATGCCGAAGATGAAAGCAGAGTCGACAAGAAAACAAAGAAAGCTGAAAGCTCAAGACTCTCATCACATACATCATCTTCCCACATCAAAAGGCCCAGACATAAAAGATGTTTTCGCTGTAGTCATTTAGGACACACAGCGAAACATTGTAAAACCAAAAAGTTTTCTAAACCAGAACATGACTTTGTTACAAGTGTCACACATCAGATAAACTATCTAAAGAAATCTGTTAAAAATCTGGTCGAGTCAACTGCATATCTTTGGAAACAAAAAGAGGTCAAAGTGGGTCAAAACCACGATAGATTCGAAATGAAACAGATTTGGGTCCCTAAATCAAACTAATATGTATATTTGTATATTTGTGTATATCAGAATAAACTTCAAAAATGGCTTCGAATGCTCATGGAATACATCTGGCACGTCGACAGCGGATGTTCAAGACACATGACGGGGTTAAAAGAACTGTTAAAGAACTTTCGCTTTATTGATGGAGATTTCGTGTCTTTCGCTGGCGACGAAAA
This sequence comes from Helianthus annuus, assembly GCF_002127325.2. Classification (NCBI taxonomy): domain Eukaryota; kingdom Viridiplantae; phylum Streptophyta; class Magnoliopsida; order Asterales; family Asteraceae; genus Helianthus; species Helianthus annuus. The sequence continues at coordinate 165,329,552 of NC_035440.2, read as the reverse complement.
GGGAGGAAAGATTGTTGGAGTAGGAGATGTTGTGTCTGAAGCACTCACGTTGGAAAATGTCAACTACGTTCCAGAATTGTGCTATAATCTCATGAGCGTCTCTCAAGTTTGTGATAAAGGAATCTCGGTGCTGTTCAACGACATGGAATGCTTATTCCTGAAACCGGGTTATGTTGTTCCTGCGGAGATGATCATGCTCACTGCTCCACGACAGAACAACACATATGTGCTCAACATGAAGAATGCCAAGACAAATGACAACCTAACATGCTTAATCTCTAAAGCTTCAGAATCAGAGTCACTGCTTTGGCATAGACGACTGGGCCATGTCAATTTCAAAAATATGAATAAACTATCTAAGTTAAACTTAGTTAGAGGTCTTCCGATTAAAGAATTTCCATTTTCTGAAAAATGTATTGCATGCGCCCAGGGAAAACAGCATAAGAAACCACATAAGTCCAAAGCAGTGAACACGATTTCTGCACCACTTCAGTTACTGCACATGGATCTTTTTGGTCCTATCAGTGTTAAAAGTCTTGCTAAAAGCTCTTATTGTTTGGTTGTAACAGATGATTTCTCTCGTTTTTCATGGGTATATTTTCTTGAAGCAAAGAGCGAGACTGCTGAAGTATTGAAGGCATTCATTCCCTTGATAGAGAACGTAACCAAACGGAAAGTGAAGTCCATAAGAAGCGACAACGGGTCTGAATTCAAAAATCAGACCTTCATATCATTTTGCGCAGAAAAAGGAATTCATCTTCAATACAGTGCAGCTAGAACTCCTCAGCAAAATGGAGTCGCTGAGCGCAAGAACAGGACGCTGATTGAAGCTGCAAGAACAATGCTGGTGGACTCCAAGCTTCCAATCATCTTCTGGGCTGAAGCAGTTAACACAGCGTGCTACGTTCTGAACAGGGTGCTTATCGTGAAACCTCATGGAAAGACTGCATACGAGCTTCTCTTCAAAAGAAAGCCCCTTATAGATTTCTTCAGGCCATTCGGATGTTCGTGCACTCTGCTGAACACTCAAGACAATCTCGTCAAATTTGAGGCAGTGGGTGATATCTGCTACTTTATGGGGTATTCATCCACTCAAAAGGCTTATCGCGTTTACAACAAACGAACAAAGATGGTGATCGAATCATACTACGTGGACTTTCAAGAAGGAAATTACACCAACACTGGGAGCACTCCTGACTGGTTCTATGATGTGAGTGTGATCTTCAACAACTTTGAAATTCCTGAACCTGCGTCTGACCCTGAACAAGTCGAAGACACTCAAGTTGAACCTTTGTTTGACTCGTCTGACATTGGTTTGACTCCATTCACCACTCGCTTATCTCCATCATCTGCTGATCCGATTATGGCTGTAAATGAATCAAATGGTGACACTTTGCCTGAGAACACCCAAGACAATGGTGCTTCTTCTTCACAGGCGAATGTGAATGATCCAACTCAAGACGATGATCCACCAATAATCTATGTCGACGAGCATTTCACCAATCTTCCGCAGCAAATCGAATCTCTGACAAATGCAGGTTACAAGACAAACAAAAATCATCCTCTTGAAAATATCATCGGTGCAGTAGAAGAAGGAGTTCGTACTCGAGGGCAGTCAGCAAGCATCAACAAAGGTCTCTTCGCAGCTTTTCTTTCACAATCAGTTCCACGTGACATCGAAGACGCTATTCAAGACTCCAGCTGGGTTCAAGCGATGCAAGAAGAATTGTCTCAATTCAGGAAACTCAAAGTGTGGGAACTCGTAGATCTACCTGAAGGAAAGTTTCCTATCGGTACAAAATGGGTCTTTCGAAACAAGATGGATGATCGTGGGGTGGTTATCAAGAACAAGGCTCGATTGGTGGTGCAGGGTTTTCGACAAGAAGAAGGGATCGACTACGAAGAGGTTTTTGCTCCAGTCGCTCGATTGGAGGCGATCAGAATATTCTTGGCGTATGCTTCCTACAGAAACTTCAAGGTCTTCCAAATGGATGTCAAAAGTGCATTTTTGTACGGGAAAGTCAAGGAGGAAGTTTACGTGTGTCAGCCTCCTGGGTTTGAGGATCCTCATTTTCCAGGTCGCTATTTTAAGCTGGATAAAGCACTGTACGGCCTACATCAAGCCCCACGCGCCTGGTATGAAACTCTGTCCACATACCTTCTGGATTGTGGTTATTCCAGAGGAACGATTGACATGACACTCTTCACCAAGAAGGTAGGTGAAGATGTTATGCTAGTCCAAATCTATGTGGACGATATCATATTCGGGTCAACAAACGAAGACTTGTGCAGAGAATTTGAATCTATCATGAAGGCAAAATTCGAAATGAGCATGATGGGAGAACTGAACTTCTTTCTGGGTTTAGAAGTGAAGCAAAGGGAGGATGGAATTCTGATTCATCAAGCTAAATATATTCGGGACATTCTCTCGAAATATAACATGAATGACTGCAAAGTGGCAAGCACGCCATTCGCCACCCAAACAGAGCTCACTTTGGATCCCCAGGGAAAGTCGGTGAACAAATCTTTCTATCGCTCAATGATCGGATCTTTGATGTATCTGACAGCAAGCAGACCTGATATCATGTGGGCCGTTTGTCTTTGCGCTCGTTTCCAGACAAATCCAAAGGAATCCCATGAGATTGCCGTAAAGCGCATCTTCCGCTATCTGAAAGGAACACCAAAACTAGGGCTTTGGTATCCTAAAGATAGTAATTTTGACTTAATTGCTTATTCTGACAGCGATCATGCAGGTTGCAAAGTGGATCGCAGGTCGGTTTCAGGAGGATGCCAATTTCTGGGAAACCGGCTGATTTCATGGCAAAGCAAGAAGCAAACAACAGTGTCCACGTCAACAGCTCAAGCGGAATACACTGCGGCATACAGTTGCTGCTCACAAGTTCTCTGGATACAGAATCAGTTGTTGGATTACGGAATCAACATCATGAAGACTCCGATATTCATCGACAATGAGGCTTGTCTGGGAATTGTGAAGAATCCCGTGCACCACTCCAGAACCAAGCACATCGAAATTCGCATTCATGCAATTCGAGACGCTTACGAAAAGGGTTACATTCAAGTGGTTCCAGTGGATACGACACAGCAACGTGCCGACATCTTTACGAAAGCTTTTGACAAAACCCGTTTTAACCAGTTGGTAACCTGGTTAGAAATGATTAATTTCATTGATTGGAAATGAATCTTGTGTTGATTAAAAAAAAATAATAAAAAAAAATAAAAAATAAATATATATAATTAAATATAATAATAACGTTTTTGCTTGTTGAACATAAAACGCGTATTGAAAGACGTCGCCCACCAAAAAGATTTTCTGCTTAAAATTTTATTTTTCGGGCAAATGGACTCACGAAAATGAAAATTTTAGGGGGGATATTCAGAAAATCCTTGAAACAGGATGCTTATGTCAGACTCCTGTTAGAGGAAGTGATAGAAAATTGCTTACACTTTGTCATTTCTTTGAAACAGAATACAATATAAAATCAGGGTACCAAGCAACGATGTGTCGGTAGATTCAGCAATACCGACGAGTAAACTGCTAGTAGGGAGCCGAACATAATGTCTACACAAGAATTCTGGCTTTTCTCAGGCATTACGCACCTCAGTGGGTAACACGTTGCGGCATATGGCTTAATGGTCTTGAATCTTGCGTTGACGGATTGCCAAAATCTGAGATTTCGGGTCTTTATATTGGGATTTCATTCGGAGGATATCATAGTTGCTCTTCTGCTGTACGGTGGTACTGACCTAGACGCAAATGCTATGATATTCTCTTATTAATAAGTGCCTATTAAAAAAAAAAAAAAAAAAAAAGGCCAAACCTTGTATAATAAGCGCCACTATTGGCCAAAATCCATAATAAGTGCCATCTTTGGCCAAATTCTCCGATAGATCAGTAGGCAACTCTGCTGTACGGTGGTACTGACCTGTTAGCCGAACCATCTATCTTAACCCTCGATAGTTCCTGGAATCTCTGTTGTACGAAAGTACAGACCTGATCTCCGATCTATCGTTGAAGAGAATGAATCCAATATACTCACCCGTTATGAGGAATCTTTGTGCATACCCTGATCGCGGGGGTATGTCCTGATGTGGGACTCACGAGGGCGTAATGATTCTATTTTCAATAGCTTGTGTGGGGGCCATCGAAGACTTGTCAAAGTTACCGAAAACATGATAAAACACGCTCTCCGAAGGTATGTTGAAAGAAGGATGCATGGATTTAAGCGGACAAACATACTGACAGTTTTTTTCTTGTGCCCTGGTTAGTAATAAAATGTTCATGTCCTAAGAAATTGGCGAGTGTTGGCAATATGATTCTCTGCAGGTAAGTTCGGTAAGCGTCAGTCATTTCAAGAAAATCTGAGCTAAATGAATCCTCGCAATGCAAGAAAGATGAAGTTCGGAGTCAAAATGGCCCAAATTTTAGCATCACTGTAAATATTCCAAAATAAACAAGTTTTCAAACATAAACGGGCACGTTTTTCGAGATCGTTTGAAATCCTCAAGCAAGAACCAAATATTTTGAAAATATAAACAATCCGGCGAAATTAAGATACCAGCGAACATATAAGTTCGCTGGTTAGCTTTTTGACCGTACCCCTATATACTTCTTTTAACCGTCATTTTTCAAATTTTTTACTTCTTCTTCTTCATTTCATCGCAAATATCTCCCTCTCTTCATTTTTTTTACTCTGTTTTTCATATCATCAATCAACACAAGTGCATTTCAAATCAAAGAATATCAGGTATGTTTGTCGGATTAAATTTAAAGTTCATTGGCTTGATCATTATCTGTTGAAATCGCCGATCATGATGGATACCATTGTGTCAAGTCTGTTTGAAGGTCTTGGGTTGGTTAATGGGGTTTGTCTGATGAATCTGTTTTTTAAGTTTTAGAAAGCTTTTGATCATGTTCTTGTTCTCATCCGTAAATCTTGTTAACATTCGAGTCAATTTTGGGAAAGTTAATCAAAAGATTTAAGAGGAATCGATTAAACATGAACAGGTTGGGGGTTTTGAAAAGGGTTTTTCAAGAAAAACATGAACACAGCGATGAATTCAGCGACGATAGCGAATTTAAGGGAAACCCAAAAGTCTCGAACGTGAGTTCGAGCAATCAGCGAGCGATTTAATTCGCTCGGATAGTGATCAAAGTCGCTATCTTCGCTGATCATACAATTTCCAGTATTGAATCAATGTCTTCGCTAAGTTCGCTAGCGAAGAATCACGTGAAATCATGACAGATCCACCAGCGAACATAGCGAATTTATAGATGGTTACCAAGATCAGATGTATTGGCGAAGTCAGCGAAGACCGCAAGTCTTGAACGCGAGTTCAAGCACCGAGTCACATACTCTATTTCGCCCGATGGCGATATAGATTGTGATCTCCGCTGACTAGTCTGTCCCGGGTCAAAACCATGTTTTCGTTAAATTCGCCAGCGAATTTGGCTTATCTATCCGGCAATCTGTGTCTATGGCCATCATTAGCGTTGAAACCATCTGATCTGGCAGCGAAGTTATTGTATATATTCATTTTTTTAAATTGATTTCTTTTCATGGTTAAATTGTATATGTCTTATGTAAATTCTAGTCTCGTACATAGTTTATCCGGTATCCGCACACTCTAACTTGCTTCGTTTTCTGTGCAGAATGGTGAAAGTGCTCGAATGGGATAAAACCCTCAAGCATAACCAGAGTATAAATCTTGATCTAGTTCCAACCGACTTCGAGGATGTAGCTAAATGGGTTCGCGATAGCAGAATTGGTCATGCAGTGGAAGCTTCCGTTCCTGTCTATCCTCTTCACATTCGAGAATTCTGGGAGAACGTAAAGCTGGAGTCAATAAACAACAAACCAGGAATTTCTTCAACAGTACGCAACAAAAGAATAGAAGTGACTGAAGAAAGGGTACGTATAGTTCTGAAGCTCAAAGACAATGGCGATGAACCACAAAGCATGAGTCAAGACGATATTCTTGACGGTTTCAAAGGAATGGGTTACGCAGGGGATTTCAGAAATAAGAAGGAGATTAAAAGGGGCGGTCTGACTCGAGATTGGAGGTTTATTGTTTATGTAATTTCGACGAGTCTAGCGCATCGAAAAGGCGGGTTTGATGGCTTAAATTTGGAATGGTCTGCTGCTATGCTTAGCCTATGTACTAATCAAAAGTTCAATCTCTCTGGATTAATATTCAATTATATGAGAGAGAATGCAAATGGGGCGACTTGGGCAATGTACCCGAGATTTATTCAGATGCTCATTAATGATCAAGAAAAGAACCTCCCAAATGATGGAAATACCTACAAATTCCACGTGCCCACAAGTAGACAATATACTAAAATCAAAACCAACGAATGGGTTTTGTTGCACGACTGGATGTACAGAGCTGAAAGACTACCCGTCGTGAAAGCTGCATATCAGAGGTACAAAGAAGGGGTCAAAGCTAAGCAACAGAGAGCAGCACAAGCACAGGCCGAAGCAGCCGCCAAAGAAGGAAGTAGCAAAGAAAAACGAAAGGGCAAGCAACCTGCAGATGAAGAACCTCCCAAAAAGAAAAAGACAACAGGGGGTTCTGAACGTTTGATGAGTTCTGCACTCAGAGCGGCAGAAACTGAAGAACAACGGAAACATATTCAAGATCTGAAAGCCATCCATGCAATGGAGGAGAAAGCAAAAAGAGAAAAGAGTCTGAAACGTAAAGAAATATCCCCTTCCGAAATGCCCGAAGTAGTTACTGAAGAAGCTCAAAATCTCAATGATTTCGTTGATCAAATTCTTGTTGACCCTGACGAAGCACAAGCAGGCGAAGGCACTTCAAAGGTTTCCCCTGTCAAACCCACTAGAATCTCAAAACCACCTGTTGTTCCACAAAGGCTACGTCCTTTTCAAGATCTGTATGATCGGCTCATAAAAGACACCGGGCCGTCTGTGGCGAAAGAAATATGTCTTTTAAAGAATCAGGTTAATGATACGAACATTCTAAGAGAGAAACTCAAAGAGCAAAGAAAGAAGAACAAGGAATTGAAGGAATACATGGCCAAGCAAGCCAAGTTTGTCAGATTCCAGCAATCCAGCTTAGAGAAGCTCTACAGGATGATGCGGGGAATATGTGAAAAAGCAAACATTGAGCCGATGTTTACATTTGATGAAATCTTCGATTTTGAAGCTTTCATTCAAGAAGAAACGGCTCGCAAAGAAAAGGAAGCCGAAGCGAAGAAAAGAGATTGGAATCGGTTGACAAGGCATTGGAGGGAAACGAAAGCGACGAAGAGGCAGTAGATCGAGAAATCATGCCACCAACCTTTGTTGAATGGGGGCTAGAAGACGAGGTTTTATATGAGCAAGAAGATGGCAAGACTTTCGCTCCTGAACATCCCGAGTGGTTCAGAAAAGAACGAGAAAAGCTCCCTGATCTGCATCAAGTGATAAAGGTCGTTAAATCTGAGGAGACTGAGAAAATAATAAGCTGGATGTATGACAACCTCAGGGGCATGTTTGTAGTAAAGAGACGGGGTGGTGTGATACAATATTTCGCAACTGGATTTGATCTCTTCTCGCTCCCAAGGTGGGATTTAAGAGAACTTGGGCGTCTGAATTTGTTAAACCATGGCGACAGAGGTATCGGAAGAGACTTTGAACGTCTAATTACGAGCGAATGCGACAAGAACTTCCCTAATCATGCTCCACAGCGCCCAAGACGCCGAGTGTCCAAAACTTCTTTTGATCCAGTAACAGGCAAGGGAAAGGTGACGTGGGTTATTAACCCTGCTAAAGTAGTCACCAGAGTCAAGCTTCCGGAAGAAATCCCTGTGGCACTTAAGGATTTCAAGAAATGGTTCTACGATAGTCAAACCGGTGAAGCTGTGATAAGATCGAACGACAATGTTGATATTCGAATACTGGATCCTATGGACGTGTTTCAATTCGGACTCTCTGATCTCACCATGCTGAATGCCAGTCGTATCAATGTCGGAGCTGGAAACGCAAATCTTGAAGAGGCAGCACTGTTTCAGCGTGCAGTGGAGCGTGCCTGGAGACTAAAAAGGGATATGCTCGACATGGTAGATAAAATAGAGAAGCGAAAAGAGAAAGAGCAGAAAAAGAAAGAAGGTCGAAGGAAAAAGAAACATGAGAAAACCATGGAAGGAAGCTCTGCCTCAACTGCAAATCCATCCACCACCGACTCTCAAGCCACACCAACACCTCCGGCCTCATCCACATATGAGGCCGCTAAGGAGGACCCAAAATCAAGTGAAGCTGTCATTAATCAGGAACCTCCGGTAGCACCAACGGAGAGTGTCGCACCACCTGAAACAATCGTTGTGGAAGTAAATCCCACCGAGCCAGAGAAACAAACTACAGAAGATCCAATGGTTACAACAGAAGATCCAGTGCTCACCACGGAAGAATGAGAAGACAAGCACGCAACGATCTAGGGGGGATATTGTTAGAACATGTGAGATCGTTGGTACTTGTACTGGATTAGTTTAGTTGTAGTTTGTATGCCTTTTGAATGTTTAGGGGCTTGTTTTGTAATTATCTAGAAGTTATATTCCTGACCTAGTGTAGTTAAGATACCAGCAAATTTATAAATTTGCTGGTTAGTCAGGATACTAGTATATAAACCCCAAGCATTGTAACATTCTCAAGCTTTTGGCTCTTGGTGCAATAGAAGTGTTGTTTACATTCTTATTGAGCTTTGATCTGATTTCCAAGGTTGTGTATTGTTATATCTTTCTGTTTGGATTCAATACAACACTAGTTGTATTCATCAATCCATTAGCTTCACCTTCATCTTCATTCTTGATATTTCTTGACTATTCATAGTTCAAACACTTAATCAATAGGTGTTTTGGACTAAAACAACCAACCACTGTGATCCGGATACGTTTTGGGATCTACAATTATCATGTACAGGTATACACGATATGCCAACCTACATAAGACCATAAGCACAAAGGCTCCAATATCATAGAAAACTCACCAAGATAACATATATTATTGTAAAAACAAATTACATTTAATCATATCTACATAATAAATCCTAACTAATAATTACTTCAAATGTATGTGTATTAGGCAAGCGAAGCAAAAGCAAAGCAAAGCAAAGCAAAGCGAGTTGGGCATGGTCAACTAGCTAGGCTAGGCTAACATTAACTCTTACTTGAACCCGTAAGACTGGAAGGTATGGGGGCCGGCTGATGCCCGGCTAGGCCCGGCGCCGGACCCCCACACCGCCCCCCTGGGGCTCGGCCCATCACACCCGGCGACCCACAGTCGGGTCAGCCGATCCAATTGTTTGAAAAGTAGTCGTTGATCAACGGCATTATTTAATAAAAAAAATCCTTTTTCTATAAAATCACCTATTTTCACCATTATTTACCCACTTTCAACCCAAAACCCTCTCACTTTTATACCATTTTCTCCCTACTTTTATAAAAACAAAATATCTTTTCATCCACAATGGCTTCTAATCCTTGGTGGCCCTCGTCTTCGGATGACGAAGAGGAGATGTTTTTCGCAAACGCTGTACTACGGGCAGGACATATTCTAATCGAAGAGGAAGAAGAAGAGGAAGACTTCTCGTCTGAAAATGTTATTACCAGACTAATACGTATTAACAGAGACCGCCAAGGTTTTTCATTACAAAATTTCATTGTTCTTATTTTTTTTAACGCATACTTATATATTTTATACGACAGGAGCGCACGAGAAATTGGTGAACGATTATTTTTCGGATGAACCACCTTACAACGCCGACATTTTCAGGCGCAGGTTCCGAATGAGTCGCCGCTTATTCACACGGATTGCTAATGATTTGGCGGGGCTAGACCCGTTTTTCACGCAACGACCTGATGCTCGAAATGGGCCATCGTTGCACAACCGGCACGTGCGTTCACACCAAAAAGGTTGCGTCTTTGTATGTACGCTTGCATTTTGCTCCATAACATGATTATTGAAGACGAAGGTCGGACGATTTGTGAGTATGATGAGAATGTATCTTATGGGAACACTGTCCCGGTTGATCCCCCACAACAGGATTTAAACTCGTTCTCGCTAACAAACGACTTCACGCATGCAAACCTTCAACAAGATTTGGTAGAACATATTTGGAACAACGTTAACATGGTGGACGGTGATGGAGCCGAAGACGAAGACGAGTAGTGTATTTGTTTTAAATTTTTAAATCTAGTCTTTTTTTTCAAATTTTAGGCAGCGTAATTTTTTATTTTTTAGGTTATGTAATTTTTATTTATGTTATGTAATGGATTTTATTATCTTCCTTTATGTCGTATTTTTATTTAAATGTTGAATAGTTTTTATAAAGTTAAACAAATAAAAAATAAACAATAAAACTTAAACAAATAAAAGTTAAACAAATAAAATGAATTAAACATAAAAAAAATATGTGGCGGGGCCTTATCCTCCATCCCCCTCCATCCTTCAAATTGGCTCATTCCATACTAGCCGCCTACGTGACGCCTACGTGGAGGCTGGGGATGAGCCAAACCATACCTTCCAGTCTAACAATACGAGTTAAGTTGGCTATACTCGTAATCTTCAATCTCAATCAAAAACCAAACTCGAATTCAACCCAAATCATCTCCCGACATCTAACTAGTCCATTTTTAACGATCTTAATTTATGAAACGTGCAGCACAAAAATAGAGTTAAAAGGTAAAATTGCGAAATTGCAAGTAGCAAGGGCTATAAATTGTCAAGACTAAAACTATTGTGGTCTGAAGTGGAAATTCAGAAGTATTACTTACCAAAAGGGGTCGTCCTAAAACCCTAGATCTATCGCAAAAGTTGCAGGTTACTCGCAATCAATAATGGCTGCCAACAACAATATGCCGACCGCATTAGACAAAGAACAGGTAATTGCGTATGTTTATGTTCAAATTGAGCTTCCAACTGCTTAGGTTTCGAAATTGAATGCAATTTTATATGGCCACGCAAATTGATTATTGACTGATGGTGTTTTTGAAGTTTGAAGTGAATGTTTTTGTCTATAGATCTTTGGAATGGCTGAGAAGGAGATGGAATACAGGGTTGAGTTGTTTAACAAGTAAGGTTTTTCATCTTTGTTGATAAATGTTCAAGTTGGTGTGCGTAAATTACAATGTTTGCTATCTAAAAATTAGGGCTGCAAATGAACTGAACGAACACGAACAAGACCTTGTTCGTGTTCGTTTGTTAAGAAATATATGTGTTCGCGAACCGTTCACGAACACTTATCGAACGAGATTTTATGTTCTTGTTCGTTTGTTAAGGAAATGAACTTGTTCGTGTTTGTTTGTTAATTTTAGGCAATGGACAAAAACGAATGCTGACGAACACAAATGAGCACAAACTAATGTTTATGAATACAAATGGAAACAAACGAACACAAACAATCGTTCATGAACAAAATATATATAATACACTGACACTTATTAGATATTTAATTTGTCGGAATTTTGAAATATTTAAATAAATGTAAAAACTAAAGACACGAATGAACTATCGAACACAAACGAACACGTTAGTGAACGTTCACGAACATAAACGAACGAACACGACCTGTGTTCATGTTTGTTCATTTAACTAAACGAACGAAATTTCTTGTTCTTGTTCGTTTGTTTAATAAACGAACGAATCCAAACTAATTTCTCGCCGAACTGTTCTTTAACTATTCGCCAAATGTTTGGTTCGTTTGCAGCCCTACTAAGATTATATGATTTGGTAGGCTTTGCGTTCTTTAGAAAATTAATTACAACTAAACAAGCTTTAACTTCTAAACTTGGTTTAGTCATATCAAACCATTGTATGCTAAGAATAACAAGTTTCGTGTTCTTTGTAAAGCACATGGATGATCACTAGAGTTCTCACTAAATTTGATATCAAGTATCAAGTAAACACATAATGGTTAAGTGCCAAGAACCCTTTTCTTATGTTTATGTATGTTTTTGTTTGACACTTGTCTGTACTTTTGATGCAGGCTAACCCAAACATGTTTTGCAAAATGTGTCGAGAAAAGGTATCGTCTCTGGATAATGTCGGCTATATTGCTGTCTTTTTTATCATGTTAGTCTAATTTGCTTACTTGTTTTAGGTACAAAGAATCCGAGTTAAACATGGGTGAAAACAGTTGCATTGATCGTTGTGTTTCAAAATATTGGCAGGTATATTTCCATTGTACAAACTACAAACGTCTGCATCATTCTATGTCAGGTTTAACTTGTGATAACAATGATGGATGCATGCATAACATAATGTCGCAATTATTTTCAGGTCACAAATCTTGTAGGCCAACTACTTGGTTCTGGCAGACCACCCATGTGAATCTTCCACCTCGTTGTTCAACAATAATACCTGATGATTTGTTATGCGAGTATGCCTGGCCTAGAAAGTTAGTGACCACATTTTAGTTTATTTTGGCAAATTATGATTGATAAATCATATAGTTTCGTTGTACCGCCTATATGGAACAAATTTTGGGTCCCTCTCAACTATTTCTTGGAATGATTTTGTGCGAAATTTGTTAAAAACTGTTATGCAACAAAGCTTTTTAGAAACAACTAGCAACTGTGATGATGCTTCTTACAGATTGTGATTTGCTGATAATGTTTGCTTGAAGAGTCTTGGGTAAGACGACATATTACACTTGTAGAAAAACATTTAGGAGTCGGCTGTCAACGACCGCTGTCATCAGCAACCACCAGCTCCTTGTCGTCAGTTGTCGCCCCTCACTGTTGATCGTCCGTGCTATTCACCACTGCTCACTATAGCCACCGCCCACCCCTCACAACCACAAGCATAGTAAATGAGATATCAATTTAGAGAAGTAAATGATACTTGGTTCATGGTTTTCTATATAACTTTTTACCAAGTTCTATTTTTTTTTAAATAATTTGCAGGAAAAGATATCAATTTAGAGAAGTAAATGAGTCGAAATTATGAACTATATCTTCTAGCGGAAACAAACATAAAAGGTTGCAAAACAAACAGTTGATTCATTACATGCCTTTGATGGGAACAATGCACATATCAACAAACTACAACCACTTTTCCCAAGGACTTTCAGTTTCCTTTCGTTTCCAAATCCAGCGAAGCCGCGTCTTTAAGCATTTCATGCCCATCTTTGTCCATTCCTAGGCTAAACAAAGCAGCTGCCTGAAGATAAAGTGCAGTTGACCATTCCGGATTTATCACCTGCGCTTGCATTGCATCTCCTAACGCTTCTTGTGCCTTGTTTATCATCAAATAACTCAAACAACGCCTTACATACATGGTTGGTGACACCATCGTCCCACTCTCTATGAACTACAAAACAAAATTCATGATAAATGATGTAAGAGGCTTTCTGACACTTAGCCCGGCTTGCAACCCGTTACAAATAAACTATAACTTGAACCAACTCATTCATAAATAAATGGGTCAGATTACATTACTTACATTTGTGTAACATTCTATAGCAGTAGTGAAATCTTTGGCCCGAAAAGCATTGTCCCCATGCTTTTTACCGTTTAATGTATCATGTAGCTGACTAGTCCACATTTGGAACGAAAGCTACAAAAAATAGATGAATAAAACATGTATTATTAGTTTTGTTACGTATACTAGTTTATGTCTGTTTGAAGTAATACCTCATCCGTGACCCCTTCATCACCACTATATCCAATCTTTTCCAGTATCTCGTGTATGGCAGTTAAATCCATTCTTGAGCAAGCATCTCCAAGCGGTGACAGGTTAGATATTTGTGTTGCAGGTGATGATTCCTTTCCAATTCCCAGTAATACAAGGGATGAAACCTGTTAAATTATAACCAAGTTAAATTAGTAATATGGTAACTTAAAGTATATTTATTTATTTATGGTATACTTATGAATAATAGGTGCATTTACATCTGTTTGTTTCTGCAGAGGAGTAAGAGAAGCCACAACTGATTTGGCATTGGGTCTCTCTCGAGGTTCATACTGCAAACACCGTGATGCAATTCTTACTAATTCCGTTCCATCGTCATTTGAGAAATGACCCTCTAAACATGAATCCGTCAGCATTTGAAAATTCTTCCCTTTTATTAAATCAAGGGCCTGCAAACATAATATGTTTAAAGATTCATAACTTAGCTATTCAAAGCTTTAGCCGGTGTTTAGATATGCATTTTGAATACACAAATTAAAACTCAAGTGTACTTACATGGCTCGGGGGAATATGTTTTCCACTCAGAAGATCGAGTAATATAGTACCAAAGCTGTAAATTACACTTTCTGCTATCACTCTACCTGCCAAACAAGAAAACTTACATTAATAAACTTTACCTTCATCAGAATTTTTACTATGTGTTATACCTGTTCTCATATATTCTGGAGGGGTGAAAGCTAAGTTGGTGCTATAGCTTTTTCCATCTCGACTATTCTTCATTAGGCCAAAACAAGAGAGCCTCGGATTGCATTCCTATCATATACAATTATAAGAACACAAGACACAAACAATAGAGCATAAAACTGTAATAGAGCCAGAGGTAGAATTACGACCCATGGGTCAAATTAGGATGTATTTAGTCTCAAACGGGTCAAATAAAAACGTTTAGTAAAAGGCGAACAAGTCAAATGCGTTTAAAGCCGCCGAAATAGAACTGTTTCTGTAAGCACAACCTTCTAAATTAAAAAGTGGACAAAGAAACTCTCCACTCGACCCCCAACCCATCCAACCCGAACCCGGCTTGACCCACTACCAAACTAGTTCGACCCGTCAATCTTGCCACCTACAGTGCATAGTTACCTGATCAAACAAAACTCTGTACGCATTAAGGTCGTGATACAGAGCACGCCCTTTACTGCTGCAGTAATCCAAGGCTTGCGCCAAATACAGAGCAACCCGTAAGCGCATTGCCCATTTTAACGGCTGACTTTCCCCTAAATTATGTTACACATTACAAAAGAATTATTACAAATCACAAACCTTTGCAATGAAAAATTAACAAGCAACTCACAATGAAACAGATGTTTGGATAAAGTTTCATGAGGCATGAACTCAGCCACCAGCAATCTTTCATTTCCTTCATAGCAACATCCCAACAAATTGGCTAATCTAGGACTCCTAAGCTGTCCAACAGCCTTTGCTTCATCCTATAAACCCATAATTAAGTTAATTAACTCCATCATTAGTTAACTAATCCCTCCTTTAATAACATATATGCAGCAGAAATTAACAATAACCAAAAAATGGGCCAACAAGAAGATGCTAGCTAGTACTACCAGATCTGAAGTTGGTACCACTAGCCACCATGTGCCCACCACACCACACCACTGATTTGGCCTTTTGTAGTAAACAAACAAGTATCAATTGGTTGAAACATAAACATACCAAAAACTGGCGAGTATCAGGCCAAGCAGACCGGTTAAACCGCTTAACCGCAATCAAGCGATCATCATCCTCAAGCTTTCCTCTATACACAACATTTGGCGCCTTTTCACCGTGCTCAGACACAATATTTTCCACAGAAAACCCACCAGTTGCAGCTCTAAGTTGATCCAGCTTGTACTCTTTAAAAGCTGGCAGCTTTAGCTTGTCACTTTCCGCACCACCGTTCTCTGAAACATATCGTCGAACACATTATAGGCATGATAAAGACACAGTTTATAAAAGGCCATCAGAATGGATGTTTGCATACCGAGATCAGAGGGGTGGGTGTCGTTGGATTTGGGGTTAGACCACCCGCAAAAAGAAAAGTAAAAACATCGAGCAGCCATTGATGAAAGTGTTTTGTGATGCAGGGGTGGTGGTTTGTGTTTATAAAGAGAGATGAAATTAATTAAGGAAGGAGATTAGTTTTGTTTAGGTGGGTTTCTCTCTCTCTCTCTGATACAGATACAGAGTCATCATCATTCTCCTCGTATATATGTCATGTGTCGTGCTTTTTCAACCTGCAAATTCATCATTTGGTAGTAGTAGTAGTAGAGTAGGTATTTTTCTTTCTTTTTTACTTTTTATTTATTATCATTTTCCTTGATTTCTTTGATTTGATTTTCTTTATCTTTGAATTTTTCAACTTTTTTTTTTTTTTGGCTAAACTAAGTGGATTGAATTTTTCAAATGGACAAGTAAGTGTATCTTTTTGGTACTATCTTTCCTTAAAACAAGGAATTTGTTATATCTAAGTATATTTGAAAATTATCTGTTAACATCTGTCAAGGTTTTTATTGTATTTGTAAAGATATAATAATCAATATATTTTAATTGCTTGTATCATGTTTAAAGAAATAGTTTTATTGTATTATTATATATATTTTTAACAACAAAATTACATTTTTTTTTATCTTCATAGGATTTGGATCCCATGTCTTTTGAAAATGCAAAGTGTTATCCAACTTTTAGGCATCGTTAGACCAAACACCATTGAATGATATAACAACAACAACCAAACCCAGTAAATCCCACCAATAGCTTATTGGGGTCTGGAGAAGGTGAGATATAGACAAGTCTTACCTCTATCCATATGGAAAGAAAGGCTGCTTTCAAAAAAGACCCCGGCTCAAAAACAAACTTCATGCAAACAATCTGAACTAAACATTTAGCAATATAAATCTACCGTTCATAAAATACGCACCATAACATAATAAAACATATATAACACCCTAGAGCAACATATACATACACACATGATAATAATCACAATGCAAAGTCCACATTAAAAGTAGGAAATATTAACCCCTAACCCAAGAAGCTCAAAAGAAAACATACATACACAAACCCACTTCATTACCATATCCTAAAAATTCTTAACCTTAATTTTACATCTCCACGAACTCCTATCTTGGACCATGTCCTTAGAAAGGTACAACTCTAGCAAATCTTGTCTAATCCACTCATCCCAAGTTAATTTAGGTCTTCCTCTACTCCTACTACCTTCCACACAAAGGGCTTCCACTACTCTAACTGGTGTCGTCGCCTGCCTCCTTTTTACATGCCCAAACCATGTTAATCTCCTCTCCTTAATCTTATTCGATATACTAGTCACCCCTAGCCTTTCCCTTAAAACCTCATTTCTCATACAATCTAACTTTGTGTGTCTACACATCCACCGCAACATCCTCATCTCTACTACCTCCATTTTGCGCGTCTGCGTCTTTTTAATAGCCCAACAATTTGTTCTAATGCTAAGGGGGCTAGATTATTGGTATTATATCATCATAAGAAAATTATTGGTATCAACTTGTATTATATCATCATAAGAAAATTATTGGTATCAACTTCGATTTTTCTAATGCTAAGGGAGCTAGATTTTATATTATGTTTTCTATTTTACATGCATTATAATGTTATACTAGTTTTATTTTGTCGTACGTTGCGGCGAAACCGAACAAATGATAATGTAAAACAAACGTAATTTGAAAATAAAGCATGTTGTTTAGAAAGTCAAACCATCAGAACAGTTTAGTTTATAATCGTATCTTTTTATTATACCAAATAAATATTTTATTTAGAGTACAACTTCGTTTTTAACAAAACTTTTCACAGAATGTCAGGGTAAAAATCAAGCACAACTACGTACTTAAGTTTTTAGAAAAAGGTTATAAACGTAAATTATTAAAGAAATGTCAAATTTATCGATAAATTAATAGATGTTCTAAAAAAAGAAAAAAAAAAGAATTATTAAAAAAATGGTATAGGAAATATATGGTTTTAAAAAAAGGGAAAAAATTAAAAGTATTTTATTAAAAGTAAATATAATAATAATAATATATTAAATAAAAGAAAAACAAAAAACTATATATTTTTATAAAAATAAAGTTACTATTCATCGTCCTTCGTCAACCAATACCAAATAAATACTTTATTTAGAGTACAACTTCGTTTTTAACAAAATGTCGGGGAAGAATCAAGTACAACTAGGTACTTAAGTTTTTAGAAAAAAATTATAAACGTAAATCATTAAATAAGTATCAAATTAATCGATAAATTAATATATATCCAAAAAAGAAAAAAAGAATTATTAAAAAAATGTATAGGAAATATATGGTTTTAAAAAAGGGAAAAAATAAAAACATGTTATTAAAGTTAATATAATAATAAACTATTATAACATATTAAATAAAAGAAAAACAAAAACTATAAATTATTATAAAAATAAAGTTAATATTTATCATTTTTCGTCAACCATATTATTCCATATATAAGTTTGCAACTTTTTTGTTCAATATCACTTGTACATTGTGCTTTGGGTGTTTTTCAAATAAAAGTTAATTTTTTATTTTTAACATAAAGGTTTTTACTTTTTACAATTTTAACCCTACATAATTTTTTTTAACTTTAACCCAAAACTTTTCATTATTTGCAATTTAACTTCACAACTTTTGTCACTTAGACTTTTCATCTTTTGTAAATTTTCGTTTTATGCATAGTTTAAAATTTTTCGAGTTAATACGACGCAACATGTATGTATGGTTCAACGTTTTTACCTCTATTTTTCCATGTTTGACAGGTTCGTCGCAACACGCATATCCTAGGTCGAGTCAGTGTTGGTGGTCGATGACGGTTGTGTGACATTAGTATTATTTGACACCGTTTTACGCCCCGTCGCAACGCGGGGTGTGCTTTGGGGGGTTTTCAAATAAAAAATGGTTATTCATATGGTTGTCGTAACGTTGGCATTGGGGGTTTTCCAAAAAAAATGATTTTTTAAATTTTTAACCCAGAAGTATTTCATAAATTACTTTTAACTCAAAACTATTTGTTTTTTTTACTTTTAACCCAAAATTTTTTATCTTTTGCAATCTATCCTCATAACTTTTTTTACTTTCAACTTTGTTCCTTTATAGTTTTCATTTTCCGCAAATTTTTCGTTTTATGCTTGGTTCTAAATTTTGTGACTTAACACATCGCAACGTACGTCTTTGGTTTAACGTTTTTACGTTTCGTTCTAAATTTTGCGAGTTAACACGACGCAACGTGCGTGTGTGGTTGAACGTTTTTACATCGTCTATTTTTTCCCCGTTTGACAGGTTTGATTGGTTAAGGAATTTGACTTTATTACGCTTTGGTCTTAGTCAACAGACAAGGACTGACTTCGTCCTTGTCTGTTGACCAAGACCAAAGCGCCCCGCTTTGGCCATAGCGCGGCGCTTTGGATGTTTTTTTTTAAACAGATGGGATATGGGTTGATGTGGGTTAGTTTGGTAGGGAGTTTTGGTTGAATTAGTTTGGTAGAGATTTTTGGAGGAAAAATTTTTATTTTTGTTTTATTACATATAATTCATAGTTGTTTTATAATTATGTCATTACGTCATTATTTTTATAGAATGTGTATAATATAAGTTCTTAACGTTGTTTATTTTGTTAAATAAAACGAACACGTTAAATAAAATGTACAGAAAGCCATAAGAATTAAACGTAAACAATCCAAAACCAACGTGATGTAAATAGAAGATTAACTGCAATATATATATATATATATATATGTATATCAGTTTGTACATACAATACAAAACAAAAAGGTACAACTGAGTACATAATACATAACAAAACACTAAACAAACAAAGTAAGGTACTAATCCTCGTGCGGTGGGGACGGTGGGAGGGGAAGTGGAGGCAACCCAGTGAGCTCTCGTAGATCAACTAGCGTCTCGACGATCCAGTCAATGCGTGCGCCCTGACGTCTGAGGCGCCGGTCGAAGTTCAGAGCCACCTCACGCGCTGCCGGAGGCAGGTCAGCGTAAACGTGCTGCGGGTACTGTGGCGGCTCAGGAACTGGCTGAACTGGTGGTAACGGAATCTCCTCGACCTGCTCCTCCTGAGCTGGATCCTGAGGCTGAGCCTGAGCCTGAGGCTGAGCCTGAAGCACACACGGGGAATTTGACTTTATTAAGAGGGTCTATTATTTAATTATTGCGTTTGTAGTACACTTGTCCCGACAAATTAAATTTCATCATGTTAAAAATCTAAAAACTACTCATTAGCTATAAAGCACCGGCGGCGCCTTAGGCTACTTGGTATGGGTGAGACTCATCCTTGGTGTTGCGTTTTCAAAATAGATTATGCGTTTTCAAAATAGATTTTGCATTTTCAAAACTGCGTTTTGAAAAAAGCATGTAGGTGCATGCTTCTCCAAAACTGCGTTTTGGAGGCAGATAATCACTTTTCCATCCAAACATTTTTTTAGATTATTTATGTTTTACAAACGCAATAATTAAATAATCATTTTAAAACGTAATCCCAAACACCCTCTTAATAAAGTCAAATTCCTTAACCAATCAAACCCTACCCACAAATCCCAATGGTCAACACATGCCTCAATCAACAACATTTCTTATGGTTTGGGTCATCCTCAAGGGGATGGACAGCTACGTAGACCGCCACGTAAGCGGGTGTGAGGATTGGCCTAAAGGGGATGAACCTAAGGGGTGGGGGATGAGCTCCTTTATATGTATATATGTATGTATGTATGTATGTATGTATGTATGTATAGGTGTGTGTGAGGGAGTGAGGCCTGACTTGGGCGGCGAGCAGCGGACGAAGAAGACGCCCCTAGGGCGGTGACAGAGCGGGGGGTGGGGGAGCCAGGGCGGCTGTGGAGGGATGGAGCTGAGGCCGGCCCCCATACCTTCTAGGTCTTATGGATTTCTCTTGTGACAAGCCACCTCCACTCACCTAACCCGCATAGGTGAAAATGGTTTTCTGGCACTAATCCCGGGACGGGGTTACCCGGATCTGCCCCGTCCCCCCTTATTTCAACCTTGTTATTCATTTACTGTGAAGATATATACGGATTATGAAGGTCGTGTTTCTTTAGTCAACTTATTAAATCCTTTTTAGTTTTTTTTTTCTTACTTTCCTTTATTTGTCTTCTAGAATTTCGAAATATGGATTACGAGGTCAATATGTATTAAAAGACGTGTGTAAAAGCCGTTAAAAAAAGACGTGTGTAAAAGTTGATTTTTGTTTCGTGAAGCTATATTTATATTAAACATTTATTTTTATCAAAGTTATTTGTTACAAATATATTTTCTTGATTTTTTATATCATGTGAATTAATTCACAAGTTACATAATATAATAATAGCATATGATAACATATAGTAATGTTTATAGTACACAAAATAATTTGAGTTATACAGATCTGTATCTTTATCTACAAAATGAAAGTAACGAGTCAGCAAACTTTTATAACATTATAGCATCCAATCTAATGTCATTACTATGGTCTTGTCTCTTGTTTTTATGAATTAATTTTCTAAAAAAGGGCCAGCACACACAATATTCAGCTAAATCCAGTTTTCATACCAACTTTTAGTCAAACTGTTTGTGATATTACTATAACAAAATCTACTTGCAAAATTTAGAATTTGATAGAATTTTTCTCATATAATTTGAAGTATTAAAAAACTTAAGAATTAATATAATAACACAATAAAATATTTTTGAATCTTATAAGCATGAACTAATCTGATAGTATTTAGTTTACTAAAATTAAAATGAAAATGCAATTATTAAATACCATAACTATTTTAGTTTATAATTCTAAGTTAACAAATGACATGAGCAGATGATAATATATTTTATTAAGATTTTATTTGTTTAATTTAATCAAAGAGGCTTTGACCCTCATACTCATCCTACTGCATCGATGAATCTCAAAAGAAAATGTTTAAGACATCCACTCAAATCGAAGGCTTAAGATTACAATGTAATACTCTGAATCTTAATGTGCTGATTATAAACGTGTGAAATATGTAATTTATATTTCATATATTGTTAAACGAGTAAGATGATTGTATGAAAGGTGAAATATCTTGACAAACCTTGGCTAATATAGGAGACCGTTAATATTAATAATTAAATATATTATTTTATTTACCTTACTCCGTTTTTAATGAAACTTAGGTTAAAACGTAGATAAAAATATGCTCGTTCTAATGACATATTCGTCATTTTATAAAACGTCATATTTTAAAAGTTATACAAAAAAAACGAGTTAAGCAGCTGAATTAATATATATAAGCAAGCAAGCTAGCAGGTCAAGCAGGTAGGTAGGCACATTGAATCCAAAAAGATTTGAGGTGCCTGCTTGCTTGCTTTAAATAAGAGTCTCAATAGTTTGTTTAGGTATCAGTTTCTTTAACGGGAATGCTCTAGTATAGAGAATCATGAGTATACGATACCCCGTTGGGTGTTGTTAATAGTCGTTTTTGGAGCGCGAGTAGGAGCAGGAGTAGGGAAATTCTACATCAACGTGCCGTAGATAGTTTTGAGGTATACTCTCGTTTAAGTTTATGTTTAGTTATTTATTATTTATTTTTAGTAGTTAATATTAGTTTTATTATTAGTAATAATATATTAGTAGTAGTAGTGTTAGTATTATTTTTAGGTACTAGGGTTATTGTCAGGGGCGGGTATTGGGTAGCCTAGCCTTAGTTAGGCATGGACTGATCACCCATGCTTAAACAAGGTAGGGTTAACCAATATCCAACCATGATAATGACTAGTTAGGTGTACCATTACCTAACCTAGGATTATGTAATTGTGTCAGGACCTTGAGACATAACCCAGTATTACTAGCGGCTGTTAAGCAATTGCTAATCAGGTGAGTCATCATACTTGTCTTTTTAAACTGTGATAGTATACTCGTCCAAAACTGGTAATAATGAGAATGTTGCAGTATGCATGTGTCGGTAGGGGTATATGGGATCCTATTATGCTTAATGAGGTGTGTCACTCTGGGAAGGGTAATAAGGTGTTGTACCCACAGGCACTTCGTGCTTATAAGGTCCAGCGACACACACTCATACCTATGTGACGGTCGTAGGGGGACACAGCTGGAGGACCAGTATGTCTCTTGTACGGTGGTTTGTGACAAGTCAAATGTGACCTATAAGGTTCAATGAGGCCCAACCTGACTATAATGTGGTCACATGCCCATATTGTGTATGCATATAATGTAAACTGTGGTCCGTCTTTATAAAAATTGTATAGTATGAGCTCACCAGTATATATCTGACGTCGTTTTGAGTATACTTATCTCAGGTGAGTCGTGAGGAAAGCTATAGGAACTACTTGATAGTTGTGGAGTTTTAGAATATCAAGGAGTTCTTAGTTGCCAAAAGTTTGTAAATAAATAAAGTGTTGTACTCAGACTATTATAAGTTTTAATGAAAGTTTACTTTGTTTCCGCTGTAAGTGTATCAATTGTGCACAATCACCCGGGTTACGGGGTGGGTGTTACATACAACGTTAGCCCTACTTAGTATTATATTAGTAGAAGGGTGTCCGAACGATGTGATGGGAAACATAGACACTGTCAGGTCTAGTTGTGCATTGTTTGGTTAGTTCGGTTATTATTCTCAACTGAAACCAAAGTCATCGATTAGTCTATTTTATTAACCTACCGGTTTTCGGTTTTTCAGTTCGGTTTATTTAGTCAGATTGGTGGTTTTTGGTTTGATTCGTTTAATTTCAGTTAATAGCTAAAACCAAACTTAGGCCAAAACTTTTGCTTCGAAATGGAATAATAAATACATAAAAGCTAGAAATATGAAATACATGAACTGAATGTGTAAATACATGAAATGCAAGTATAAATGCATAGAAGAAGGTATAAAATATGAAATATATGAAAATATGAATCCTTCGGTTCGGTTAATTTTGGTTAAACGAGAGTACAAAAATCGATATCCGGTTTTGGTTAATTCGGGTTCGGTTAATCGGTTTTCAGTTAACTGAGCTTTTGGTTGATTTCGGTGCGTTTCGTCTATTTTCAGTCCGGATTTGGTTAATGATTCAGTTATTATTCACCCTTAGACACTGTTAATCACGTAACATATCAATTATTCTAATTTAAAAAACTACAGCAATACTATACTCAAACTAAGGAAAATAAAATACTCGTTTTTATAGTGTAATTTTTTCAAAAAAAAAATATATTAACGTATAAAAAAGTTACGATCGATTAAAAATCGTGAGGGTATTTAGTTTTTATAAGGGGATAAATTGCAACCACTAACTAGTTATCTATAGTTTTGTTAAAGATGAGGTAATTAATTTGTAATTAAGATGAGGGGATTAGAGTGTAATCAGTATTTGAAAGATTAATTTACCCTCGTTTAGGTTATATTTTACACATTAAAGCAAAAAAAAAAGTTGTTAACTATTAGGTATCTTAAAATGTCCTTGTGTTATGCATTTCGACTATGTGTAGTGGAAGAGCATGTGAAATTACTTTTTCGACACGTGTCGTCCACGTCATCTTAACCATTTCACATACTGAAATGGTGTAGTGGTGAGACATGTGAAATTAGTGGGTAATATATGTGTTTGGAATTGAAAACAAAATGACCAGTCACATTTTGGAAATCATCAACTTCATCGTGGTCTAAACTACAAGATCCGGCCAAAAATGCCAATTAACGTGAGGTGGGGTGGTGTTTCCCTCGTGGTGGTGCGTGGTCTGGCC
The DNA here is from genome assembly GCF_002127325.2 of Helianthus annuus. Classification (NCBI taxonomy): domain Eukaryota; kingdom Viridiplantae; phylum Streptophyta; class Magnoliopsida; order Asterales; family Asteraceae; genus Helianthus; species Helianthus annuus. The sequence goes on along the minus strand of NC_035440.2, from coordinate 165,305,097 downwards.
AACCACGTGACTAGTACGTTTGGTCATATATATAGCATAGATAAAGCTATGTGTTACCAGTTTAGAATTTCACTATCACATCAATGTCACATAGCCATCAGCTCTTACTCATTTATAACCACCTTTAATGTGTAATGGTTTAACAAGTTTTCGCTACAAGTCCTTCGTTAAAATTATATTTAGTTTTAATAATTTCTTAAAAAACGAATTGTGTTGATTGGTTGAAAAGAAGGGGCCCATCAACATTCCCCATCTTCAAGCCATGTGGCTTGCAACGCCCCACGGCCTTTCACCTTTGATAGCTCCCCTTGGGTCTTGGGGCAGTGTACAACGTCAGATCACACCGACAATTTTGCCACCTTACCAAGGCGTGATCCAAAGAGTGGCCTAAGTGTATATTCATTCATCAATGGATCTTTGGGTACGAGTAATTCTAATTCTAAGTAGCATTAATCTACTTTATTCTTCAATGGTCCTTATGGGACACATAACAACATTATTTGTCTCCTCTAGATGTTAATTTAACCATTGGACGGACCTAGATCAGTGGCGAAGCTTGAGATTTTCGACTGAGGGGTCGAAAACGTATATACCTAAAATATTCTATACGAAAACTACATACCGGGCACTACTGAGCGAAAAGTTCGAGGTGTCCCCCGACCCCTACAAAGCTGAGCCCCTGACATGGATCATGGTATGCCCATGAATTACATATTTTTATTGAACGACGAATTTCTTAATCCCCTGTCGTATGTGAGACTTAAACCCAAGACCTTGCCCTTCCAAACTTAGGTGTTTTTAAAGGCTTTGCCTTTACTAATGGACCACCACCCAATTGGTACCCATGTATTACATATATCATTAGCCCATCTCTAATAAGGTTGGTTTTTGTAA